>NW_027507686.1:17711793-18069545 GCF_037356315.1 Lithobates pipiens
CCTCTCTGTTCTCTGAGAAATGCGTCACAAAGACTGAAAGGGAGAGATTTACTAAAGGTAGAAAGTGCAAAAACTGGTGCAGCTCTGCATAGAAACCAATCAGCTTCCAGGTATTTTTTATTTTTTTTGTCAAAGCTTAATTGAACAAGCTGAAGCGATGGCGCCCATACACTAGACAAAAAAATCATGAGAAAATCTGTCATTTGAACCGTTCGTTCATTTTTGATCCAATTAATGGGCACAAATCGAAAATCAGCTGTGATTTAGGGCCAAAAAATAAATAAAATCGAAGGAAGAGTTTGGAAAACTTCTGCCCAATTGATACTGAAATGAAAGATGAATGTGTTTCTCGCCCGTTAAATATTAAACTGTTGGTACCGGGCACGTGACCCAGAAGCCAAAAAGAAACGAGAGACTAATTCATTCCTGTCCATTGAACGATTTATCGTTCGAAATTCGATCAATACATAATGGCAATATAATTTGCTCCCTTTTAAAAAACGCGTTCAAACTACTTTTCGATTGGTGTATGGCTAGCATTAGAAGCCGATTGGCTACCATGCACAGCTGCACCAGATGTTGCACTCTCCAGTTTTAGTAAATCCCCCCCTCAAAATATCTGACCGCCTTGAAGGCAGGTGATGTGCCATTGAGTTCTGGTAGGTCCTAGGGATACAAAGGACATTTTAAATGACCATTGAGGGCCTATTCCCCTCCTCCTTCCAAGCATTTTCCATTGAAAACATTTTGATGAATAGAAATGCATTTCAATGAAAAAAGAGCAATGAAACTACCAAGGACTGAATGGACCCTGTACGCCTACAAGACACCTTTAGATGTTTGCTAGACGATAGACAAACATTTGTTTACATTAATGACAGGTTGGCTTTAAAAAGGTACCTGTAATGTTGGAGAGAACAAAATCCTGTTGGAAAGATGGTACTAGAGACTGGACTTGTATTCTCTTGATATGAAGGAGACGTTCAGCCTTGTAAGGAACCATTGTAGCGTTGTTCTGTATAAAGCCTTTTCCTAGGCCACCATCCCGACCCCACTTTCGCTACTTCGCCAGTCACTGACCAAAAAAATAAATAAATAAATACGTGTGCTTATAAGATGTCCGGACACCAGATGTACACATGGTCGCTCCAGGTCAGTGGCTCACCAAGGAAAGAAGTCAGGTTCTGTATGCTTGCCCGGTAAGGCCCCTTCAGAAAGAGTTCAACAACAAGACCTTTAAATCTCTCCCAGTTTTGGATAAGAGAGGTCAGGTTGGTGCTCCTTGCCCTGGTGTTCTGAGGCGCCAATAAGACAGCGGAGTCTATCTTACCCAACCTGCCACAACATTTTCCTAAATCCAGACCATATGAAGGCCCCCCATGGCTAGAGTAACCCTACACTGAAAGGACAGAGCCAACGCTAGAGCCAGGCCACATGGAGACCCCCCATGGCTAGAGGAACCCTACACTGGAAGGACAGAGCCAAACGCTACAGCCAGGCCACATGGAGACCCCCATGGCTAGAGTAACCCTACACTGGAAGGACAGAGCCAACGCTAGAGCCAGGCCACATGGAGACCCCCCATGGCTAGAAGAACCCTACACTGGAAGGACAGAGCCAACGCTACAGCCAGGCCACATGGAGACCCCCATGGCTAGAGTAACCCTACACTGGAAGGACAGAGCCAACGCTAGAGCCAGGCCACATGGAGGGCCACATGGAGACCCCCATGGCTAGAGGAACCCTACACTGGAAGGACAGAGCCAAGGCTACAACCAGAACACATGGTGGCCCCCATGGCTAGAGGAACCCTACACTGGAAGTACAAAGCCAAGGCTACAGCCAGTCCACATGGAGGCCCCCATGGCTAGAAGAACCCTACACCGAAAGTACAAAGTACAGTGTCCACCTCTTTCCTGCTCCACGGATTTTGTTTCCTACAAGTACAGGTGCATTTCCAGGACAAGCAAATCTGCAACTGAGATTTCAGTTCTGAGTGAATGCTAACAGACCGACGCATCCCCAGGCTTCCCGTCTCATGATTACCGTCACTGGAGCCGGCGGGTACTAGAAGGCTCCCGATGTATACTAGCGATTGGGAGCTTTCTGATCATGTCACAGCGGTCACATGACCCGAATGCCCACCTTCTGGCTTTTAGAACCCTTAAAGGGCTGGGAGGTGGTTGGTGGGAAGGGGCTAAGCATGACTGAGACGCTAAACTTTCTCACCTGTGGGAAATGGTTGCACCTTTTCTAAAACCTCATGGTTCTATGTAGGGTTGCACCAATATCGTTTATCAACGCGTATGAGTGCCGGTACTGGGGAGCCATTTACATCCATACAAACCAAATAGACGCAAATTGCACTGCAAAGAATCCCATGCAATTTTAACAGGAATGGGGTGCGATTGCTGCCCCAAATTGCATGCGGTTCCCCCCACCCCCCCCCCCCCCCGTGAACCCAGGCTTGCCATGGTGATTTCAGCCTGGGTTCGCACAGAAGCGGTGCGGGAAACCGCATGCGATTTGAGGCAGGAATCGCACCCAATTTCCGTTCAAATTGCATGGGATTTTTTACATAGCGATTTGAGGCCAATTTGTATAGATGCAAATCGCACCGCAAAGTATCAGTTTTGGCATTGAGAGCATTTTCACAAGCACTTGTTGAAAACACTCGTTATAGGTGGATCCCTAGTTCTATGCATTTCCGTGCATGAGAAAATGCGCTGTGGTTTCCAGTGCGTGGGGGGACTGGCACCCCCACACATCTGCTAAACAGCAACGCGTTTCTGCTGTCTGTGCGGGAATGCATGCGATTTACATGCGCCCACATAGATGTGAACCCAGCCTAAAAACAGAGAATTAGCCAATCCGCTCCAATTACAGTGAAAATGGGAGCTCAGAAATTTTCCCAGTGGGGGCCAGTACTGTCAGCATTCACTCAAACCGAAAATCGCAGATTTGGATCTCTTTACCCTTTTACCGCTGGATAAAAGTGTCAGCGGGTCAGTGAAGAGCGCCATTACTCTGATCATCCAGTGCAATCTTCCCGAGAATCTGATGCTCCAGTTCATTGTTACCCACCGGAAGCTGAAAGAAGTTGATTTCGGCGGCTAAAGTGGCCATAGCGGTGGGGTCCTGCCCAAACTGCGCCCGGAGCATCATGTCCATTTTCTCCAGGCGCCGTTTCAACCGTTTGGCCTCTCGCTCCTTAACAAGTCTGGCCTGCCGCTTCTCCGGAGTCTCATTGGCTCGCTTTAGCCGCATGGCCTCGCGGTCCCTCTGGAGGCGCCTCGCCCGCTGTTCATCCGTCTCCTGCATCCTCTGCTGCCTCTTGGCTTCCCGGTCTCTCATCCTCCTGATCTCTCGCTCTTCGGGGGTTTCGCTGTCTCTCCGGCTTTTCTTGGCGGTGCGTTCTCGCTCCAAGCGCTGCATTCTGGCCTGGACGGGCTCGTTCTGTCTACGGGTCGACCACTTTCGCACCGCGGGGGTCTGAGATGACACCATTTTCCGGTAGGCCACGCAATTGTTGCACACGAGTAACACGCCTGCTGGGTAGATGGGGTTGAAATCCTCGTCTTTTCCTTCCTCGCTGTTGGGGGAATTGTGATTGTTCTGGTTCCAGGAGTCTGAAGACAAAAGCTCCGGTAGCTTCTCACTGAAAAGGAAGCGGAGGAGACTTAGAAGAAGGGACTGGAAAGCTACACAAGTCAAGTCAAGATTTTTTTTTTCACCCATAAATCCTGAGCAAATATTAACCACTTGCATGCTTTTTCTGGCACTTTTTAAAGTAAAAATCTGTATTTTTAATTTTTCTAGAAAATTATTTAGAGCCCCCCCCAAGCATTATGCATTTTTTTTTTTTTTTTTTTTTTTTTTTTTAGCAGAGGCCCTAGGGGATAAAATGGCGATCGCTGCAATTTTTTATGTCGCATGGTATTTGCACATACAAATTTTTTGGGAGAAAAATAAAAAATAAAGTAAAAATAAAAAACACAATATTCACCTCAATTATTTTTGTATAATGTGGAAGATGATGTTGCGCTTAGTAAATAGATACCCAACATGTCAAGCTTTAAAAATTACGCACACTCGTGAAATAGCGACAAACTTCACTACTTAAAAATCTCCATAGGTTACAGAAGAGGTCTAGTGCTAGAATTATTGCTCTATTTACTTTTTATTTAACTTTTTTACACCAATTTATTTTATTTCATCACTTTTATTACTATTACAAGGAATGTAAACATCCCTTGTAATAGAAATAAGGATGACAGGTCCTCTTTATGGAGAAATCTGGGGTGAAAAAGACCCCAAATCTCTTCTTTACCTTTTAAAAGCAAACGATCAAAAAAAAAAAAGAAAATGTTAAAATAAAGAATAAAAATAAAAATATTAATTAAATTAAAGAAATAAAAAATTAAAATGAGCCCGCGGGGGGACACAGGGAGAGAGGAAAGGGAGAGTGAGGGATCCCCTAATCAACCTCCCAGGGAATGCCCAGCTGCTCTGTCCTGCCGAGACAGGGAGAGCTGTACTTACCCGTCCGGACGAGCTGGAGGCATCCCATCACAGACCCACACCCGAGCAGTACGGGGTGGCTGCTGGCCACGGCACACTGTGACACAGACAGTAGTAGTCCGGTCATATGTGTGCCCCAGAACATTGTGCTCACCGGCCGCCCCTGGAGCCTGAGGGGCATGTCGTGGCCGATCCAGCGCGTAGCTAGGGCCTGCTCATGCTCGATGGTCAGGCTGGGGAGACTACAAGGATCTATATTTATCCAGCCTGTCACCCAGCCGGCTGTTCATAGAAGATCAGAGGATCAATATCCTGCGCAAAAGGCAAAAAATCCAGAAAAAAAAAAATCCCCAAGACCGATGGTCCCGGCAGGGAGCCTAGGTCCTCCTCCTTCACTAGGCAGAAAAAAAAACTGAGCTGCAGGAATCAGGCTGAGGGATTATTACCACAGGGACCCCCCCTGGGCGGGACTGTACAGTTCTTTTGTTTTCACATGTGTTACATGTTCTGCCTATTCCTCTCCTGAAGGTGGCGTGATCACCCTACGGTCAAGATTTAATGGAGCTGTGTCCGTCAATGAACGAAAGATAAAAAATGTTTACTTTCAGCCTGGACCGGAAGTGATGTCATGATGTAGTTCCCGGTCCTCCAAGACCATAGAGGCGAACAAAGAGCATCTACTTTTTGATCGTCTATGGGAGCAGCTGGCTGCACCCTGAGATTGTTTCTCACGTGAATCAGCAGAAACGATAAGCCCGAGAAACACTGGCGAGCGGGAGGGTGGGGAGTGTCCCTCCCGCCACTTCAGAAAGCATTCCAGCAGCTCATGAGCCACTTGGAATGCTATGAGAAAGCAAGCCGCCGGCTGCAGAAAAACGACACCGGGTTTATTGTGGAGATCTTCAGCCATAATCCCAGTAAGCCACTTGCAAACCGCAACATATATATATATGTATGTATTGCGGTCGGCAAGTGGTTAAACATGCCATATAAAGTGGTTAGAAAGGTTGCGTTTTTCTGTGACATGTCCAGTCAGAACGGGAGAGCCACCGCCCGGCCGTCATTTTGCTATAGGCTGAGCAGGACGTGGTTATGTCAAATGTTAGTTCTCTTTAAATTCACCTCTCACCTGTTGAACGTGGCAAGGGTGGAAAACTGAGCCCCGCAGACGGCACAGTTGGAAAGCTGATCGTCTGAATGTATAAGAAGGTGACGTCCCAAAGAACCCGGAGAGCTGAGAGCACGGCCACATACCGGACACAGGTAGCTCTTAGCACTGACCACTGCAGCTGTGTGCTGGAAATAAAAAGAGACAAGAAGATATATTGCGGAAAGTCTCCATTTATGTGTAAAACACTGTATCCACGGTTGCCCCCTAAAACACGCTGTAGCCACAGTCACCCCTAAAACACGCTGTATCCACGATCACCCCCCTAAAACATACTGTATCCACGGTCACCCCCCTAAAACATACTGTATCCACGGTCACCCCCCTAAAACATACTGTATCCACGGTCACCCCCTAAAACACTGTATCCAAAGTCACCCCCCTAAAACATACTGTATCCAAAGTCACCCCCCTAAAACATGCTGTATCCACAGTCACCCCCTAAAACATGCTGTATCCACAGTCACCCCCTAAAACATGCTGTATCCACAGTCACCCCCTAAAACATGCTGTATCCACAGTCACCCCCTAAAACATGCTGTATCCACAGTCACCCCCTAAAACATGCTGTATCCACAGTCACCCCCTAAAACATGCTGTATCCACAGTCACTCCCCTAAAACATGCTGTATCCACAGTCACCCCCTAAAACATGCTGTATCCACAGTCACCCCCTAAAACATGCTGTATCCACAGTCACCCCCTAAAACATGCTGTATCCACAGTCACTCCCCTAAAACATGCTGTATCCAGTCACTCCCCTAAAACATGCTGTATCCACAGTCACTCCCCTAAAACATGCTGTATCCACAGTCACCCCCTAAAACATGCTGTATCCACAGTCACTCCCCTAAAACATGCTGTATCCACAGTCACCCCCTAAAACATGCTGTATCCACAGTCACCCCCTAAAACATGCTGTATCCACAGTCACCCCCTAAAACATGCTGTATCCACAGTCACCCCCTAAAACATGCTGTATCCACAGTCACCCCCTAAAACATGCTGTATCCACAGTCACCCCCTAAAACATGCTGTATCCACAGTCACCCCCTAAAACATGCTGTATCCACAGTCACCCCCTAAAACATGCTGTATCCACAGTCACCCCCTAAAACATGCTGTATCCACAGTCACCCCCTAAAACATGCTGTATCCACAGTCACCCCCTAAAACATGCTGTATCCACAGTCACCCCCTAAAACATGCTGTATCCACAGTCACTCCCCTAAAACACGCTGTATCCACAGTCACCCCCTAAAACACGCTGTATCCATGTTCAATACTGTGACGTGCAGAATTATCATCTCAGAGCATAAGAGATTCCTCTATCAGCATTTCGATCAATCCAAGGACCAAGGGATTGATTTCCTTATTTTAGCACAGTGTGTACAAATAATTTCTATATATCCTAAAAGGCATACTATGCATGCCAGAATACAGGCTCATTGAACAGTCACAGCTAGGAGTCATTTAACCACTTCAGCTATTCAGCACCGTGCCGCTTTTACCGGCAATTGTGCGGTCATGCAACGATGTACACAAATTAAATTGATGCTCTATTTATGTGAAAAAAGTTTTCTTATGGTGGTATTTGATCACCACTGTTTTTTTTTTTTTTTTTTTTTTTATCTTTTACTAAATAAATATACGTAAAAAGACATAAAAAACTGAAAAGCAACAATATTTTCTACTTTAAGTAAAATATTCAATAAAATCAAATTTCACCATGAATTTAGGCCAAAATGTTTTCTGAAACATGTGAATGAATGAATGAATGAATGACTTATATAGCGCTACCTATGTGAACTGAATCTCCTCAGGGCGCTTTTCTTGCCACTGGTGTCCATCTGCAGCTATATATGCGGTCCTTTAACCTGTAGAGTCCCGGCACACTTACAACATTGACATACACATACACATATTATGGCCAATTCTTTTGGACAGGGTCTAATTAACCTTCCAGCATGTCTTTGGAGTGTGGGAGGAAACCGGAGTACCCGGAGGAAACCCACGCAGGCACAGGGAGAACATGCAAACTCCAGGCAGATAGTGTCGTGGTCAGGATTTGAACCAGCAACCCTATTGCTGCTAGGTGAAAGTGCTAACCACTACACCACTGTGCATGTCATTGGTAAATCAAAATGCCAACAACTGTATATTGATTGGTTTGTGTGAAAGTTATAGGGTCTATAAACTGTGGGATATACATTTGAAAAATCGATCAATCCTGATGTACTGATGGCTGATCTCGTTTCTTTGATGCCCCAAAATGCCAGAACAGCACAAATATTCCCCAAATTACCCCTTTTTGGAAAGTAGACAGTCTGAGGCATTTAGTAAGATGCATGGCAAGTTTTTTTGAAATTGTAATTTTTGTGCCACAATTTTTTTGTAAAATTAAGAAATTTAATAAAATTTGTTTTGTTTCTGGACATACTGTCACGAGTGCAGTACAACGTCATCATATGATGGGTGTAGTGGTGATCAGGGCCACTGACTGGTGACAGCATGTTAAGAAAAAAAACAATAAATTAAATCATTTTGTATTCAAATGTTTAACTTTTTTTAACTTTGTCTTCATTTATTACTTTTTTTTTTTTTTTTCCCCATCAGAGTAGTTCAGTGTCACCATAGTAACGCTGTAATACTCTGGGGGTAATCAGATTTTTTTTTTTTTTTTTTTTACACTTGGGTTAACCATTCACGACAGTTGTGATCACTAGTGATTGGCTACAGTTATTCACATGGTACTGTGATTGGCCCAGGTACCATGTGATAGCTGTGGGCCAATCAGAGCATAGTCAAGAGAGTAGAGCTGCACGATTCTGGCCAAAATGAGAATGACGATTTTTTTTGCTTAGAATAAAAAGATTGCGATTCTCGCGACGTGAAATCTTTCACATTATAAAAAACAAAATTGGGCTAACTTTACTGGTTAGTTTTATTTTTTTTAATTCATTCCCATAATTCCCCCCCCCCCCCAAAAAAGAATGCATTTGAAAGACCGCTGCGCAAATACAGTGTGACATAAAATATTGCAACAACCACCATTTTATTCTCTAGGGCAGGGATATGCAATTAGTGGACCTCCAGCTTTGCAGAGCTACAAATCCCATGAGGCCTAGCAAGACTCTTGACAGCCACAAGCATGACACCCAGAGGCAGAGGCATGATGGGACTTGTAGTTTTGCAACAGCTGGAGGTCCACTAATTGCATATCCCTGCTGTAGGGTCTCTACTAAAAAAAAAAATATTTATAATGTTTGGGGGGTTATAAGTAAGTTTCTATCAAAAAAATTATTTGACTTGAAACCAAGAAATGTCAGAAAAAGGTTTAGTGTTTAAGTGGTTAAACTTTTTTCACTTCCACACAAAGTCTATTCCATTGACAAATTGTTACAATGTTTATACTTAAGTTTCTCCGCTAAAGAATGTTGTGATTCTTGGCAGACTGCCCTGTTTTTTTTTTTCTTCCTTTCTTTTGGACGGCTGCGGCTTCAGACCGCAAATGGGGAAAAAAATAGCGATTGTGATTCTTGACGATTAATCGTGCAGCTCTACAAGAGAGCTTTTATGAATGAATTAATTTATAACATCTTTGTTGGCATTGTGGTCACATGATCTTCGAGATCCGCAATCCGCGGTTGCCTGCAGGTGCTGCCCAGCCACGGCAAATGGTACTGCAGAAAGTGGTTAACTTGCATACAGCGTTTTCAAGCCGGGTAACTTCCATTGGTGAAAGATGCTCACTGACCTGATATACGTGACTAATAAGTTGCTCCTGACTTTCACATTCCAGCTGGCAAAGCGGGCACAGATACAGAACGGAATCCAGGTGACCGAGGGCGTGGGGAACCTACAAAGCCAGAGAAAAAGAAAGGGAGGACCAGTCACATTTTGTGTTTAATACATAAGTATTAATTACAAACCAAACTGGATCTATAGAGTTTCAAGCACATCCTTGAATTCCTTACCGAGGTCGGGTATTTATGCAAGGACTCCAGAATTCACTGCATTTCTGTGCCCAGCAGTCACCTGTGTTTTTGTACTGCCAGGGCCAGCAGCCTGTACAAAATCAATGACAGGCCGACAGGTGCCACTGCTTTACGCCCATAACCACACAACCAAGCAGTTACAAGAATGGATGTAATTCCTTAGGGTGCAAAGTACTGCCTGTGTCCAGAGCTGCTTATACTCGGATGTGCGGTTATAGGCACAGAGAGTGGAGGTCTGTGAGCCTGCCATTGATTTGTACAGGTGGCTGTACCCAACTGCTTGTGACTCCTGTGACTTCCAAGGGCCAAACCCCCCCCGAATTCTGGTGGTGTACAGCCATCTGCCCCAAACCCTGAGGTTTTGGGGGCCCTACAGCTCTCTAGAAGAAGCATACTACAGGCACCTGCGAGGACCTGTTATTGGGTACCAATATCATTATGGCTCCATTACAGGTACAGGGGAACCTTGGTTTACGATTAACGGGGTTAACAAGCGTTTTGAAAGATGTGCAAATTTTTTTTTATTAAATTCTGACTCAGTTTGCGAGTGTTGTCTCGCGAAATGAGCAGGATTCAAGCCAATAGGCGGTGAAGTACTGCATTTGGCCAGAGGTGCGGGGGCGCCGGGGACACTCGGAACGGTTCGGAGCCGTTTGCAAATACTTGGAATGACTCGGAAATATTCCGTTCCCGAGCCTTTCCAAGTTCAGCCGAGCTGTCCCCGAGTATTTCCGAGGCTCTCCGGCGCCCCCCACCTCTGGCCATATGCGGTATTGCATGTAATAGAAGACAATGTGGAACGAATTATCTTCGTTTCCATTGACTTCTATGGGGAAACTTGCTTTGATATGCGAGTAATTTGGATTACAAGCATTCTCCTGGAACGGATTATGTTCATAATCCGAGGTTCCACTGTACACTTTTATGGATTAATAAAGAGACACAAAGGATCAACAAGGCGACAGCTATTTGGGAGCAATGGTACTTTCGGCATTTTCAAATAGCGGAGGTCACCTACTCCACTGACAGAACGGCTCTCCTCCTTCCCTCTGCTGACTCCCGGCTCTTCTTTGTCACCACTGTCCTCTTCTGAAGCCGGAGAAGACAGGTCATCAATTGTGGTCTCGTCTTCATCGCTGTCACCTGCGGTACAGATAAGCGAGGTGCCTTGCAGTCAACAACTAATACAGACAATAATAAAAAAGGATAATTGAAAGAGATATATATATATATATATATATATATATATATATATATATCACACACCTCCTAAAGGTACATACATCCCCTACAAGTCCACAATAAAATGCAAAGGGGCTCATTTATAATAGAGAACAGATATCCAGAGACACACACTTCCTGCCCAGGACTACATGTCCCATGAGGCATTGCTCCTCACACATTCACAAGTTCTCAGGCACACACACACACACACACACACACACAATTTCCAGGTGCAGATGGACCCAAAAGTAGTTCTTTCTGCTTAACACACCAGAGAGAGCTTTGTGATTGGAGGAGAGACAGTCACATGACTTTTTTCTTTTTCTGTACACATTTTGAAACACATATCCCCACTTGAGCTCCGGGAAGATTTACTCCCCTTCGTGACCAGGCCATTTTTTGCGATACAGCACTGCGTTAATTTAACTGACCATTGCGTGGTTGTGTGAAGCTGTACACTAATAAAATCAATGTCCCCCCCCCCCCCCCACAAAGATCTTTCTTTTGGTGGTATTTGATTTGGTATTTTTTGCGCTATAAACAAAAAAAAAATATAAAAAAAAAAAAAAGATAGTTTTTACTTTCTGCTATAAAACACATCCCATAAAAAAGAAAACAAAATTTAAAAAGGCCAATACGTTTTCTGTATTGCAATATTGGGGAAACGCATCGGTGGAGCCGAATCCTGTGACGGCACTACGCATCAGCCTGCAGACGAAGTCCACAGGTGTTTGCCCGTTTGCTTCCTATCATTTTTTGTTACATGTGCATAAGATACTTTTAATAAATGTTAAAAGTTTATAGTACTGCACCATGAAGCCTCTTTCTTCTATAATCCTTTATGCCTGAGAGAAGCTACAGTGGGATGTTCCACACAGACATGGAGGACACATGAGATACACTGTAACAGAGTGGAGAAGTCTTCTTAAGAGGAGGGAGTGTCCTCATTAGGAGCCTTAGGAGTGGGATATCCCTGGTGGGCGATGCCTTGAGATCCAGCCCTTCTGGTAAGAGGTGCATATTGCATGTGGGAATAAGTACTCTGAAGAACCTTTTTTTGTGAATCACTTTTCACTTATAAGAGCACGTTCCACTGGACTCTTTTTCATTTATTTTATTCATTTTCCTATGGACTTAATGTGGATTTTTTTTTTCACACACAATACAAATTATGTGAGCAGACTGCAGTTCCTCTTTAAGGTGCTAGTGATAAAGGCCAAGTACACAACTTACTAAATATTCAAAAATTATATAAGTGCACAACCTGTAAATTCTCTGTGATAAAATCTATTCTCGTACAATATGAAAAAAAAAAAAAATGATATATATATATATATATATAGGATCGGAAACAGGAAGTGGGCTGTATAAGGTATTTACTGGCAGAAAAAAAATGTTTTACTATCCAAAGTTAAAACAAAAAGGGCAGAAGATTTAATAATAAAGATGAAAAAAAAAAAAAAAAAAAGACTGAAGTTCTGCTTTCAAACTATAAACTTTTTTAGGGCGAGTACAAAATATATTTTCTATATACTGATCGCCATCTAATTCCCTAGGGCAGTGATGGTGAACCTTGGCACCCCAGATGTTTTGGAACTACATTTCCCATGATGCTCCTGCACTCTACAGCGTAGTGGAGCATCATGGGAAATGTAGTTCCAAAACATCTGGGGTGCCAAGGTTCACCATCACTGCCCTAGGGTCTCTGAGAGAGATAGATAGAGATTATATATATATATATATATATATATATATATATATGATATAGATATATGAATGAGAGAGAGAGAGAGAGAGAGGGAGATATTATCTCTCAGAGACCCTAGAGTAATTATATATATATATATATATATATATATATATATATATATATATATATATATATATATATATATATATATATATGTTGTGTACTAG
Organism: Lithobates pipiens; assembly: GCF_037356315.1. NCBI lineage: Eukaryota > Metazoa > Chordata > Amphibia > Anura > Ranidae > Lithobates > Lithobates pipiens. The sequence goes on from NW_027507686.1 coordinate 17,724,622, forward strand.
AAAATTAGTTATAACCCCCCCAAAAAAAATAAAAAATATATATAATTTTATTTTTATTTATTTTTTTGGGGCGTTATAACTAATTTTCTAGCAAACAACACTAATTTAAACTCGTAAACAAAAAGTGCAATATAATGACTGGTGTGGAAAGGGATAGAGAAAGCACGGGTGTGAGTAGGAAGGGTACACATATATATAAAATCGCTGATACTAGAGTCACCTGTCACTCATCTGCTCCATACTTACTGCTCATCCTGTCATTTGGTTCCATCATAGAAGCTTCCTGTTTTATGATTTCTGTTTTCATCATTGCTTGACGAGCCTGCTGCTCCAGTCCGGCAAACATCTGCTCCCCTGCCGAGGAAACAATAAAGAACCCGTTACAATTCTTTGTATGGTACAAGTACAGAACAAGGAAGGTCATGTGATACTTCTACTATTTATTAGTAGCGGCTTAAAGCGGAGGAGTTTCCAGCATCAATCACAACTATGGCTTGAATAACACAGGACCCGACCCTCACTCATATCTGGATTTTTTTTTTCTGTTGTCTTGAAGCTGTACCTCCGTCCTTCCACGGCGAGGTACGTCACTTCCGCTTTCCCATTGGCTCCTGGGATAGCTGTGTCATCAATCACACGAGTAAATGCCCCCCCCCGCCCCCGCAGCTAGCATCCCATTATTTAAAAAAAACAGAATGGAAGCGATGCTAGGCGGAGATAGACGCCATTTTTCAATTGCTTGTATTGGTGTTGGGTGGAGGTGCAAGTATCAGCAGCAGCTGGAGGGGCAGGCACAACAGGAGCAGGGTTGCTAATAAGAACTTCCTCCAAACGGGGCCATCGCTATGGAAACCAGTGGGGTGCACTTCCTTCCCACCGCACATGCGCAAGATTGGGAGGTGCATGCACCTAATCCAGGAAGAGGTCTTCTAGATCTGTGTAGTAATCCAGTGTGAGACGTCTTGTAATAAAGACCGCTCACTGCTGCTCTCTCTGCTTGTGCAGGGGGACTGGTCTTGTCTCCGCCCCCCTTCTGTCGTTTTCTGCAGGCAGCCTGCTGGGCCCCTCCCCTCAGCTCTGCTCTCTGCCCAGGCCATGTACAGCACAACACAGTGATGATGTCACTGCTAATTTTACATTAGGAGCACCTTCTTACATCGACAGGACTAATCTGTGCACCACATGAGCACCTACTGTAGCCAGTCTGTGGGAGCCAGAATTATTGGTTGGTAGGGGATCAAATACTTATTTTACTCACTGAACTGCAACTCCATTTAGAACATTTGTATCATGTTTTTTTCTGAATGTTTGGTTGACATTCTGTCTCGATCATATAAAACACACCTATGATAAAAATTATAGACCCTCCATTTCTTTGTAAGTGGGCAACCTTACACAATCTGCAGGGGATCAAATCATTATTTTGACCACTGTAATGCCGCATACACAGGGTCGGACTTTCCGACGGGAAATGTTGGATGTGAGCTTGTTCTCGGAAAGTCCGACCGTGTGTACGCTCCATCGAACATTTTCTGTCGGAATTTCCTCCCACAAATGTTTGAGAGCAGGTTCTCAAATTTTTTCCGACAACTTCACTTGTTGTCGGAAAGTCCGATTGTGTGTACACAAGCCCCTCGCACAAAAGTTCACGCATGCTCGGAATCAAGCAGAAGCAGCCACACTGGCTATTGAACTTCCTTTTTCACAGGTCGTCATACGTGTTGTACGTCACCGCGTTCTTGACGTTCTGCGATTTCCGACAACATTTGTGTGACGGTGTGTATGCAAGACAAGTTTGAGCCAACATCCTTCGGGGAAAAAAAACGGTTTTGTTGTCGGAATGTCCGATCGTGTGTACGGGGGCATGGCTGAACGCAAGTTTTGTGCCTGAAGTTCAGCTTTAAGGCCAGAATAATAACTTGAGCTAGTGAGCCCTCCTTTCACCAATCATATACATACTGCGCGGTAGGCGTGTCTCATTGCTATAGCGTAGAGGGGAGCCGTTTTATTGGCTTACTTTCCTGATACTCACAATGTACTTTATTTGGAGTTGTTTGTTTCCTCCGGGACATTTTATGACGAATGCTTCACATCCACGCTGTCCCTCTACACAGAGCAGCTCTGAAATGACAAGAAAAGGTGAATTCAAACACTACAATTCCAAATCATCAGCCCAAAAGCCTGTTCTGACATTTCTCTCCTACGTGTAAAAATCTGCATTTTATTTTTACTAGAAAAAATTACTTAGAACCCCCAAAACGTTATATAATTTTTAAGCAAAGGCCCTATAGAATAAAATGATGGGTGTTGCAATTTTTTTTTCACACGCCATTTGTGCTGCTGCTTTTCAGACAGTGCATTTTCAAAAATACACTTTAACCGCTTTCGGCACCTATCGGGTGTGCGCACGCGAGTCCCGGGAACTCGATGTTCGCCGGCGGCCCACGATTGCGGTGTGGAAAGGTAGAACAGGAGATGCCTATGTAAACAAGGCATTTCCCTTGTTCTGCCTTGTGACATGACAGAGATCACCGCTCCCTGTCATCAGGAGCAGTGATCGCTGTCATGTCAGTGGTAGCCTACCCCCCCCCCCCCCCCCCCAAGCTTAGAACACCTCCCTAGGACACACTTAACTCCTTGATCGCCCCCTAGTGGTTAACCCCTTCCCTGCCAGTGTCATTTACACAGTAATCAGTGCATTTTTATAACACTGATCGCTGTATAAATGACAATGGTTCCAAAGTGGTGTCAAAAGTGTCCGATGTGTACGTCATAATGTCGCAGTCATGATGGAAAAAAATAAAAATAAAAACACAGATCGCCGCCATTACTAATAAAAAAAAATATATATATAATAAAAACGCTATAAATTGAACCCCTATTTTGTAGACGCTATAACTTTTGCACAAACCAATCAATATACGCTTATTGCGATTTTTTTTACCAAAAATATGTTGAAAAATACATATCAGTCTAAACTGAGAAAATAAATAATTTTTTATATATTTTTTGGGGATATTTAGTATAGAAAAAAGTTTAAAATATTGTTTTTTTCTTTTCAAAATCGACACTTTTTTTTTATTGAATAGAGCAGAAAGTAAAAATGATTGTTTTGTTTTTCAAAATTGGCGGCTTTTTTTTTTTTAAATAGCGCAAAAAATAAAAAAACTGCTGCTAAGGTGATCAAATACCACCAAAAGAATTTTTTGAGGATATTTATTATAGCAAAAAGTAAAAAGTATTTTTTTATTTTTTTTTAATTGTCACTTTTTTTTTGTTTATTGCGCAAAAAATAAAAAAACGCAGAGGTGATCAAATGCCACCAAAAGAAATCTCTATATGTGGGGAAAAAAAAGACGTCAATTTTGTTTGGATGCAACGTCGCACGACCGCGCAGTTGTCAGTTAAAGTGACGCAGTGCCGTATCACAAAAGTGCTCTGGTCAAGAAGGGGGTGAATCCTTCCGGGGTTGAAGTGGTTAATGAATTTTACATACAAAAACACAGTGTAATACCCAATTGTTTTGTGAAATATAAAAGATGATGTTATACCGAGTAAATGTCTGTCACATTTTAACACTGCGCGCGGCGACAAACTACGGTACCTAAAAATCTCCATAGGCAACGTTTTAAAAAGCCTTTACAGGTTAGCAGTTTGGAGTTGGGCACGGTTCACCCTTATGAGTTTTTTGATGCTCTTTTCCAGAAACGCAATACAGTTCATTTAACATGGTTTTCCTATGGGACACGTTCACATCTATGCTTTTTTTTCAGCCGCTGGGTTTTTGAAAAGGGTCAAGGGCTTGTTTATATCCTGGCGAAAACCGGAAGTGACGAAATACTCATCACTTCCGGTCTCTTAGACCATAGAGACGATTGGGGACATTCAGGTCCTCTGTCATCTCTATGGTCAGCCAGTGGAAACCCATGGCTTCACTCCTGGGTTCCTCAGTGGAATGTGAGGGCAGCGGAAGGAGGGGGGCCCACCAATTGCAACAGCGATCCAGCGGCCAATTAGCTGCTGGGATCACTTTTACATTGAAGCCAAACCGGTGGCTGAAACCGAAGATACCGGGAGGAAGCCTGTAGCTGTAGGCATCTTTCCGGTATAACCACTTCAACTAGGCGACGTACGGGTACATCATGGAGGCTGAAGTGGTTAAAGTTGACCTCCAGGCAAACATCTACATCAGTGTTTCTCAACCTTTCTTTCAGTCAAGGCACCCTTTAAAAATGATGAACAATCTTGAGGCTAGGGCTGGGGAAAAAAAAAAAAAGACTCAGTTAGACTTACCGGTGACGGTATTTCTAAGAGCCTTTCAGGACAACCCCGGAGAGAGTAGCTCCACCTTGCAATCAGGAAACACATGCCCACTTTAAAAACACCTCCTCCTCCTCCATGGCTTCAGTTATTGTGGCCTTCCGACGCTGGAAAACAAAGCACAGAAAGCACAACACCATGGTAGAACTTAATACATTTACTAAGCATAACCTAGGGAGGGAAGTAACGGTTGTCCTGAAAGGCTCTTAGAAATACCGTCACCGGTAAGTCTAACTGAGTCTTTCTCAAATCGCCTTTCAGGACAACCCCGGAGAGGATAACCGAGAAACTTACCCTAGGGCGGGACTACTGCCTGCAGTACCTTCCTGCCGAAGGCCTGATCTGCTGCAGACAGTAGATCTAACCGGTAATGCCGGAGAAATGTCGAATAACTGGACCAAGTGGCAGCCTTGCAGATTTGTTCAGGCGTGGCACCGGCCCTTTCAGCCCAGGAAACTGCCGTGGATCTAGTAGAGTGGGCAGCAATACCTGAGGGAGGTATTTCTCCTTTTGCTTTATAGGCTTCTGTTATAGCCAACTTAAGCCACCTACCCAGCGTACTTTTAGAAGCTTTCTCCCCCTTGCGTGATCCAGAAAATATCACAAAGAGGGCGTTTGATTTTCTAAATTCTTTAGTAACTTTCAGAAACTGTAAAAGACATCTTCTCACATCCAATGTGTGAAAAACTTCCTCTCCTGCATTTGCTGGGCTTGCAGAGAATGTAGGTAACACTATTTCCTGTGATCGATGGAAAGTTGAGGATACTTTCGGTAGGAATGCTGGATCCGTCCTCAGTACCACCCTGTCCTGATAAATTCTAAGGAAGGGTTCTGTAATAGCTAGAGCTTGGAGCTCGCTGACTCTCCTGGCCGAGGTGATGGCCACCCAAAAAGATTGTTTTTAAAACCACCTTCTGCAAAGAAGCTTCCTGTAAGGGTTCAAACGGTGCTCCCGAGAGACCCTGTAAAACTGTAGACAAATCCCAACTGGGAAAGTCTTTAAGGGCTACTGGTCTATTTCGAGCAAGAGCCCTAAAAAATCTAGAAATTAAAGTTTCTTTAGATAAAGTCTTTTCAAAGAAAACTGATAAGGCAGCCACCTGAGTCTTCAGGGTACTGGCTGCGAGACCCTTCTCCATTCCTTCATGGAGAAACTCCAAGACTGACACCGTGCTCTTGACCTTGAGTTCTCTAGAACTGCACCAGGAGTTGAACTTTTTCCAGACCTTCATGTAAATTGCCTGTGTAACTGCCTTCCTACTGGACAGCAGGGTCTTTACTACTTTATCTGAGAGACCTTTAGCCTTTAACAGGTCCTCCTCAGAAACCAGGCGGTTAGCTGCAGGAGTTCCACTTCTGGATGACTTACTGTCCCCTGGGATAACAGATCTTTTCTGAGTGGTAACCTCCATGGGGGCTTCGAGGCTAGGTTTCGAAGACCCGCGAACCAGGGTCTTTTTGGCCAAAAAGGAGTGACTAGTATTAAGTCTGTCCTTTCTTCCCTGAATTTCCTCAGTACTAGTGGAATTAGAGGAAAGGGGGGAAAGGCATAGCACAGCTGGTAATGCCAGGGGTGAGCGAATGCATCCAACCCTATTGCTGCATCTCCTCGGTGAAGAGAAAAGAATCTGTCCACCTTTGAGTTCTGCTGGCTGGCAAAAAGGTCTACCTGAGGAACCCCCCAGGCCTCGGAGATCATCAGGAACACTTCCTGATTCAGACTCCATTCTGCCTCTAGCAATTTGTGCCTGCTTAGGAGGTCCGCAAACAAATTCTGAGAGCCCTTCAGATGCACTGCCGATAGTGAGGCTGTGTTCTGTTCTGCCCAGGCTAACAACAGATTGGCCAGCTCCATCAAGCTCCTGCTTCTGGTTCCCCCTTGCTTCATAATGTAGGTAACCGCTGTTGTGTTGTCTGACAACACCTGAACATGGTGGCCTCTCAAACTCTGCTGAAATGCCACTAAACCCAGAAAGATCGCCTTCAACTCCCTCCAGTTGGATGATCTTTGAGCTTCCTGTTTGGACCAGACCCCCTGAGATGTCTGACCATCCAGATGGGCTCCCCAGCCCCAGGCACTTGCGTCTGTAGTAAGGCGCTTGTCCACAGGAAAGGTCCACACCAGGACCCTTGAGAGGTTTGCCTGGTCTCTCCACCACCAAAGAGCCCTTTTCGTCTTTGACGAAATTTTTAGCTGTTTTTCCAAAGGATCCTGATGGGACCAGCTTGACAGAACCTCCCTCTGAAGGGGTCTGGAATGGAACCTGGCCCACTGAACAGCCGGGATTGCTGCCGTAAGCAGGCCCAGAACTGCCATAGCCATCCTGACTGAGACTGTCTGGTTGCTCTGTATCCGCTGTACAGCTAGCTGTAACTTTTCCTGTTTTTCCAACGGCAGGAAAACTTTCTGGAGAATCGAATTTAATGTATACCCCAGAAATTTCATTTCCTGTGAGGGGGTCAGGATTGACTTCTCTAGGTTTAGAAGCCATCCCAGGCCCTCGAGGTGAGACTGGGCCCTCTGGAGATTGACTAGGACCTGCTCCCTGGAGTCTGCAAAAAACAAAAGGTCGTCCAGATAAGGAACGACTGGAATCCCCTTCAATTTCAGGGGTTCCAAAGCCTCTGCCATAATCTTCGTAAAGACCCTGGGAGAGGACGAGAGTCCGAACGGCAGAGCCCTGAATTGGAGGTGCCATACCGAACTCCCTACCTTCAATGCCAGGCGCAGGAACTGCTGCGATGCCTGATGAATTGGTATATGAAGGTAGGCATCCCTTAGGTCCAGGGATGCCATGAAGCATTCTGGGGTCAACAGCTTTGTGATGGAGAAAATTGTATCCATCCTGAAATGTTTGTACCGAATGAACCTGTTCAGGAATTTCAGATTCAGGATTAGACGGTACTTCCCTGAGGGTTTTTTCACCAGAAAAATATGTGAATAAAAACCCCCGCCCTGCTGGCTTACTGGGACTTGAATCAGAACCTCTTGCTGTATCAGCTCCTGTAACAACAGCTTCATTGCAGAGGCCTTCTCCTGATCCCTTGGCAATGTTGTCACATAAAACCTGCTCGGGGGTAGTTCTGAAAACTCCAACCTGTACCCCTGATCGACAACGCTCTTCACGAACAGATTTGGAGACAGCCTGTCCCATTGTTCGCGAAAAGCTGACAGTCTCCCCCCCACTGGGGAGATATTGTCACTTGTTCTTAGGGGACTGCTCTGGGGGAGATCTAAAGAGGACTCCACCCCTGCCTTTGCCCTTCTGTGAACCCCATCTGCTCTTGTGCTCCTGGTCTTTTTTATGGGACTGCTGAAAAGCACGAAAATTCTTTTTAGCCATCTGCTTTTTCTTAACTGGAAAAGCCTTCTTTTTATCGGCTGTTCTATCCAGCACAGACTCTAAATCAGGACCAAAGAGCAAGTCACCCGAGAAGGGAAGACCACACAGCTTGACCTTAGAGGCAGTGTCCCCAGACCATGTTTTCAGCCAAACTGCTCTCCTGGCTGAATTTACAAGAGCCGAAGACCTAGCGGCCAGTTTAACTGATTCTGCTGATGCATCCGCCATGTATTTGACTGCATTCAGGATCAGTGGAAAGGACTCTAAGAGATCCTTGCGGGGTGTCCCCGCCTCAATATGGCTCTTCAGCTTCTCTACCCAACATTCCAGATTCCTGGCCACCACCGTAGCTGCCATTGCTGGTTTTAGACTGACTGACGCAGCATCCCAAGCTTTTTTAAGGATGGAGTCAGCTTTTTTGTCCATTGGGTCTTTAAGGATCCCCATATCTTCAAAGGCTAGATCCGTTCGTCTGGATACCTGCGAGAAAGCTGCATCGACTCTGGGTTTCTTGTTCCAAACCTCTGAGTCCTTATCTTCGAAGGGAAACCTTCTTTTGAGAGCTTTAGAGAAGAAAGGGGCTTTTTCTGGGTCCTTCCACTCCTTTCTCACTGAGTCTGAGAGGACCCTGTGGACAGGAAAAACTCGCCGTTTTGTTTCGTCCAACCCCTGGTACATTTTGTCATGAACTGACAGTTGTACTCTTTCTTCCTGAATTTCTAGAGTAGTGTAGATTGCTTTTAAAATATCATCTACTTCCTCTAGTGATAGCTTGAATTTGGAGCCCCTGCTATCTTCTTCCTCTTCCTCCTCCTCCTCAGAATCCCTGAAGGAGATGAGAGTACTACCCCCTTCGTCTCCAGACTCTTCAGTTTCCACCTGTCTGGATGACGACGCCCTGGGGCTGGGCGGTAAGTTCTGAGGCTCGGTCTGTGCGGGAGGGTTTTGTATCAGGATGGACTTGACTGAACTCAAAGAGTTTGTCAGCTCTTTAACCGAAGAAAACAAATCCTTATATTGTTGAGATGTTTCCTCTTCCACCAATTCTCTGATACAATTTCTGCACATTGCCTTCTGCCATGAATCTCTGAGGGGGGTTTTGCAGGAAGGACATTTTCTCTGACCTGGTCTAGCTTTTCCTAGTGATTTTTCCTGAAACGACATACAGGTTTAATTCACTAAAAGCTCTCAACAACCAGTTGCTTAACACCAAGCCAGTGCAGAGACCCACCACCAAACAGACCTACTAGTGAGACCCCAGAACTAGGCTGCAAAAGGTCAGAGCGAAGTCCACCTCTGACCTGCAGCGACAGGCCCCCAAGAGGGGGGAACAAACAAAGACATACCCACAGTAAAGCAGAGGGTGCCAGTGCACCTTACGTACCTGGGCTGGACCGGTGCTGGGGGCGCCTGTCTCCGCCATAGCTGGCTTGCACTCTTCCATCGTTTGAGTGAGGCAGCTATTTTACAAACAGCTCTCATTTTAAATTTTCCCGGCCGCCGCGTCATCAAGGCCGGCCGGAAGCGGAAGCACACGGTCACCTGACCCGCCCCATGACCCCTGCGTTCCAGGCGCTGAACCACGGCGCCACGCCCCCTCAGAGCGCCCGCGCGTCACCGTGAACGACGCCGTCGCCGCCCGGGACCCGGCGCCGAAAACGGAGCCATGCCGCTGACCTGCAGCGGCCTCCGCCAGCAACAGAGCCCTCCCTGCGCTAACAAGCGGACACCGGGCACCCGACGCCGGCACTCCGAGGGTCCTTACTCCCGTGAGATGGCGGGACCAGGAGCTCCAGGAGTCCTCTCCCCGTGGAGATGCTGCTGGGGGTCAAAGAGAAACAACCTGCAACAAAAGGTAAGCCTTACTCCCCTGCAGAGAGTGTAGCTCTCCCTGGTTCAGGCACATGCTTCCTCCAAGGAGGAAACACAATAACTGAAGCCATGGAGGAGGAGGAGGTGTTTTTAAAGTGGGCATGTGTTTCCTGATTGCAAGGTGGAGCTACTCTCTCCGGGGTTGTCCTGAAAGGCGATTTGAGAAAAAAAACATCAAATCGATTTTTTTTTTTTTGATTTTTTGTTCACTGACACCATGCCGGTCCTGAGGAGCTGCGGGCAAAACTCCTGCCCGCAGCTCCTCAGGACCGGCGTGATGTCCATCAAAAAAAAAAAAAACTTGATTCAAATCGTGAATCGAGTTTTTTAAAAAAAGGAAAAAAAATAAATCATTGTGCATCGTTACAACCTTCTAGCTGCTGTCATCCTAACGACCAATGGCATCATCAGTTGATGAGGAGGATGACTGTCGCCTGCATAGCACCCCTGCGTGACCCTCCCCTGCCCCTCTTCATCAGCTGAGTGATGGAGAAAAATTGAGGAAGAGAAACATTGGAATACTAGTCAGTACCTTAGCCCTGCCATGCAGCAAAACCAGACCTGACTTTTCTCTGCGGCAATACAGTTTGCTTACTACCCATTCCCCAGCCTGTGATTGGACAGTGGAGATGCAGCAACATACTGACGAGCCATCCCTCTGCTCACTCTGCCTTTTCCTCCTATCAGCACCTAGGACTGCCCCTCTGTCTGCTGCATAGGAGATTACAAAAGGCGAATGAAGTTAGTGGCAGCAGCCATATGAGGAGCCTTACCTATTAGGCATGGGGCTGTTATTATTGCAACTCTGAAAAGTGATCTGTGGTGGATCGTTTTTTAGGAGGCACCAAGGAGACGCGATATGTCCCCTCCTGTTTCAACCCTCCGCATTGCAGCACCATTCACTTGATTGGGCTGCATTCAGCGGCGGTACTGCCAATAAAATGCCCCTGCCCGCTCGCGGTCATCTCCGGTGGTATACAGTGAACTACGCATGCATGGGAGCGACATCACCCCCTGCTGGCCGATGAAGATGCCAGCTCCAGTGTGGACCCGTTGGACAGGTAAGTACTCACCTTTTAGTTAAAGGGCCCTTAGCCCTCATTCACATTGACTGCAGCTGTGAAGTTATGCGACTTGATCAGAAATCACATGATTTCAAAGCCGCATCTCAGTGCGACTTGGAAGACATCCGTGCAGCTTTGTGCACAAATGTCTATTCAAGCGTCACCTGAAAAATCGCTACAAGTAGTGAAGGAACTACTTTTCCAAATCAGTGTGGCACTGCAAATTCAGCATTGCATCGATTTTAAAAATGGCCAATGACAGCAATAGGGTGCGACTTGTCATGCGATTCGACCTGTCAAATCGCTTCAATGGGAACAGGGGCCTAGATGCACACAGAACTATTCGCATCTAAGACGCAGAGCATTTTTCTGGGCTCTAGATCGCTCGCAAATTTTTAGTAGCGCAATTGAACTGCCAATAAATGTCCCATGCCGCCACCTGATCAATCGGAAACCAATCCGGTGCGGGCGCTTAACCGACGCTGCAAGAAGAAATCGGAAGCAGATCATTGGCCGACTATACATTAGTACGATACAGACAGCGCAATTATTAACAATGCATCCAATAAATATCCTGCAGGCTGTAACAATTAAATAAAATAAATAAAAAATTCTGTCTGCTGATGGTGATCCCATAGAATACCTGCTGTGCACCATTGCAGGAAGGGTATGGAGCATGCATGGTGCAGGGTTGCCCGGATCCCAGCCACCTCCTGCACCCTGCACCGCTCACCAGTCTGCTGCATTAGAATGGGGGAGGAGGGGGCTCCAGGAAGGACACATTACAATGGCCCTGCCGTGCACTGACAGGCGGCCCTGTGGCCGCACCTACCTACCTGCATGGTGTCCCGGTCACCCCGGAGCGGCCGGCCCCCCTCCCCCGGTATCCCGGGTGTGTCCCGGCTCCCGGCGGCTGCTGGATTCTAGAGGGAGAGAGAGGCCCTCCGGTGACGTCAGCGTCACATGACCCGGCCGGGGGGTGAAGGAGGGGGAGAGCATTGTGTCTGTGGAAGAACTCCTCACACATACACGGAGATATTATATGATTGTCTTAATAAATCACCCAATATGAACTCCAATGTGTGACAGGAAAGTCTATGCCCCAAAAAATGAGTCTGTTAAAAAAATCACACTAAGGCCACATTCATAAATTGCGTTACGGCAACATGCGCCTTTACCTACGTGCGGGAAAACATGGCACTCACAGGGGTACACATTGATATACCCTGTGTTAACGAGGACCCAGTCACACTTTTGCTTTGTGGCCGCGTGCGCCAAGGCCTCATTTACATGGGCGTATAAATGAGTACAGCGCATGGCGGCCATGTTTACCCAGAACACCTGTGCATCCATGTGCGGGAAAACATGGCCCTCACAGGGGTACACATTGATATATTGCCCCGTGTGAATGAGGCCTGTAAACACACATACTAATCCAGCGCACTCCATACAACCACAAGTCAAAACACAAATGGGGGCAATAATGACAGGGCCAATCTAAACTAGAGTTGCCACCTCATCCCTTTAAACCCGAACACATATTAATTACACAGGTTCTGTGGCTGATTAAGGTGGTAATTAAAGGGGTTGTAAAGGTAAATGTTTTTTCACCTTAATGCATTCTATGCATTAAGGTGAAAAAACATCTCACACTGCTGGCGCCCCCAGTCCCCCCGTTTTACTTACCTGACCCCTCGAAAATCCCGCGCTCGCCCCCGCCGTCCTCTTCGCCGCTCAGCCTGGCCGCTGATTGGCTGGAGTGGATGGATTGGCTCGCGCTGCTGTCAATCACATCCAATGACGCAGCGCGCCGGGGGGCGGGGCCTTGAGATACAGCGAGCGGCTATAGCCGCCGGCTGTATCACGGGAGCGCGCCCGCAGTGCTTCTCACCAATGCGAGGGAGCTCGCATTAACGTGAGAAGCACCTGCGGGAGGAAGCAGAGACAGCCGCCGAGGGACCCCAGAAGAGCAGGTTCGGGGCCACTCTGTGCAAAACGAGCTGCACAGTGGAGGTAAGTATGACATGTTTGTTATTTTAAAAAAATAAAAATTTTTACTTTACAACCCCTTTAAACTCACTTAGTGCCTTACCTGCATTTAAAGCGGTTCTTCACCCTAAAGGGGAAGTTCCGCTAATCTGATCCCTCCCCCCTCCGGTGCCACAATCGGCACCTTTCAGGGGGGAGGGGGGTGCAGTTACCTGGATAATCCAGGTATCTGCACCCACTTCCGGGCAGACCACCGCAGACCCCCGCAGACACCCTGCCCCCCCGTTGTGTTCTGGGAAACACACAGTTCCCAGAGACACAGCGGGGGACCATAAGAGACGCGCAGAGCGACTCGCGCATGCGCAGTAGGGAACCGGGCAGTGAAGCTGTAATGCTTCACTTCCCAATTCCCTGACAGAGGATGGCGGCGGGGGCAGCAGCGAGACGAGCGATTGCTCGTCACCTACCGAAGACATCGCTGGACCCTGGGACAGGTAAGTGTGATTTTATTAAAAGTCAGCAGCTGCAATATTAGTAGCTGCTGGCTTTTAATATTTTTATTTTAGGTGCAGAACCGCTTTAATTAGCCTCAGAACATGTGTAATTTATATGTGTTCGGGTTTAAAGGGATGAGGCGGCAACTCTAATCTAAACCGTAATTAGCGGTGCTGAAATATCACTGTTGCTACTATCAGCTGGTGGTGAATAAATGTTTTGACCTTAAACATCACACTTAGGGCCCAGTCACACTTGTGCATTGCGGCAACATGCATCAAGGGCTCTTTCACATGGGGCGTAGCAATGCGTACCACATGTGACAGCCATGTTTACCCAGAACACCTGTGCATCCACGTGCGGGGAAATGTGGCCCTCACAGGGGTACACATTGATATGTCCTGTGTCAATGAGGCCTATAAATGCAAATAATGATCCCGCACACTCCATACAACCCCAAGTCAAAACACAAATGGGTGCCAACCAATCCAAACTGTATGTCGTGGCCCTGAAATGTCACTGTTGCTACTATCAGTTGGTGGTAAATAAATGTTTTGCCTTTAAATATCACACTGAGGGCCCAGTCACACTTGTGCTTTGCGGCAAAATGCGTCAAGGCCTCGTTCACACGGGGCGTATAAATGCGTACCACGCATGATGGCCATGTTTACCCAGAACACCTGTTCATCCACGTGTGGGAACACATGGCTCTCACAGGGGTACACATTGTTATGCCCTGTGTGAATGAGGCCTATAAACGCAAATACGGATCCAGCGCACTCCATACGACCGCAAGTCAAAACACAAATGGGTGCAATGGTATAGGTCCAATCCAAACAGTACTTAGTGGCCCTGAAACGTCACTGTTGTTACTATCAGCTGGTGGTGAATAAATGTTTTGACCCTAAATATCACACTGAGGGCCCAGTCACACTTGTGTGTTGCAGCAACATGCACCAAGGCCTTCGCTCACACGGGGCATATCAATGCGTACCATGCATGAGGGCCGTGTTTACCTGTACAGGGATGCGCAGAACACCTGTACATCATAAACGCAGGTGAGCACTGATACGTCCCGTGTGAACAAGGCCTTAGCGTGGCCCCATTGATATCAATTGGGACGCAGCAGCTGCGCAGACACAGCCGCTACTTCTAATATGACATCCATGTAGGTGCATATCCCCGGACTCACGTTGGGGTTGATTTACTAAAGGCAAATAGACTATGCGGAGCTTCCCCTTTCAGCGCTGTAACAGTTTGAATGTGGGAAAAAGGAGGGTAAGAGCCTCTTTTATAGGCCCCCCCTTTCCTCATGGGATCTGAGGCAGCGGCTTAAAATTATTAGAATATCAGTTTTGAAATTTGCTGCATTTCAATTGGTCAAAATAAGATAGCCAGTTTAAATATTATAAAATATTAATTTGAATATAATTGGTCTGTTAAATATATTTCTCCACCAATAAATGATTTAAATCAAAAAAGGTACCCTTATAAAAAAAGGTCATTAATAACGATTTTTTGACAGTTGGCCAGAAGAACTGAACCTGAGAAGAAGCTCCCTACCCTCCACTCCCACGGCTTTTTATGTGGTTTAATACAATATCATCCAGCCTGAGCTGTAGTGGCTAGGTTGTATTTGGTAAAGTGATATTATAAGATGTTTTAATATATTTTGGTAAAAGTTATCTATTAATATATTAGTTTATACCAATAAAACAGCCGCGGCCTATAATATCCAATAAAATTGTTTGTTAAATCTTACAATGTTTGTCTGTAATCAATTTATTTAAAATAAAAAAATGCATTGCCTGCTGCCTTCTATCCCATGACAATTGCGGGGTGATGCAACGCTGTACTCATATGACATTTTTATAAAAAATAATTTACACAAATAGAGCTTTCTTTTGGTGGTATTTAATCACTGTTGGGTTTTTTATTTTTACTGACTGAAAATTGTGAAAAAAACATGTTTTTCTTTGTTTCTATTACAACATTTTGCAAATACAGAATCTTCAGAAATTGAGTCCAAAATGTATCCTGCTAAATTGCTTTGGTGAAAATAACCCAAATCAGTGTATTTTATTTAGTCTATAGGAAAGTTATAGAGTTCACAAACTATAGGATATATATCTGAAAATTAATCAATCCTGATGGCCTATCTCATTTCTTGAGACCCGAATATGCCAGGACAGTACAGATGTCCCCCAAATTACCCCTTAGTAAGAGGCAAAGCGAGTTATTTGAAGTTGTAATTTTTTTTTTTTTTGTTTTTTACATGCTGTCACCAGTGTAGTACAGCGTCATCATATAACTGGTAACGCGGTGATCAGGGACACTGATTGGTGACAGTACAAAAAAATATAAAAAAAATAATAATCTTATTTATTTTATTTTTTACCATTTTTTTTTGTTGTTTTTAAGACACTTTGACCAGACCAATATAATGTTACCATGGTAACATTGTACTACTCAGGAGAAGTGATCAGTATTTATTCATTTTTTACTTTATTTTTTTTACACATTATGTTTGCTTATAGCAATGAATTTCATTGTTATATGCAAGTATTTTACTGAATGAAATCGATTAATTCAGTTTGTTTTGTTGTGGTTAGCAGTGATTGGCCAGCTGATCACATGGCACAGATGGGCTGTGATTGGCCCAGTCTGTACCATGTGATCACTGTGACCAATCACAGCTAGCAACACAATTATACGAAATGGATGGCTTGAAAGGAAGCCGTCCATTGTTTATTTCTACAGTATTGTTTGTGACCTACAGTATTGTTATTGTGACCTGATGTGATTGATTATAGCGGTCACATGTTAACTACGGTAATCAGCCATCGGCTGTGTCCATGAGACACAGCTCAGCTGGTGACAGATTGTGCCGCAGCGCAATCAGGGAGGGCGTCATATGACATCCACCCAGAGGGACAGGAGGCCAGCCCCAGCGTGATTCTCCCATATACAATGGGCTAAATATCACACTGGGGGTTTATTCACACTTGCGTGCTAAGGCCTAATAAACATGGGATGTGAGGACAGTGTTTAACCGCACAGGGATGCATTGGTGTTCCGTACATCACTGTGCAGACAGTCCCATACATGTCAATAGGGATGCAGCAGCTGCACTCACACTGTCTACATTCAGGGCCGTGCACCCACACGGATATCATATTGGAAGCAGCGGCCATGTCCGTGCATCCGATGCATCCAAATTGACATGAAAACATCCCTGGGTGGATAAACACATCCCTCACAAGGGCTATGTATTGATACACCCCGTATTAACCAGGCCTAAAACCACACACATTGCAGCAACACATGGCCGTATATTCATGTGATCAAGCACACTCCATACAGCCTCAGGCCAAAACATCAACTGATGCAATGGGAATGGTGCCATCAAGCAGAGAATTCCCCAAAAAGTCACTGTTGTTACTATCAGCTGGTGGCAAAGAAAATAGTTTTCCCTTAAAGAGGAAGTAAACCCTGATGGGTGTTACTTCCTCTTTGTCTCCCTGCAAAGGTAAAGCATAATGGACTACTATGCATCGCATAGCAACTCATTATGTGTCACTTAGAATAATGCCCTTGTTTTAGCTGTAGGCCATTTAGATACTTTGAAGCCTGACTGGAATACTCCCAGGACGTTGTTAGGACAATGCTATATGAGGCCTAGTAATTACTGCTCACCTCCATCACAGGAGTGAGCTCTCAAACACAGCTCAGAGCTACTCCACCATTACAAGAGTGAACTCTCAAACATTGAGCTCAGAGCTACTGCATCGGGAGAAAGAAAGAGTGTGATATGGTCATGGACAGGAGGAAGGGAAGACGTGTAGGAACAGAGAAGATGATGGTGGATGGAGGAAGACAGAGGAGGCAGAAGGCAGACCATGAGATGGTCATGAGCAGGAGGAAGGGAAGACATGTAAGAACAGAGAAGATGATCATGGATTCAGAGTAGGCAGAGGGCAGAGCATGAGATGGTCATGGACAGGAGGAAGGGAAGGAGTGTAGGAACAGAGAAGATGATCATGGATGGTGGAAGACAGAGGAAATAGAAGGCAGACCATGAGATGGTCATGAACAGGAAGAAGGGAAGGAGTTTAGGAACAGAGAAGATGATCATGAATTTGGAAAAGAGAGAGGAGGTAGAAAGAGGAGCATGAGCTGGTCATGGACAGGAGGAAGAGAAGGAGCATAGAAACAGAGAAGATGATCATGGATGGGGGAAGAGAGAGGAGGCAGAATATGATTATGGATTTAAAGAAAAGAGAGGAGCCAAAGGGCAGGGCATGGACAGAAGGAAGGGAAGGAGTGTGGGAGCAGAGAAGATGATCATGGATGGGGAAGAGAGAGGAGTCAGAGCATCAGGTGGTCATAGACAGGAGGAAGGAAAGGAGTGTAGGAACAGAGACGATGATCATGGATTCAGGTAAGAGAGAGAAGGTATTGGGATATGATTATGGACAGGGAAGAGAGGAGGTGGGAGATCTGTTGTGGACAGAGGACATGACCTGGTCAGGGACCATTGGGATCAGCAGCTAAAGTCAGGCTCAGTATGGGAAATATCAAATGTCTTACAGCTAAGCTCTGGGGGGAAAAATTGTCAGAATTTTCTTCTTTTCAATATTCATTAGTGCTCCCCTGGTATAAGGCCAGCACGAAAGATATCTGCTTAGCCATATTGGCATCCTCAACCTCTATGGTCATACATGTTGATGGTCCTTCTACTGAAAGATCTTATGGCCATCACATCTTCACACTGCCATCTCTGGTCAATGACCAGACATAATCACTATAGCCAGCGACTGTTTCCTTATTGTTCACATGACTGTATAGGGTGTAATTCATTAGATATTATAGTCTATATACAATAAGCGGTGCTGTGTTCCTGCAGAAATGTGGACAAATTCCTATCTACTGCTGGATATAAAGAGAGCTGAGCTGAGTGCTTCTCCACCATTCAAGAGACGCCTTGTATTTTTATCAATGAACACAAAGCTTCCTCTGATTGGCTGAGGTGGTCTAGGCAGGAGAATTATGTCTCTATTTCCACCTCAGCCAATCCGAGGCAGCTTTGTGTTCATTGATAAAAATACAAGGCTTCTCCTGATTGGTGATAAAGTCCAACTTTCTTCATATCCGGCAGCACACAAAAAGTTGGCAGTACTACTGCCAGAACATAATGCCACTTGTGGTATGTAGATATTGCCACTAGGATATATTACATAGCGACCATGTCATTATGCAATAAAAATAGATTGTTTGAGCCAAGCACACTATTTAAAGTGGCACTAAAGCTGGAGTTCTACATTGAACCGAATCTAGAGTTATTCTTTAACTTTTGAGAGAGAAAAGGGTCAGAACCCCTGCCAGGTTTTTATTGCTGTCTGTGTACGCTGCTGGGGAGATTCACCCCTTCACCCCATCTTTTTGTTGTAGTGACCGCAGTCACTGGGAGAAAGTAAAGGGAAGTCCAACATTTTAACTGTCAACAGAACAAGAGGTTAAATCTCCCTAACTTTGATGGGATTTCCTCACTTCCTGTTGTGTCCCTGTGACAGAAAGTGAAGGAAAATCTCCCCTGTGGGGACACAGAAAAAAAATAATCTGATAGAGGTTCTAACACTATCTTACTGTATCCAATCTACAAATAAAGACTGGACTTTAGAAAGACTGTAAAGCCTCGTACACACGGTACGATTGTTGGCCAACCAAGCATCTGATTTTTATCAAAAGGGGGCGTGTGCTAGGATCTGGTCTTGCATACTAACGGTACACAATTGTCATGCCCCAAACACGAACGTAGTGACGTACTAAGAGGAATTTCAGCTCTTGAGCTCCACCCTTTGGGCACCTTCTGCTAATGTCATGCTAATGTAGTGTTTGGTGAGGATTCATTCCGAGCATGCGTGCTTGTACTTTGGACTTGTGTGTGACTGACTTGTGTACACACTATACGAAAATCTGACAACAGACCGTAAATTTACTAGCCTGCCATCCAACATTTGTTGGCAGAAAAATGGACAACAGTTGTCTGAAGGAGCATACCAACGGTCGGATTTTAGGTAAACAGTCTGTCGTCACACAATTCCCTAATGAAAATCCGATCGTGTGTACGAGGCTTTAGAGTATGAGTATGGAGTACTGTCAGTTGATTTTAGCAGTTAGTAGGTTGTTTGTGAGTTTAAATGTTTCTTTTTGTCCTAAGGGCATGTGCCAGGAACTAACAGCACATAATTATCGACCAACAAACCCAAACATAGTGACGTACTACGTGGAATTTAAGCTCTTGAGCACCACCCTTTGGGCACTTTCTGCTGTCATGTTTGGTGGGCATTGATTCCGACCATGTGTGTTTGTACTTTTGTGTGATGGATTTGTGTACTGACCATATGAAAATCTGACGTCAAACCGCTGCCCGCCGAAAATTTACTAGCCTGTCATCCATTTGTTGGCTGAAAATTGGACAATTTTCAAAAGGAGCGTACTAAAGGTAAGATTTTAGGACAACAACCTGTCAACAGATAATCCCCTGCCAACAATCGTACTGTGTGTACCAGGCTTAGACCCCTTTCACACTGGGGCACTTTGCAGGCGATACAGTGCTAAAAATAGCGCCTGCAAAGCGCCCTGAAAGAACCGCTCCATTCACTCCAGTGTGAAAGCCCGAGGGTTTTCACACTGGAGCGGTGCGCTGGCAGGACAGTAAAAAAAAGTCCTGCTAGCAGCATCTTTGGGGCGGTGTGTATACCGCTCCTGCCCATTGAAATCAATGGGGCAGAGCGGCGTTACCACAGGCACAGCTTTGCGGGTGGTTTAAACCCTTTTTCGGCCACTAGAGGAGGTTAAAAGCATCCCGCTAGTGACCGAATACCTCCGCAAATATGATGGTAAAGCGCCGCTAAAAATAGCGATGCTTTACCTCCACTCCAGTGTGAAAGGAACTTTAAAGTGGTTGTAAACCCTTACAAACCACTTTGACCTACAGGTAAGCCTAGATTAAGGCTTACCTGTAGGTCCAAGCAATATCTCCTAAACCTATATGGTTTAGGAGATATTTGCCCGAAAACGGGCACCGCTGTCTACGGCGCATGCGCCGTAGACAGCGGCGCGCAGGCGCACTGAGCGCAGCATTTCCAAGAATGGAGCTGCTGCGCATGTCGACTCCCATCCGCATGCGCGGGAGTGACGTCATCGCGGCTTCGCCAAATGACAGCGGCGGAGCTGCGAGACCCCACCAGCAAGATGGATGCGGCGGACTACAGGGGACAGCGGCGACTTCGCTGGCTCCTGTGTCAGGTATGTGACACATAATGAGCTACTATGCGATGCATAGTAGTCCATTATGCTTTGCCTTTGCAGGGAATGAAAGAGGAAGTAAACTCATCAGGGTTTACTTCCTCTTTAAACCGGAGTTCTGCTTTAAAAAAAATAATAATTTAAAGTCAGCAGCTACAAATACTGCAGCTGCTGATTTTTAATAATCGGACACTTACCTGTCCCAGGGTCCATTGATGCGGGGAAACGAAGCCCAGCTCTTCACCCCCTCCTCTCTGCGGCGCCGACATTGTCACTGTGGGCGCCCAGGTGCGGCTTCACAGCCGGGCACGCACTGCTCATGTGCGAGCCGCGCTGCGACATGTCCCAGATGATTGCCGAGAGGGACAAGGGAAAGATGAACTGACTTTCGGTGCCACTGCAGAGCCCTGGAAGTGGGAGCTGGGATCCTCTAAGAAAAAAAGGGTTTCTGCTCCTCTTACCCAAAAAAAAATTATGTCAAATGTGGCAGGTCAGGGGTCACCTTTCCTTAAAGCAGAACTTCCATTTTTGGGTGGAACTCCGCTTTAAGGCCAAGCCACATCTCGGGTACACTGGACCACATCCCGGGTACACCGGACCACATCCCAAGTACCCCGGACCACATCCCGGGTACACCGGACCACATCCCGGGTACACTGGACCACATCCTGGGTACACTGCACCACATCCCAAGGACCCCAGTCCACATCCTGGGTACACCGGACCCTTCTTCGATGTTATGTTCAATTTAACTTCACAATCAGTTTTATGGATCTTTAATGACTATTTTGTATGAAATCCATAAAATGAGAACAGGGAACTATCTATAGACCGGTAGTCATGGCGTTCCTGAACTTTTACACAATTCTTTTAAAAGACAAAGAAAACCCCAGAAATAGAACATGACACTCTGCTTTATTATCACTTCCGCACATGTGACCCCCCTACGGGAGGTGAGCGGGCTGTCACATGACGTGACGTCACAGCAGAATCACGCACTGCCCCACCTATCAGCGGCAGATATGACGACCCGTCAGAATTGGTAACGGAAGTGACGTTTCGTCGCCGCCATCTTGCTATACCTCGCAGTCCTCTAGTGTAACAATACACCGAGAAAAGGGGGCAAGCAGACATCTTATTACACCCACCGGAGTTTTGCATTCCGCAGTTATTTTTAACAGGAAACAGAGCTTATAAGGTGAAATACAGTATTTGGAAATCCATCGGATTGTTTTCATGTTGAATTATAAAAGCACAGGTGTTCTGTCACATTAGCAAACGTGTGAAATCAGCAGGTTTGTCGCTGCTTTTAAAAATTCAACATCTAAACAGTTCGTTGGATTTTTATATACTGTAGTTCACCTGAAAGGCTCCGTTTCCCGTTAAAAATAACGGTGAAATGCAAAACTCCGGTGGGTGTAACAAGATGTCCGCTTGCCCCTTCTCGCTGTATCCTTACTGTGGTGGGGTGCGGAGTGTAGCAAGGTGGCGGCGAAGGAACGTCACTTCCGTTACAAAAGCTGAAGGGGTCGCCATAGCTGACGGAACGGCTGCTGCTCCCTTCTCTGGTCCCGCCTCCCGCCCGGCACATGACTGTGGTGTCAGCGGAGGGGCGGGGCTCCGATACAGCCAGGGGGAGGCAGACAGGTAGAGGAGGAAGAGGCCCATCACCCGGGGAGAGGACACAGCCGGTCTGTATAGAGAATATATATGTGTATATATAATGTGTGTCAGTATATAGAGGAGTCAGGAGTTTATATATAATGTTATAGAGGAGTGTATAGTATATACTGTATATATGTCAGTATAAAGAGAAGAGTGTATATAGAATATATGTGTATCAGTATATAGAGGAGTGTATATAGAATATATACTGTATTTAGAAGTGTGTATGTGTGTGTGTGTATATATATATATACACACACACACACACACACACACACACACACACACACACACACAATTCTCCTTCTCCCTCTCTCCCTCTCTGTGTGTGGTCTGTATATGGATAATATAGTGTGTGTTGTAGACACAATATATATATTATCCATATACAATTATTTATATATATATATATATATATATATATATATATATATATATTTTATATATGTGTGTCTACAACACACACTGTGCAGGAACTACCCATAACATTATGACCACTGACAGGTAAGATGAATTATCTGGTTACAATGGCGCCTGAAACTGCACGGGGAAAAAAATGGTCAGCAAGTGAACATGTTGTTCCTGAAGTTGATGTGTTGAAAGCAAAAAAAAAATGGGCAAGTGTCAGGCTGGGTTCACATTATCTTCAGATGTGGCTCACAGCAGGGGTCCGCTGTGTCCCCCTGTTCACCCTTTTGCAGGTCTGCTTTTGGCCTGAATTTTTTTTGGGCTGAATTCGGCCCTGAAACGGGCTAAAAGACACGCATAGGACCCGCAGAGGATATATGTGATGATGGGATGGGGTTTATGGATGGTGGCATACTAAATGGTAATGATGGAAGGGGGTCTGTGGATGGCGGGATAGAGACGGAAGGGGGTCTGTGGATGGCGGGATAGAGACGAAAGGGGGTCTGTGGATGGCGGGATAGAGACGAAAGGGGGTCTGTGGATGGCGGGATAGAGACGAAAGGGGGTCTGTGGATGGCGGGATAGAGACGAAAGGGGGGGGTCTGTGGATGGCGGGATAGAGACGAAAGGGGGGGGGGTCTGTGGATGGCGGGATAGAGACGAAAGGGGGGGGGGGTCTGTGGATGGCGGGATAGAGACGAAAGGGGGGGGGGGTCTGTGGATGGCGGGATAGAGACGAAAGGGGGGGGGTCTGTGGATGGCGGGATAGAGACGAAGGGGGGGGGTCTGTGGATGGCGGGATAGAGACGAAAGGGGGGGGGGTCTGTGGATGGCGGGATAGAGACGAAAGGGGGGGGGGTCTGTGGATGGCGGGATAGAGACGAAAGGGGGGGGGTCTGTGGATGGCGGGATAGAGACGAAAGGGGGGGGGGTCTGTGGATGGCGGGATAGAGACGAAAGGGGGGGGGGGTCTGTGGATGGCGGGATAGAGACGAAAGGGGGGGGGTCTGTGGATGGCGGGATAGAGACGAAAGGGGGGGGGTCTGTGGATGGCGGGATAGAGACGAAAGGGGGGGGGGTCTGTGGATGGCGGGATAGAGACGAAAGGGGGGGGGGTCTGTGGATGGCGGGATAGAGACGAAAGGGGGGGGGGTCTGTGGATGGCGGGATAGAGACGAAAGGGGGGGGGGTCTGTGGATGGCGGGATAGAGACGAAAGGGGGGGGGGGTCTGTGGATGGCGGGATAGAGACGAAAGGGGGGGGGGTCTGTGGATGGCGGGATAGAGACGAAAGGGGGGGGGGGTCTGTGGATGGCGGGATAGAGACGAAAGGGGGGGGGTCTGTGGATGGCGGGATAGAGACGAAAGGGGGGGTCTGTGGATGGCGGGATAGAGACTAAGGGGGGGTCTGTGGATGGCGGGATAGAGACTAAGGCTGCTTTCACACTGGGGCGGGAGCGGCGGCGGCGGTAAAGCGCCGCTATTTTTAGCTGCGCTTTACCGTTGTTTTAGCGGTGGTCTGCGGGCGCTAGCGGGGTGGTTTTAACACCCGCTAGGGGCCGAAAAAGGGTTAAACCCGCCCGCAAAGCACCGCTGCAGCGGCGCTTTGCCGGCGGTATTGCCGCGGTGTCCCATTGATTTCAATGGGTAGGAACGGTGAATACACCGCTCCTTCACCGCTCCAAAGATGCGGCTAGCAGGACTTTTTTCACCGTCCTGCCAGCGCATCGCTCCAGTGTGAAAGCCCTCCGGCTTTCACACTGGAGTTAAAGGGGCCGGTTTTTTTCAGGCGCTACACAGGCGCTATTTTTAGCGCTGTAACGCCTGAATACCGCCCCAGTGTGAAAGGGGCCTAAGGGGGGGGGGGCCTGTGGATGGCGGGATGGAGATGGAAGGGGGCCTGTGGATGGCGGGATGGAGATGGAAGGGGGCCTGTGGACGGTGGGATGGAGATGTGAGCAGCCTAGCCGGAGCAAGTGAACCCATGAGTTGTTTTTTTTTTTTTCTTTTTTCCTTCATTACTCCGAAGTCCCATCACCACTGATTGATGAACAATAAAGATATCCCAACAATTGTGTTGTTAATTCAAGCAACGAATGTGCTGTTTACTTACAATGTAGTAACGGCCAAATATTCCCAATGTACCAGTCACTTTTTCCTATGTTGCCATGGAAAGCACCTACTTTTCCTTAAAGCGGTTCTTCACCCTAAAGGGGAAGTTCCGCTAGTATTATCCCCCCCCCCCCTCCGGTGCCACAATCGGCACCTTTCGGGGGGGAGGGGGGTGCAGTTACCTGGATAATCCAGGTAACTGCACCCACTTCCGGCCAGACCGCCGCATGGCTCCGCCCACCCCCGCATGGCTCCGCCCCCCGTTGTGTTCTGGGAAACACACAGTTCCCAGAGACACAGCGGGGAACCAGCGCAGCGCGACTCGCGCATGCGCAGTAGGGAACCGGGCAGTGAAGCCCTCATGCTTCACTTCCCGATTCCCTGACAGAGGATGGCGGCGGTGGCTGCAGCGAGACGAGCGATCGCTCGTCATCTGCCGCCGACATCGCTGGAACCTGGGACAGGTAAGTGTGATATTATTAAAAGTCAGCAGCTGCAATATTAGTAGCTGCTGGCTTTTAATATTTTTTTTTAGGTGCAGCTCCTCTTTAACAATAATAACTGGGCTATTCTTTAAATATGATCACTATATTATTCTACAAGATTATTATTATATAACGCCAACAGTTTGCACAGCACTTTACAATGTAGAGGGGGGGGACAGTACAATTACTATACAGTTCAATATAGAAGGAATAGGAGGACCCTGTTAATGGAGCTTTCAATCTAATGGGGGGGCGAGTTGGTACAAAAGGTAATAAATGCAGGGGGTGATCTGATGGAGGTGGCCCGGGTACAGTTCTTAAGTGGAGGTGGGGTAGGCTTCCCTGAATGAGTGAGTTTTCAAGGATCACCTAAAGGCAGACAGGGTAGGGGCTGACTGGACATACTGGGGCAGGGAGTTCCGGAGTATGGGAGAGGCTCTGGAGAAGTCCTGAGGCGACTGTGGCAAGGGAGCTAGAGAGGCCCTGGGAGGAGCGGAGAGGACGATTTGGGTGATATCTGCAGATGAGGTTGGTGATGTAGCTGGGGGCGATGTTGTCGATGGCCTTGTATGTAGTGGTTAGTAAATTAGAATTTTATACGATCAGGTAGGGGAAGCCAGTAAAGGGATTGGCAGAGCGGGGGCGGCAGTCACAAAACTGTAAGGTGTATTAGTCTAGCAGCATTCATAATAGACTGAAGGTGGGTTAGTCTGTGTTAAAGGTATGCTAGTGAGGAGGGAGTTGCGGTAGTCAAGGTGTGAGATAGGAAAGGGGTAAATAAGTTGTTTTGTGGTGTCGTTAGTCAGGAAGGGGCATATTCTGAAAATGTTGTGGAGGTTAAGGCGGCAAGAGGTAGCCAGTGATTGTATGTGGGGGATGTAGGAGAGGTCAGAGTCTAGGATTACACCCAGCACCCTGGCATGTGTGGAGGGACCAATGGTTGTGCCGTTGATCTCAATGGTAAAGTCCTTGACAAGTGGGGGGGGGGGCAGGAAATATTACAGGCTCAGCTTTACAAAGATTGAGTTTGAGGAAGTGGCGTGACATCCATACTTCTGTCGGTCAGTATGTTTTTAACATGTGAGGAGGTTGAGGGAGTGAGTTGAGCCGAGAGAAAGATCTGGGTGCTGTCAGCATTGAGGTGGTATTGGAAGCCATGGGAGGTTATCAGCTGCCGCAGGGAAGAGATAAAGAGAGAAAATAGGTAGGGCCCATAATTTGGAGCCTTGGGGTACCCCAACAGAGGAAGAGGAGTTGTATGTGACACTGAAGGTGCGTTGAGATAGAAAGGAGAAGGAGGATAGAGCAGAATCATGGAGGCCAACAGAGTGGAGTTTGGTAAGGAGTCGGTGGTCAACGGTGTTGAAGGCAGCAGAAAAGTCTAAAGCCTCGTACATACGAGCCGATAGTTGGCCAACAGAGCGTCAGACTTTTGTCCGAAGGGCGTGTGCCAGGAACTTATCTTGCATACTAACGGCACACAATTGTCGGATAACAAACGCGAACGTAGTGGCGTACTGAGCGGCATTTCGGATATTGAGCGCCACCCTTTGGGCATCTTCTGTTAATGTCATGTTTGGTGAGCATTGTGTGACTGTTTTGTGTACACACGATACAAAAATCTGACAACGGACCATTGTCCGCCGAATATTTACTAGCCTGCAATCCAACATTTATTGGCGGAAAGTTGAACAACAATTGTCTGAAGGAGCGTACTAGTAGTTGGATTTTAGGCAAACAGTCTGTCATCACACAATTCCCTGCCGAAAATCCATTCGTGTGTATGAGGCTTTAGAGCAGGGGTCTCCAAACTGCAGCCTGAGGGCCAGTGGTGGCCCTTTGCTAGCCTTTATGCGGCCCTTGGGGCACAACTTCTTCCACTGATATGAGCCACTATTCGTCTCACTGACACCAACAATGGGGCACTATATCGTCCACCGATACCAATGATGGAATACTATTCCTCCTACTAATAGGGGGAATACTCCTCCTATTGACCATCAACCCGGACGCCATATTTATTCTCACTGATGCTGGGCCCTTTGCTAGCCTTTATGCGGCCCTTGGGGCACAACTTCTTCCACTGATATGAGCCACTATTCGTCTCACTGACACCAACAATGGGGCACTATATCGTCCACCGATACCAATGATGGAATACTATTCCTCCTACTAATAGGGGGAATACTCCTCCTATTGACCATCAACCCGGACGCCATATTTATTCTCACTGATGCTGGGCCCTTTGCTAGCCTTTATGCGGCCCTTGGGGCACAACTTCTTCCACTGATATGAGCCACTATTCGTCTCACTGACACCAACAATGGGGCACTATATCGTCCACCGATACCAATGATGGAATACTATTCCTCCTACTAATAGGGGGAATACTCCTATTGACCACCAACCCCGACGCCATATTTATTCTCACTGATGCTGGGCCCGTGACATTTTCTGCCCCTGCTGGCCACAATCCAGCCCTGATGATAAAGTCTGAAGGACAATAAAGTGGCCCTTTGTTTGAAAAGTTTGGAGACCCCTGCTTTAGAGTATGAGTATGGAGTACTGCCAGTTGATTTTAGACGTTAGTAGGTTGTTGGGGAGTTAGAATGTTAGGGGAAGCCGGACTGCAGGGTAATCGAGGAAGGTTGTTGTCAGTGAGGTAGGAGCTCATACGGTTGTGAACAAGGCATTCAAGAAGCTTAGAGGCAACAGGAGCAGGGAAATGCTGAAGTTACTCAAACAGATGGGGTCTAGTGAGACTTTTTTTTCGAGTATGGGGGTAACCAGTACAGGGTTGAGCGGGGAGGGAAAGGTGCCTGTAGAGAGAGGGGGGGGGGGAGAGGGGTTGAAGATGTGGGTTCGAGGGTTTAGGATAGAGCTGGAAGGTGGTTGCAGTAATTGTGAAGGGGACCTGTCCAGGTTACAGGTGGTGAGGCGGCCCATGGAAAGGAGTTTGGCAACTTCCTCAGTGGTAAAACTTTTCTGGTCCTTTCTTATTAGCAGTACTGCATGTCTGGTTTTAGGCCCCATTCACGCCTGTGCGTTTTGTAGCTTCAAGCCTGAAGCTACAAAACGCTGGAGGGAGGGGAAAAAATCTTTTATTCTCAATGGAGATGGTTCACATCTCCACTCCGTGTCGCTTGAAGCCGAACGCCTGAAGCTCAAACAAGTTCTAGACCCTTTTTTTTTTCGTCGCTCGAATCGGGCAGATTTGGGCGTTTTTTCTTCTTTTTACATTGGTGACCTTTTGCCCTGCACGAAATCGTGGCAAAACGTGGTAATAAACGTAACACAAAAACGCTGTAATATCACACAATCTTCTGCCTGAAAATGCTATAGTCAGGTATGAATGGGGCCTTATGGTGATGCATCAGTCAGTATATTATACAAACTCCCTGGCCATGTTGTCCTGGTAGGCGAGTTGTGTGGTTGCTGTATTGGATTTATGGGTGGACCAAGATTCAAAGGTTAGCTTGGATGCTATCAGCAATTGTCATTCTTTTCTTTATCTAAACCTCTGTCCAGTTCCGTGCGTGTGCGTGTGTGTGTGTGTGTGTGTGTGTGTGTGTGTGTGTGTGTGTGTGTGTGTGTCTATATATGTATGTACGCTATATTACTAAAAGTATTGGGACACCTGCCTTTACACGCACATTAACTTTTTATAGCATCCAGGTCTTGACATCCCAATACTTTTGACAATATAGTGTGTGTGTTTTATATATAATGTATATGTTTTATTATGACTTCATTTAGATTTCATGATCTTTTCACAATTTATCTCCACCTCTCTTGGCAGTGATCGGACATCATGTTGGGTTCTGGGTTCAAAGCCGAGCGGCTTCGCGTGAACCTGCGACTTGTCATAAACCGGCTGAAGCTCCTGGAGAAGAAGAAGAGTGAGTTTTTTTTCTTGTACCATTGGTCCTTTTACATGCCGGAGTCCAATAATTCTGAAGAGCCCGGGATGAGGGGTCGCTTGCTTTTTATTTTTAAAAAAAGAGACTAATAGGTCTATTGTACCAAAACCAGAGGTTAACGCTTCGTAACTTCACTTACACTAATGAAAGCTTGTTTGTGATAGGTTGCTACAGACTGCGTTTTTGTTGGCAACCTGCTTTCTTGTACAGGATGATCTCGCTGATTCTAATAGTAATAGTGTATGCTAGGATCCTGCCACAGGCTCCTCCGTGGCTGTGAATGGTCACATGTAGTTTTAGTGTAGTAGCTCTTGCCTGAAATTTTCATAAACAAGAACATAGAAGAAGTTCTCAGATTTATTTTTTTAGGCCTCATGCACGCTGGACATTTTGCTATCTCTCCTAGATGCCTTTCCTCCAGCCAGCAGTGTGTTGGCCGAAACAAAAACGATCAATGCCTGTAAACGTGGGTCAAGCGCCTGGGTGTTAATTCATTTCATTTGCCATAATAATTATTCTGGCCATTGAAATTAAAGGAGAAGTCTTTCCTGAGCTTTTTAGGCTGGGCTTCTCCTATGGGTCACAGCAGTGCAATTCGTTTTGCACTCCTGCGACACGTTTTTTGTGGCCTGCTGTTGTCACCAGTATCAGTCCCGACAATGGAAGTCTGGATCCGCCAGGTGCCTGGACTGATGGCAGTCTCTACGAGCCGCTGAGACGGCTGCTTCCCGCCCCCTCCACTGCTCAGCGCTCCAATGAGCGTGGAGGAGAGATGGTGATTGACAGGCAGCATCTCTCCACTCAGAGAGGGGAGAGCCCAGCCATCAGCGATGTTCGGTGGCTCGGTTCTCAGTGCAGAGGTGGCTGGGGTCTGATACTGCATCCACCTAGGTAAATATGAATCTTAACCACTTCAGCCCCGGACCATTTTGCTGGTCAAAGACCAGACCACTTTTTGCGATTCGGCACTGCGTCCCTTTAACTGACAATTGCGCGATCGTTCGACGTGGCTCCCAAACAAAATTGACGTCCTTTTTTCCCCACAAATAGAGCTTTCATTTGGTGGTATTTGATCACCCCTGCGGTTTTTTATTTTTTGCGCTATAAACAAAAATAGAGCGTCAATTTTGAAAAAAACAAATTTTTAAAATTTTTGTTATAATAAATATCCCCCAAAAATATATAAAAAAACAAACATTTTTTTCCCTCAGTTTAGGCCGATACGTATTCTTCTACATATATTTGGTAAAAATCGCAATACGCAATTATTGATTGGTTTGCGCAAAAGTTATAGCGTTTACAAAATAGGGGATAGTTTTATGGCAATTTTATTTTTTTTTTAAATTTTTTTTTACTAGTAATTGTATTGTGACTGCGACATTATGGCAGACACATCGGACATTTTTGACACATTTTTGGGACTATTGTCATTTATACAGCAATCAGTGCTATATAAATGCACTGATTACTGTGTAAATGACACTGGCAGTGAAGGGGTTAACCAGTGGGTGGCAGTGTAGGGGTTAAGTGTTCCTAGGGGTGTTTTAGTAACTGTGGGGGGGTTGGGCTTTCATTTAGTGAACACTGATCTCTGCTCCAATCACATGGAGCTCCCAACCGGCGGCGCACTCGCGATGGCAGGGCGGCATTAAAGATTGGACGTACCTGTACGCCAATATGCCTGCCCGTGCCATTCTGGCGACGTACATCGGCGTGCGTCAGTTGGAAACTGGTTAAAAAAAACAACCAAAAAAAAAACATGGTACTTCCCTTTTAATTAACGTTAAAGGCGCCTAGCGCCAGGGCACGTTTTAGAGGCATTTAGAAAATAAATGTTTGGGTACAGCTCTGACTTTTTTTTTTTTTTTTTTGTCCCCGCAGCTGAGCTGGCACAGAAGGCGAGGAAGGAGATCGCTGATTACTTGTCTACCGGAAAGGATGAAAGAGCGAGGATCCGGGTGGAGCACATCATCCGAGAAGATTACTTGGTGGAAGCGATGGAGATCCTGGAGTTGTACTGTGACCTACTGCTGGCCCGGTTTGGGCTAATCCAGTCCATGAAGTAAGACTCTACGTTCTGCCTGATAGGCCACACATTATGGCATCGATGGGGTTCAATGTTCAATGTTTCTTATTCCGTCTCCTTCCATTGTAGAGAGCTGGACCCTGGCCTGTCTGAAGCAGTCTCCACCCTCATCTGGGCGGCTCCGCGATTACAAACGGAGGTTTCTGAGCTCAAGACGGTAAGTTAAAGGAGTTGCCTACTAGAATAGATTCTATTCCCATCACTTCTCAAACTTTGGGGGTTATAATGACCAACCTCCTGCAGGAAAAACACTCACTTGTTTTAGGAGACTGAATAAGCAGCTTGTGACATTTTAGTTTGTTTTGGTCATAAGGTAGCCACAGCTAGAGTAGAAAAGCCCATTCCCCGCCTCCCCCCCACTGCTATCTGCTATGTGTGTGACAACAGTGGTCTCCTTGCAGTGGTCTGACACCACTTTCCTATGAGTTGCATCTCTCCTTACAGCAGAGCTCACACTCCTGGCTGATTAGGGAGCTCTAGCCCTGACGGCAGGAGGTCTATGGTTCTGATGCAGAGGCACCACTGCTTACACACATAGAAAAACAACATTTTCCACTTCCCTTATAACAGTGGTCTCCAAATCTGCAGCCCGTGAGCCGAATGCAGCCCTTTGCTTGCCTTTATCTGGCCCCTGGAGCACAGTTCCTTGCGCTGACGCCAGCAGTGGGGCACCGACGGTTCCTTGCACTGACGCCAGCAGTGGGGCACCGCCCCTCCCCCCAATATTATTGATGGGGCATTATTTCTTCTTGTACTGACTATAGGCACCATGTCGTGTGTTTTTTTTTTTTTTTTTTTTTTTTTTTTTACTCCCACTGACGCTGGTGCCTTTTCTACTTTTATTGGCCACTCCTCCGGCTCCCCCTAAACTCTGAAGAACGGTAAAATGGCTCTTTTTTTGTTTCGAAAGTTTGAAGACCCCTGCCTTAGAACATTCCAGAACGTAGGAAATGACTAATGGGGATTGGGTTTCCTTCTCTAACAAGTGATATTCCCTTCTCCTTCCTGCAGGTTGCTGATCAGCTATGCGCCAAGTACAGTAAAGAGTACGGCAAACTGTGCAGGACAAACCAGATTGGAACAGTCAACGATCGGGTATGGCAGGAAACATTTATGCATTTATTGTCTCATTTCATGGTAAACACAGACCTGGCAGAAGTTGGAAGATAAATGGTAACCTGTTATTTCCCCTTAGTTGATGCACAAGCTGAGTGTGGAGGCCCCACCTAAAATCCTGGTGGAGAGATACCTGATCGAGATCGCCAAGAATTACAATGTTCCGTATGAGCCGGATTCTGTCGTAATGGTAGGTGAAGATCCTGCTACTGTTAAAGCAGTAGTAAATCGATCCCATGCGATCCGATTCTGGTGCGTGTAAAAAAAAAAAAAAAAGGGGTCCTGCATGAGTTTGGTCCGAATGCAATGCAAATTCAGGCTGAATTCGCATCGCGCAGACCTCGCAGGTGATCTGCACAGCAATGTGGTGTGAATCACATGCAATATCTGGCATCGCACTAGTGTGAACTGGCCCTTTCGTGGAATAGCCGATACTGAGCTATGGGGAGCAGAATAGAACTGTCAAAAGACCCGCGTAACAAGGTAAATGGTACTTTATAAAGATGGAAAAGGATATAAAAAGATCTCCATATGCAAGTCAAGGGTCATTTAATTTGTTTGCTTGTGGTCATGGTTTTACATAGTAAGGTTGAATAAAGACACCGTTCCATCCAGTTCAACCTGAGTGAGTGTTTACAGTTGTCCCTATCCCTGTACATTGCATACTCACATCGGTCCCTACCCTCAAGGAGCCCACAATCTAAGGTCCCCATTCATATACTAGGGCCAATTTTTGGACAGAAGCCAATTAACCTACCTGCATGTCTTTGGAGTGTGGGAAGGAAACCGGAGTACCCGGAGGAAACCCACACAGGCACAGGGAGAACATGCAAACTCCAGGCAGGTAGTGTCGTGGTTGGGATTTGAACCAGCAACCCTTCAGGTGAACTGGACGGACTGGTGTCTTTATTCAACCTTATTAACTATGTAACAGTTACAGAATATGAATCCCATAAGAAATGAAAGCAATCTGTTTTGTCTGCTCATTACTGGTTACATTTGCCTAACACGATGGCTGAGACAGATCACTGAGTACTTTATAAAACATGTTTGAATCTTGATAATTACTCGTTCACACAGCATAGCTATTCCTTCTAAACTACATCTGCTATGCTGTTCTCTGTCTAGGAAAATTAGACCTTCCTTCCATATATAACCAGTCAGTTTGTGTCATGTGACTTATGTGTTCTTTTTTTTTCCTTTTTTATGCTTGAAGGCCGAGGTTCCCACTGGTATAGAGGCAGACCTTATAGATGTCGAATTTTCAGATGACAAAAAGCGAGGAGGAGGAGGTGGTGGTGGTGGTGGAGGCGGCGGCGGTGGTGGAGGTTTTGCAATGCCATTGCCAACAATGGGTGCCATGCAGATGCCCACTCCCACGATTCCTTTCTCCTACCCTGCACCTGGTGGTCCGGTATGTGTTATTTTTTTTATTTGAAAAAACAAAAAAAAAAGGGTAGTATGCAATACAGGATTTACTGCAGGAACAAAAATGATATACACAATAGATTGACACAAAGACAATGGTTACATTACAATAAAGCAAAATGCATCACACAGTGTCATCTATTCATTACATGGAAACCTCTGTTAGTATGCTTTAGTACTATTTCTGAATAATCATTAGAATGGCTCTCAAAGTAACCCCAGAGAAATACCAGAGAATAAGAAGGGAACGAGGGAAGATTGGGGGATTATAGTCAAAGTAGAGGGGGAAAGGTGTGTTGGAATAGAGGAGGTGTTAGGAGGAGGTTATAGTCAACCAAGAGCCACCTTAGCTCGCCTGATATATAGCATCAATTGCGTACATTTATACAGTGCTGTGTTCCGGCAGCAAGATGGGTCTTCCCACGCTGTATAAAGTGTATATAGCATCAATTACATTATACAGTGCTGTGTTCCGGTGTCCTATCATATAGAGTCCGCCATCGGATAGTGTCCTCTGTGTGCTGAGCATGCGCAGTACACAGCACACACAGATTCCGAAAATAGCCGAAGATGAACGGCGCCTGCGCCGTGAGTCCAGGTTCTAGCCCCACCATCCAAGTGGACATAGAGTTGGAATAAAAAAAGCTGAGCACGAAGCGTGGCGAGCAAAGCCCTCTAATTTTGCCAGCCCTATGTCCGCTTGGATGGTGGGGCTACCACCTCGACTCACGGCGCAGGCGCCGTTCATCTTCAGAGATTTCCCGAAGCTTCTTCTGCTCCGTACTGCGCAAGTGCTGAGCATGAGCAGTACGGGGCGGACAGTATCCGATGGCAGGACACTATATGCCAGAACACCGGCAGCAAGATGGGTCTTCCCGTCCTGCGGGGACACTGTATAAACTGTATATAGCATCAATTACATACAGTATACAGTGCTGTGTTCCGGCAGCGGGATGGTATTCCCGTTTGTCCTCCCGCTACAAAATCAAGTTGGGCCGAGCACTACTCAGCCATTCACAGGAAGCCTTGTGTTTCATCAGTGAATACAGGGCATCCACTGAGATGCAGAGGTGGGTGTATAATGTCATGATCTCCACCTCAGCCAATCAGAGGAAGCCATGTATTAAACGCGAACAATAAGAGGGATTTCATACAGTCTTTATGTAGATAGAGCAACAGTATGCATGTTTAAATGTGAGAAAAAAAAAAGTAGCTTAAAGGGGTTTTAAACCCTCGTGTGTGTTTCACCTTAATGCTTCCTATGCATTAAGGTGAAAAAACACCTGGCAGTGACTGGCTTCCCCGTTTTACTTACCTGAGCCCCATATTTCCGTCGGCGAAGACGTGCTCTCGCTCTCTCTTCTCCATGGGGTTCCGGCTCTTGACTGGATAGATTGATAGCAGCACAGCCATTGGCTCTCACTGCTGTCAATCAAATCCAATGACGCGGGCCGGCATTTGTGTCTATGGACGTAAATGCTGGTCTCGGGAGCTCTCCCGCAGAAGCTAGGAGGTTATCTGATGTGGGGAGGAGCCACGAGAGCCACCGAGGGACCCCAGAAGATCAGGGCCACACTGTGCAAAACGAGCTGCATAGTGGGGGTAAGTATATGTTTTTGTAAACCCTCATCCTGTTATTTAAAAAATAAAAATAAAATGACTTTAAGTCTTAAAGAAAAATTCCGGCCCTGCTGCAGGTTAACCGCTTCAGCCCCAGAAGAGTTTACCCCCTTCCTGACCAGAGCCCTTTTTGCGATTTGGCACTTTTTTACTTTTTTGCTATAATTATCCCCCAAAAATATATAAAAAATTTTTTCCTTATTTTAGGCCGATATGTATTCTTCTTCGTGTTTTTGGTATAAAAAAAAATCGCAATAACTGTATATTGATTGGTTTGCGCAAAAGTTATAGCATCTACAAAATAGGGGATAGTTTTATGGCATTCTTATAATTTTTTTTTTTTTTTTTTTTATTAGTAATGGCGGCGATCTGCGTTTTTTATCGGGACTGCGACATTATGGCGGACACATCAAACACACTTTTGGTACCATTGGCATCTATGCAGCGATCAGTACTGTAAAAAATGTCACTTGCAGGGAAGGGGTTAACCACTAGTGGGCGATCAAGGGGTTAATGTGTTCCCTCTCTGTGTGTTCTGAGGGGGAAGGGGACTGTGTAGGGGAGGTGACAGATTGCTGTTCATACTCTGTATGAACAGACGATCAGTCGGAAACTGTGTGTTTATACACACACACACACACACACATCCCGGTTCTCGGTGTGTCACCAGCGATCGTGGAAGCCCGGCAGTGATCGCGACCACTGGGCACTCGCATCGGCTCCAGGGGCAAGCAGCGGGCGCTGCTCCCCTAGTGGCCACAGGGCGAAGCAATGTAACATAACACTGTTTCGCCCAGCTGTGCCATTCTGCCGTAGTAAAACGGTGGCTGGTTGGCAAGTGGTTAATGGCATATTGTGCTAGTTCGAATTGCATACTAGCACATTATAACAGTCCTACCTGTAAAACAGGTCCCTCCGATG
Organism: Lithobates pipiens; assembly: GCF_037356315.1. Lineage (NCBI taxonomy): Eukaryota > Metazoa > Chordata > Amphibia > Anura > Ranidae > Lithobates > Lithobates pipiens. The sequence goes on from NW_027507686.1 coordinate 17,760,777, forward strand.
GGGCACTGTCACTGCTGACGGGTTCCATCTATGCCTGGCGTTCCTTCCAGGTTCACGGGCTGCGGACGTTTGTCAGAACCGCAATGACGTCACTCCCGCACATGTGCACTGGAGCCACAGTCGCAGCCCAGAGCTCTGGCTTGACGATACATTCAGTGTGCCCCCAATTCAGAGCACAGTGTGCATGCGCCGGTGACATCACCAGCTGAACGTGCACATTTTAGGAGCTCCCTAAATAACTTCTTATGTTTATAGAGAACAATAGGAGAGCGCTGCCATGTACTTTTGTTTAACACATAAGCACTAATATTGGAATTTTACCCCAAGATTGTAAAATTGGGCATTTTTAGTTTTCAAATTTGTTTATACAGCATTATAGGATATACTTTAAATTGGCAGACATTTCATGTACTTCTTCAATCATATTGTAATAGGAGACTTTCAATGGAGCTGCCGTGGGAATGTACCAGCCTTTTGGCAACCAGAATCCTCCACCGATTGGACTTGTGCCACCACCGATCCCAGCCATGCCTCCTACGTATGACTTTGTAAGTAGTGAGGGATGACTCCTTCTCTTTTACTGGACTTAAGTTTTCCTTTATTAGATCATGTTACAACTGTAATTCAGGGTTTATAACAAGTGAGATGGGCCCCCCAGAACCTCTTTGTGACATTTAAAGCCAAATTCCAGGAATTCAGCTCCTTTGTAATAAAAAAAAAAAAGAAATAAAGGCGCACTATGAATTAAGTTCAGGGAGGTGCATGACACCTCCTGGGCTTGTCTGTTATTTTAGTTCTGACCGCTGCAGCTGCTATGCTCACCCCTCCCCCTCCTCCTGCCCATTCACAGAAGCCTTTGTATTTATGTGAACATATTCCCAAAATACATATCCTTCTCTGAATGGGCAGGAGAAGGGGAGGGGTGGGTGTATAGCAGATGTGTGCCTTTCTCCTCCCACAGCCCCAAGTGTCTCCCAGTGTAATTCCCAGCAGAGCAATAAACCAGATATAAAGCCCAGGAGGTGCCTTGCACCCCCTTGGACTTAAAGCATTTGTTATCCCAACACTTCATATTCCTGATATGTGCCTACTGTACCATGTACTTGTATGAGAACGTCTCCTGTTTTGTATTGGTTCCTTTTGTGTGAAATCCCTGCTAGTCCCTTGCTTTCCTGTTAAAAACTGACCATGCTAAGCAGTAGAGGTCCCTCTTCGGTGCTCCAGGCCCCTCCCTCCTGTTGAGCAAGCTGCTTGCTGTGGGGGCACCCGAGCTGAGCCACAGCTCCCTCTGCCCTCTGGGTCCCACAATGCCGTTATGAAGTCCAGTAGAAGGTTTTTTAAAACTGACTTGTGTCGTTATTGTGTGTGTGTGTGTGTGTGTGTGTGTGTGTGTGTGTGTGTTTATTGTGTGGGTTTTTTATTTTATTTTTTATTTTTTTTTATTTTTTTTATATATCAATAGTAACCTATCCCTTTTATCCAACAGATTAATGATGGTGGACCCCATGCTAATGCTCCTCCGGCACAAGATGGTAAGGCAATGCATGGCTTCTAGTACTGTATGATTGTAGTGTTGTTGTGACCAGCACCTAATGTCTGAAACGCCTTTAGGAAAATACAAAAAATCCCAAACACTCAATCCAACTAGTCGGCACAAAAAAAAAACAATGAAATTGTGTTTAAACTTAGGTTAAAAATCTAAATAGAACTCTCTTAGATTATATCAATCTGTTTATTGCAAGTTGGGGGGGGGGGGGGGGGGCGCACGCGAATGGAGAGCGATAGAGGGAGGAAGAGATATATATTATACACACAGGCACAATTTTACACTTTTGTCTCTGTATGCCACCAGAATAAAATAAAAACGAATCAATCCAAATGAATTTAAGTGCAGACTTTCAGCTTTAGTTTAAGGAGTTAAACATAAATATTAAGTACAAATATTAGGAACAGCAACCATTTTTATACACAGTCCTCCCATTCTCAGGGGTTCAAATGTAATTGGACAAATGAATATAATCATAATTGTTCATTTTTTATATTTTGTTGAGAATCGTTTACTGGCAATGACTGCCTGAAGTCTGGACCCATGGACACTAACAAAGACTGTCTTTCCTCCTTTCTGATGCTTTGCCAGGCTCTAACTGCAGCAGTCTTCAGTTCTTTGTTTGCGGTCTTTCTGCCTTTAGTTTTGCCTTCAGCAAGTGAAATGCTCAATTGGGTTGAGATCAGGTGATTGAATCGGCCATTACAGAATATTCTACTTCTTTGCCTTCAAAAGCTGCTGGGTTGCTTTTGCAGTGTGTTTTGGATCATTGTCCATCTGTACTGTGAAGCGCCGTCTAATCAGCTTTGCTGCATTTGGCTGAATCTGGGCTGACCGTATATATCTAAACACTGCAGAATTAATCCGGCTGCTTCTGTCTTCTGTCACATCATCACTAACCACCAATGACCCAGTGCCACTGGAAGCCATGCGTGCCCATGCTATCACACTGCAAGCTCCACCATGTGACCACAGATGACGTTGTGTCCTTTGTATCATGAGCTGTTCCAAGCCCTCGCCACACTTTCTTCCCGTCAGTCTGGTACAGATTAATCTTTTTTTCATCTGTCCAAATAATGCTTTTCCTGAACTGCTCTGGCTTTTTTTTTTTTTTTTATGTTTTTTGACAGTCTAATCTGGCTTTTCTATTCTTCAGGCTTATGAATGGTTTGCACCTTGTGGTGAACCCTCTGTATTTGCTCTTGTGAAGTCTTCTCTTGATTGTAAACTTTGACAATGATACGCCCGCCTCCTGGAGAGTGTCCTTCACTTGTCTGGATGTTGTGAATGGGTTTTTCTTTACTGTAGCGCGGATCCTGCGATCATCCACCACTGTTGTCTTCCGTGGATGTTCAGGCCTTTTTTATGTTGAGCTCACCAGTGCGTTCTTATTTCCTCAGAATGTACCAAACTGTTGATTTGGCTGCTCCTAATGTTTTTGAAGCCTTACAATGGCCTGTTTCACTCACTTGGACAGCTCCTTTGAACGCATGATGTAGGTTCACAGCAATAGATTTCAAATGTAAATACCACACTTGGTCAGTGCCACCTATCAGTGCCCACCAATGGTGCCTCATCTGTGCCACCTAGCAGTCCTGCCTACCAGTGTCCATCCGTGCCTCTCAGTGCAGCCTCATTGGCGTACATCAATGAAGGACAAAAATTACCTGTTTGCAAAATTTTATACCAAAATATAAAACTGTTTTTGAGGTGTTTTTTAATTTTTTAATTTTTTTTGCAAAATAAAAAACCCAGCAGCGATTAAATGCCACCAAAAGAGAGCTTTATTTGTTGGGAAAAATGATAAAAATGTAATTAGGGCACAGTGTTGCATGACTGCGCAATTGTCATTCAAAGTCTGAAAAATGGTCTGGGCAGGAAGGGGGTTTAAGTGCCCAGTAAGCAAGTGGTTAAAAGCTGTAACTCCTAAATAACTCCAATTAAACCTGAGAGTCTGCACTTCCAGCCCATATTGTATAACTATAGCTTGAATATAAAAGTGTGTGGCGCTACCTTTAAAATAAATACCAAAATATGTGAAAAAAAAAAAGCTGAAATCAAAATAAATGCGCAAATAGCAAAACTCAATGCTAAAAACTCAAGCACCACACAAATGTGTATACTGGCTGAAAAGTGTAAATCACCTATAGCAATATATTAAATACCAATCGCATACAGTGTGCACCTGGCTCCTCCCTGACACGTTGCGTCACAGACACGTGACTTTCAAAGGGTCCATTTATCACATTGCTATAGGTGAGTTGCACTTCTTATATTGAATTTATGCATTAAGCACTGGAACAGCAGTTTGAACATTTTCTTGGACACTTTTTTGTTTTGTTTTTTATATTTTTAGCAATATTCTGCGATTCTTTGCACATTGTTATGCGATTGCTATTTATTATATTGCTATAGGTGATTTACACTTTTCAGCCAGTATACACATTTGTGTGGTGCTTGCGTTTTTAGCATTGAGTTTTGCTATTTGCACATTTATTTTGATTTCAGCTCGTTTTGTTTTTTCACATATTTTGGTATTTATTTTAAAGGTAGCGCCACACACTTTTATATGCATTTGTTTAGCTAGTGTTGAGAACATTATTTGTGTTGGCGGCTTCCTTGGTTTTATAGTTAATTAGGAATTAGTTAATTTTATAGGGGTTGTGCGCGCTAGTACCTTTTTTTTTATAGCTTGAATATATTTTGGTAAATACCTGGAAAAAAAAACGAATTTTGCCTGTGTCCAAATATATATGGACCCAACTGTGTGTGTGTGTGTGTGTGTGTGTGTGTATATATATATATATATATATATATATTATATTAACCACTTGCCGACCGGGCCATAGCCGAAAGACTGCTACAGCGCGGTCGTGTTTTTCTGGGTGGACGTCCTCCCAGAATCTTGCTCTCGCGCGCCCCCTGAGGTGCCCTACCGCTAGCATCCATGACCGCCGAGTCTTCTGGCATCACAGATCAGGGTAAACGGCCGCTGGTAGCAGGCGTTTACCACGTGATCGCTCCGTCAACTGACGGACCGATTACTTGTAAACAAACCGCCGTCATGTCATGACGCCGGTTCCTCCCTCCCCTCTCTGTACCGATCGGTACAGTGAGATGGAAGAGGGGAAGAGATGGCAGCAGCGCTGTGGGCTGGATGTGTAGTGCCCACAGCACTGCTCGCTGCCCATACTCTGCCCATACTCTGCAATAAATTTTAACAGAGAATAATTTTATTTTTTTTTCCGAATTTTCATTGTTTTTTGATAGCGCAAACAATAAAAAACCCAGCGGTGATTAAATACCACCAAAAGAAAGCTCTATTTGTGTGGGAAAAAAATGACAAACATTTCATTTGGGTACAGTGTTACATGACTGAGTAATTGTCATTCAAAGTGTGAGAGCACCAAAAGCTGAAAATTGGTCTGGTTAGGAACGGGGTTTAAGTGCTCAGTTGTCAAGTGGTTAAAGAGGTTATGTTTCAAGCTTTTTTTTAATTAATTAATTAAATGCAGTAAACCTAAATGAGACTGAACAAAACCTTCAACACCGCACCTGCAAATTGTACAAATACATCCGGTACCAGTACCTATGGTCAGAAATGGAGGTCAGGAGAGGCAGGGAGACAACCAGTAATTAATAGAGGAGGGATCAGCCAAAATGGATCATGAGAAACAACCCAGCTGTTTACCTGGAACCCCATATTTATATCCATCTCAATGAATGAATTAACCACTTCAATACAGGGCACTTTCGCCCCCTTCCTTCCCAGCCCAATTTTCTGATTTCTGCGCTCTAGCGCTTTCAGTGACAATTGCGCGGTCATGCTACACTGTACTTAAATGAAATTTTTATCATTTTGTTTGCACAAATAGAGATTTATTTTGGTGGTATTTATTCACGACTCCGTTTTTTTATTTTTTGCGATATAAGCGCAAAAATAGCGGAAATTTGGAAAAAAAAAATATTTTCTTTTTTCTATTTTAAAAGAAATCCAATAAAATCTAATTTTGTCATAAATTTAAGCCAAAATGTATTCTGCTACATGTTTTTGGTAAAAAAAATTCAGTTAAGTGTATAATAATTGGTTTGTGTGATCACGGACATATGTACGCAAATGATCATGTACATATGTGTGCAGGTGATCACGTACATATGTGTGCAGATAATCATTGGGACATGTGATTTTAGTGGGACATATGTGGGGGACATGTTTTTATTAGGGACATGTGTTTTTTATTATTTGGGGACATGTATGTTTTGGGGACATATGTGGGGACATTGTGTTTATACTGTGTGGTGTGTTGTGTGTTTACACTAGACTGGTGATCAGTGAGTAAAAAGCTGTAAAAAACAGCTCATACTCACTGATCATCAGCCGGCTGCAGCGATCTGCTCTCCTCAGCGATGACTTCTGTGTGAGGAGAGGAGGAGCCGATTGCCTAGCAACCGGCTGTTTGTTTACATCACATGACGGCCGTCATGTGATCAGGAGGGCCAATCACAGAGCCCTCCTGCCGATCTGAGATGTGCCGTATCCGGGTGACACAAGCACATCGGGATCGCGCCGCTGTGCGGGCGCGATCCGGCTCCTTCTAAAGGACGTTCCTGAATGTCCTATCAGAAGTAGACGACTCCCTCCCGGCCGTATATATGCATTGGCCGGGTGGGAAGTGGTTAAGATCAGGTTTGCCTTGGCGGTAGCCTCATGGTATGTCCCTGGGTGTGCAGAGTTTATAGTTGGGGACCACACCTTGTAGAGATGATGACAGGACCGTGTGCCTTCACATATATTTGTAAATGTACTGTGCTGTGTATTTCCCAACCCGTGTGCATCTTTCCTCCTAGATGTAAATTGATTCTAGTTGCTATATTTTTTTTTTTTTTTTTTCTTTGACGTTTCCCTAGGTCCAGGAATCAACGCTCCTGTTGCCAAGCCACGGTCAAAACTGGCAGATAACTTTGTCCTGCCCGAGTTACCTTCCGTTCCCGACACCCTTCCATCCGCCTCAACCGGAGTGGGCACTTCCAGTTCAGATGATATTGATTTTGATGACCTCTCACGTAGGTTTGAGGAGCTTAAGAAGAAAACCTAAGCAGTGAGGACAGCCTTGATTTCGGTCAACCTCTCAACTCCTGACCCTGACTCTCTTTTCTGAGAAGAAATTTTCATATCTAAAACTTTTACTGTAAATCCTGCAATGAGCAGCTCCTCCCAAATACCTCCTGGGAAGGTGGACTCTAATCTACTTTTGCAGGTTCTTCATGACCCTTGCACTAATGATGGGGTAGCTTTTGGCTATAGTAGGGAAGGGTGTATGTTTTTTGGGGGGGGTTTTTTGTCCGTTAATTGTCAACAGGGGGGTTTTGTGTCTTAAAGTCTAAACCAAGAACCTGTTTCTCTAAAGCTGATGCCTTTTCTTTGTTAACCAAGAACTTTGGAACTCAACTGCAGAGTTATCATCCAATAAAATGTAAGACCTTCCCTTTGCTAGCACGATAATGAGCTGCTCTTAATACATGATTTTCTAACCTTTGTATATATTATTTACAGACTTATGTTAGGCTTGTTTAAGTGTGCTGTTCTTTCAAATAAAGCCATGGCCTTCTTAAATTTGTGTGCGGTCTTATTGGGACAAGCGATGTTGGAGTCGAAGGTAGTAGGGCGATTTGTAATGCCCTACCCTGTTGGTAATCCTATGTGGAGGTGACTGTCTCGGTAGAGGAGCAAAGCCATTACTGGTGGTCTGATGACTGGTGGGGGGAAACTCAGAACTAGATGGACACTTACACAAATCCCTTGGTAAGTTAAATAACTCCCATATATCTTTTACTGGCGTTTAAACATTAACCACTTCCCGACCGGCGCACGACGATGTACGTCGGCAGAATGGCACGGGCAGGCAAATTGGCGTACAGGTACGTCCATTTCTATATGCCGCCCTGCCATCGCATGCGCGCCACCGGCGGCGTGCTCGCATGCCGGTCGGGACCCCCGTGAGTCCAGTCGCGGGTCCCGCGAACTCGATCACCTCGGGGATACCCGCGATCATCTCACGGGGAGGCTGAACGTGGAGGTGCCATTGTAAACAGCATCTCCCTAGCAACAAGTGACACTAATGTCTGCTCCATGTGATTGGAGCAGAGATCAGTGTTCACTAACCTACAGCACAGCCCCCCACAGTTGGTAACACGCCCCTAGGAACACTTAACCCCTACACTGCCACCCCCTGCTTAATCCCTTCACTGCCAGTGTCATTTACACAGGAATCGATGCATTTGTATAGCACAGATTGCTGTAAATAACAATGGTCCCAAAACTGTCCGATGTGTCCGCCCTAATGTCACAGTCGCAATAAAAATCGCTGATCGCCGCCATTACTAGTAAAAAAAAAAAAAAAATTATAAAAATGCCATAAAACTATCCCCTATTTTCTAAACGCTATAACTTTTGCGCAAACTAATCAATCACTTATTGTTTTTTTTTGTGTGTGGTGTTTTTTTTTTTTTTTTTACCAAAAATATGTAGAATACGTATTGGCCTAAACTGAGGAAAAAAAGTTTTTTTTTATATATTTTTGGGGGATATTTATTATAACAAAAAGTAAAAAATAATGCGTATTTATTTATTTTTTTCAAAATTGTCACTCTTTTTTATAGCGCAAAAAATAAAAACCGCAGGGGTGATCAAATACCACCAAAAAAAAGCTCTACTTGTGGGAAAAAAAGGACGTCAATTTTGTTTGGGAGCCACGTCGCACGACCACGCAATTGTCAGTTAAAGCGACGCAGTGCCGAATTACAAAAAGTGGTCTGGTCTTAAGCCAGCAAAATGGTCCGGTCTGAAAGAGAGATTGAGATTTTACCCCCTTCCTGATAAGAGCACTTTTTGCGATTCGGCACTGCATCGATTTAACTGACAATTGCGTGGCCGTGCGAGAATACACCAAAACAAAATTGACGTCCTTTTTTTTTCCCCACAAATGGAGCTTTCTTTTGGTGGTATTTGATCGCCTCTGCTGTTTATTTTTTTGCGCTATAAACAAAAATCTTGACAATTAAAAAAAACGCAATATTTTGTATTTTTTGCCATAATATATTATATATATATCTATATATACTTCTTTTTTTTTTTTTTTTTTTTTTTTTGTATTCTTCTTCTATATATTTTAGGGGGAAAAAAATCGCAATAAGCGTATATTGATTAGTTTGGGCAAAAGTTACAGCATTTACAAAATAGGGGATAGATTTATAGCATTTTTATTTTTTTACTAGTAATGGCGGCGATCTGCAATTTTTTTTTTTTTTTTTTTTTTTTTTTTTTTTTTTTTATCGTGACTGCGATATTATGACAGACACATCGGACCATTTTGACACATTTTTTGGGACCATTGGCATTAATATAGCAATCAATGTAAAAATGTCAACGGCAGGGAAGGGGTTAACACCAGGGGGCAATCAAAGGGGTTAATTGTGTTCCCTAGTGTGTGTTCTAACTGAAGGGGGGGGGGGGGACTGACTAGAGGAGATGACATATCACTGTTTATACTTTATATGAACAGACCATCTGTCACTTCTCCCCTCATAAAACCAGGAGCTCTGTGTTTACACACCGAGATCCCGGTTCTCGCCATGTATCGAGTGATCGTGGGAGCTCCTAGTGGCCACCAGAGGGGGGCGACGTATCCTAACGGCAATCCGCCTGCCCGTGCCATTTTGCCGCAGGTTGATCACCTTTTGCGTTTTTTTTTTTTTTAAACTATAAACCAAAAAAGAGCAGCAATTTTTTTTTTTTTTTTTGTTAAAAGCAATATTTTTTACTTTTTGCTATAATATCCCCCAAAATATATATGAAAAATAATTATATCCTCAGTTTTTAGGTCGATTATGTATTCTAGATATCTTTGGTAAAAAAAATTGTAGTAAGTGTATATTGATTGGTTTGCGCAAAAGTTATACCGTCTACAAAATAGGGGATAGATTTATGGCATTTTTAATTTTTTTTTTTTTATTAGTAATGGCGGCAATCGGCATTGAAGGGGTTAAAAACAAGGGGGGCGATCAAGGGGTTAAGTGTGTCCTATGGAGTGATTCTAACTATGGGGGGGTTGGGGCGATCACTGCTCCCGATGACAGGAAGCGGTGATCTCTGTCATGTCACTCGGCATACTGGGGAAACGCCCTGTTTACATGGGCATCTCCCTGTTCTGTAGCTCCGTGACACGATCGCAGGACATCAGGGGACATCGAGTCTGCTGGCACGGTCACACTGTACGCGCCCGCCAATCAAAGGGGACGTACAGGTACGCCCATTTGCCCACCGCTGCCATTGTGCCGATGTATATCGACATGCAGCGGTCGTCAATTATTTAAGGGGCTGGCATGGACATGATACAGTGCCTTGAAAAAGTATTCACACCCCTTGACATTTTCCACATTTTGTCATGTTACAACCAACAGCATAAATGGGTTTATGTGATAGACCAACACAAAGTGGCACATAATTGAGAAGTGGAAGGAAAATGAGAAATGGTTTTCAATACTATTTTTATTTTTTATTTTTTTTTAACCAATGTATTTGTAAATATTTTTTTTTTTAGAACCTAACCCTGCCTTAAATGTGAATTATGTGTTTGGGTGTTTTTCGCCCATCATACTTGCCTACGTGGATGCAGCATCGGTCCCCCGTCGCCTCTACACTGAGAACTGAGCGATCGAACATCGCCGATGGCTCGGTGCTCACAGCCTGCCCCTCCTCGCTCACTGAAGCGCTAAACTATGGCGGGGCAGGGAGTGGCCATCTCAGGCTCTCAGTGGCTCGCTGAGAGACTCAGGGGTGACAGTCCAGGCACCCGGTGGATCCAGACTCCCATTGTCGGGATGACGTGGACTGAATTCTGTGATGTCAGCAGAGAGCAAATTTTTTTTGGGGGGGGGGGGGGGCACAAACCGTAGGCCGACCCAGCTCCCCCCGTCAATTGGCCGGTGGGATGGTCGGTTACACTTACCCATCGCGCCTTCCCATGCTCGGCGGCGGCCTCCCATTCCCCTGCTCTCTGGCGGCGGCTTCTGTTTTTTCCTCCCTCCTTGGCGGCCAATCAGAAAACAGGCCTCACACCCGCTTCTGATTGGCCGGATTGAGGATCAGTCTTACTACAGTGCATATTCACTCGCTGTTGTAACGCTTGGGTGGGCTCGTGGTGCAATGCTCTGCGCTCCGAGCCCACCCTATTTTGAAGCCTCTGGCTCTAATCAGGTGCTTAAAAAAAAATAAAAAACGCCCCCGCCATAGTAATTCAGGCGCCCGGCGTCCTGAAAGGGGCCCGGACGCCTGAACAGAGGGCGGCGGCCATGGATAGATTCATGCTATGCATGAATTTCTCCATTAACTGTATAAGAGGTGGCATGGATAGAGGGGGCGGTGCCCCTAATGATTAGGCCGCCACTGGCGGTAAGGATGTGCAACTCCCTTCCACAATTAGTGGTGTCAGTGGGGGAAGCGTTGGTCATTTCAAACAACTTTTTGAGATGGGTGGGCATCTTAGCAAACATACAGGGATATGGGAAGTGGTGGAGAAATAAATGCATACATACACCCACACAGGTTGGACTGGTGTCTTTATTCAACCTTACCAACTATGTCGTTGGCAGGAGTTCCACTTGAAGCACATCTCAGGGCAGTTATCGTGAGCAAAACCATTTTTGATTTTCTCTTGGCAAAATGACTACTTGCTTCCACAGTGGATAAGTATTCCTACCCCAAGGCCCTTAGGGGCCTTCCGAACCGGATGTTTTTTAGGTATTTGCAGGTGCGCCACGCATACAGATCCCAATTTCCCCAACCGATCACCCTACAGATGTCGGCTTTGGAATCAGAGCTTCGTTCCCCAGAGCAACGTAAAACACTATTGACCATCTACAATATGCTGACTCTATTAGACACATCTAAGGTCTCTCAGCTGTATGAGACCTGGAGACGGGACATAGCGGACCTGACGGGGGAGGAGTGGGAGGAGGGGCTTCGGCAGTACCTGACCTTGGCTATTTCCTCGAGGGATAGATTTGGCCAACTCAAGTTCCTTCACCGGGCCTACTTTTCCCCGCTGAAGTTGGCCAAGATGTATCCGGACAGATCGCCGGCATGCCCCAGATGCGGAGTGGGGCAGGCAGACTTCTTCCACACGGTTTGGTCATGTCCGCCGATCAGGGAGTTCTGGTTGGAGGTCCTGGATGACATCAATTCTGTAGGGCAACTGAATGTACCCTGCAGTCCAGCCCCCCTCCTCCTGGGTATCTGCTCCTTCCTTGAGGCTCCCCAGCGGAAAAAGTTATTTGTCTTCTACACCTGTATGTATGCTAGGAAGGCTATTCTCTTGAAATGGAATCAGGCTCAACCTCCCTCCAGGCAGCTCTGGCTGCAACTTATTAATAATGCGTTGCCTTTATATAAATTAACTTATATGGGGAGGAATTGCCCAGGGAAGTTTGACAGAATATGGGCGGACTGGGTAGAGGCTAAACAACTGACTATTGGATAGCCGGGTGCTCTCCTCCGGATTGCTGAGACCTGCTGTGGACTTGGGGCTGTTGGGTGGTGGTCGTGGGGGGCGGGGGGGATGTGGTGGGTCTGTGCCCCTTTCTCCCCCCCCCTCCCCTTCCCCCCCTCCTCTAGGGGTGCACTCTATTCAAGTGCTATATTTGTACACTAGCTGCGGGCGGGTGGCAAGGGCTGAGAAGGGGCTCTGCCCCACAACAATACCCCGACTGTCTATGTATGTATTTGATTAAGAACAGGGTTACTGATTGTGCAACATTGTCTGGCTAAACTGTTATGATTCTGGATTGTACTTCTTGTGTGTTTTTTATGGTTAAATAAACTTTATGTTAAGAAAAAAAAAAAAAGTATTCCTACCCCGCTCCAAGTAAATGTACTTTTATTTAGGGAGGATATTTGATTGGACAGAACACTTCTACATCCCAGTGCAACCAAACATGGCCCTCACACGGGCATACGCTTAAGTACGCCCGTGTGAACGAGGCCTAATTCTCCAGTGCCTACCACTATCGAAACACCAGTTTTGGGTGGACTGGTGGCTTCTATGCTCGTGTTTGCATGCAAGTCAGATTGCTCTTGTAATTATGACTGGTAAGGTTGGCGTCTAGGTGTCACTTCTACGTCTCGCTCCGCTGGTGGGTAATCCGGCTGCAGTGTATTCTCTTCTTACTGCTCATTTTCCTTCTTCTCTTCTGTTGTCTCCTCCACCTTTTTTCGTATTCCCAGCGCCCCCGACAGCTTCATCACCAGCAGGTCCACCAGTTCCTTTTCTTTATAAGGCTAGAAGGACACAAGGCACTGGTTACTAGACGGGAACCTTTCTTGAGAAAAATACCTCTACTAGCACTTCTCCTTTGGGAGGAGGCTGGTTCACTGGCTGTCATGATGGACATTTGCCTTCAATAGAGCGCAACTGAGCAGAAGAAAGCATGTAGTCAGGTTAGTGTGACAGCCAGGCAACTAGCATTTTTGGGAGTGGACAGCCAACTTATGCCTGTCAAGCAAGGGTTTATTTAGGGCCCTGGTGCCCATCCTGCTGCCTGTGGGCCCCATGCAGCCCATTAGCACTTTTTGTGCAGCTCTCGGGCCCCAGCAAGCACTAATTTGTGTTTCCCTATTGCCCTGTAATAGTAGTAATATGTCTCCTGAAGCATGTCACCACTCTCCAGCAATTCCTATAGCATGTCTGCACTCTGATCATCTCGTGTCGCATTACTGCACTCGGACCATCTCTTGTATCCTGTCAGCAGTCTCTGACCATCTTGTGTGCAGTCTTGTCTGCATACATGATACAAGAGCTGATCAGAGACTGCAGACATGATAGAAAGATGCTTGAGATGGCCAGAGACTGCAGACATGATAGAAAGATGCTTGAGATGGCCAGAGACTGCAGACACGACACAAGAGATGGTCAGAGACTCTGCTGCCTCTGACCATCTCTTGTGGCGCCACTGCTGTTATGATAACGAGAGCTAATCAGAGACTGCAGATATGATACAAGAGATGGTCAGAGACTGCAGACATGACAGGACACAAGAGTCTCTGACCATCTCTTGTGCCATGGCTGCTTTCTTAGATATTGAATATTGACTGAATTTTAATTGACGCCCTTTGGTTACTTTGGGGGCTGCACATGACCCCCCCCATATCAATAAAGTTGACCATCACTGCTTTAGAGGGACATTGGGGAATGACCTCTGGAAAGGTCATTCCCCAACCCACATTAACTATATTTACCTTACCATTGTCCCTTCGCAGTTGCCTGCTCCCCCCCCCCCCCCCCCAGCCAGTGACACTACCTGGCACATGGGAATATGGTGGAACATCTTCCATGCCCTCTGTGATGAGGCTGCCTGGGCCTAGAAGCCACTTTCCCAGAGTTTAAGAAAAAAAAAAAAAAAAAAAAAACAACAACAACCCCAGATATGTGTAATTACCGTGGGGTTCTTGCGCTCGCTGGAGAATACATTAAGCAATGCAGACAAGAAGACGTTCACAACTACCAAGACTAGGAATACGACACAGGTGAAGATGAGCAGAGATCCCAGGACTGGGTCCAGGTTGATGACCTAAAATGAACACAGACAATTCAAGAAGAACTAGACTCAATATAATAGGAGGTGAGCTAGAGAATGACGGGAACTACATGTGAACAGTACGAAACCAGTCTAGCAGGAAGTCTGAACGGAGAATTTTTTAAAATATACATAGCAGTAGAATAGTAAACTCTGTGGTGACATAGATAGTGTCACATAGCATTGCACCATGCAGGTGCAGAACGAAACTTGGAGTCCCCAATCGCTTTTGCTATATTGGAGAGAATCAGCAAAGAGTGGGGCGGGCTTTATGCCTTCACTATTCTCAGCGGAGGAAGTGGAGTAGATCTGTTCCTATTATATTATATAATATAATATATATAATATAATATAATATATATCATAATAGCATTGCAGTTTGTTGTGTAGTCCCACACCCGTCGGGGTGCTCATGCTGTCCCGTGTCCACAGCCAAAAATGCCCCCACTGGCACCCCACTCAGCCTCTGAACTGGACCACGGAGCAGTGGAAGAAGGTGGCCTGGTCTGATTAATTCAATAATGGTTTGAGGAACATAACAAGGAGTTCAAGGTGTTGACTCGGCCTCCAAATTCTCCAGATCTCAATCCAGTCAGGATGTGCCCCAAAAAACAAATCCAGTCCATGGATCCTGTAAGGATCTGCTACTGACGGCTTGGTGCCAGACACCACAGCATACCTTCAGAGGTCTGGTGGTGTCTGTGCCACGGTGGGTTATGGTCATAATGTTATGAGCAGTGGTTCTCAACCCTGTCCCCAAGTACCCCCAACAGGCCATGTTTGCAGGTTTTCCTTTATCTTGCACAGGTGCTTTAAATCAGAGTCAATGGCTTGGTATTTTGCACAACTGTTTTATCTATCTATCCCAAAACCTGGCCTGTTGGGGGTACTTGAGGACAGAAGGTGTGAACCTCTGGTGTAGAGCATGCCAACATGGGACATCCCATGGAGTGTTGTTGGAATGATTTGATATTATGTCCCTTACCTCAGTATAATTAAATATCCCAATGAGAAGGCTAAAGATGGTCACAAAAGCTTTCACAGGAGTTCTGTAATCGCTGATCGTCCAGCCAAACAGCAAATTGCACTGAAAGGAAAAGCAAGAAAACATCACACACGGTCCTTCCCTGCCACAACTGTCCTAGGTGCAATTTTTGCAAATGATGGAACCCATTTCTTTGTATTTTATGATGTTAACACAATACGACAACTGTGATATTATAGCCAAAGTTATATTAACCCCTTCGTGCCTGAGGGTAAAACAAATGTTAAAGAGGAAGTAAACTTTTCCATATTGTTTGTACCTATCAGTCTATAATACGACTTACCTATCGGTACCGTAAATATCTCCTAAATGTGCGCCGTCTACAAGGTATTAACTCTATACGCCGCTGATGACATCATTGGCACATGTGCTCTGAAGGAGCGGTGACCTGTGCCATGACTGTCCATGTACGTCCTCCCGTGCATGAGCTGCCTGCGGACCCCATGCGGGGCATGTGTGGTGTGCTCTGTGATCCCGGCTCCTTACCACGTGATCAGCTGTCGGCCAATGACAGCTAGTCACGTGATGTAAACAGAAGATCGTAATTGGCTTTTTTTTGTTTTCTCCTCACACTGACAGCCGATTACTGGCTTCTGTCAGAGGGACATCCGTCCCATATACAGAGAGCCACTGCTGCTATGCAGTGCCTACCAGTGCCCATCAGGGCTGCCAATCAGTGCCTCATCATCAGTGTCACCTATCGGTGCCCGCCAATGCCACCTCAGTGTCACCTATCAGTGCCCACCAGTGCCACCTCTCAGTGTCACCTATCAATGCTGGCCAATGCTGCCTCTCAGTATCACCTATCAGTAGCCACCAATGCCGCCTCTCAGTGTCGCCTATCAGTGCCCACCAGTGCCGCCTCTCAGAGTCCCCTATCAGTGTCCACCAATGCCGCCTCTCAGTGTCCCCTATCAGTGCCCACCAGTGGCGCCTCTCAGTGTCACCTATCAGTGCTCACCAGTGCCACCTATCAGTGCCCACCAATGCTGCCTCTCAGTGCCACCTATCAGTGCCCACCAGTGCCACCTATCAGTGCCGCCTCTCATCAGTGTGGCATAATAGTGCCTTATCTGTACCACCTCATCAGTGCCCATCAGTGCACATCAGTGAAGGAGAAAAATTACTTATTCACAAAATTTACTGACAGAAACTAAGAAAAATTATTTTTTTCCTTTTTCAAAAGGTTCGGTCTTTTTTCTTTTTTTTTTTTGTAAAAAAAACAAACAAACAGCCAGTGATTAAATACCACCAAAAGAAAGCTCTCTTTGTGTCAAGAAAATTATTAAAAATGTAATTTGGGTACAGTGTAGTATGACCACGCAATTGTCATTCAAAGTGCGGCAGCGCTGAAAGCTAAAAAATGGCAGGAAGTGGGTGAAAGTGCCCGGTACTGAGGTGGTTAAAGGAAATTAGAGCCGTGTACATGTGACTGACATCGGCATCGCTCGGGTGCAGGCCAGAGTTGCTCGGGTATAAAGGCTCCTCTGGATATCGATCATGTTGATCTACTCACAGTGATGCTGTAAGCCACCAGGAGGATGATGATGGTGAGAAGGAAGCCGCTGATTTCATTCCAGGATTTCTGGAGGGTCGCTGTGATCAGATGCAGGTTGGGGTTCAAGTTCAGGAGGTGCCACAATTTAGCGGTCATAAGAGCGACAAGAAAGGCCACTATATAACCTTGTGCTGTGTCTATCATCGCTGTCTCATAGAAGCTAATAAACCTGTGTGGAAAAAAAGAATCGTGATTGTCCATCTATAAACCATCATTACCTGATTTTCTACATTTATTGCCCGCAGTATCTCAGGGGCCAATCACCTTCCTTTGTTCCTGGGTGTGGTGTGAACACGTTTGTTAATGTGCGTTGCTCTCAAGTGGTTGTGAACTCTTACACACCGTGCATTCCTCAAGTCTTCAGACCTCCTTCACCTTTTCAATGTTATGTTGCAGCCTGATACTAGACATGCGCAATTCGATTCGTTCCGAATTTCAACAAATTTGTTAATTCGGAAATATCTGAATTAATGAAAACCCGTTTAATGAAGTTTTCAGAATATTCGTAGATTCGAAAATTCATCAATTTGCAAATTTGTCAATTCTAAAATTCGGCAATTTTGAAAACTCATCAATTCTAAAATTCGGCAATTTAGAAAATTCGTCAATTCGAAAATTTGTCAATTTGTAAATTCGCAAATTCGTCAATTAGAAAATTCACCAATTCACAAATTCGTCAATTCAAAAATTCGCCAATTCAAAAATTCGTAAATTAGCAAATTCATCAATTCGTAAATCCGAAAACCCGAACATTCGAAAATCTGAAATAATAACAAACTATTAAATTATAGTTATGGGAATTTCCTTTCAAAGTTGGCTGTTAGTGAACGTAACGAATACGTATTTATCCAAAGTTACGAATGCCAGATCTAAACAAATGGAATGGAACTAATTAATAATAAATAATATTAATAAAGTTTTTATTATTATTATTATTATTATAGGTTTGTGTATATGAGATTGTATTTTTTTTTTCTTGGTTGAGCTTGATGGACTTGTGTCTTTTTTCAACCTGACTATGTAACTATAATAATAATAATAAAAACTTTACTATTATTATTTATTATTAATTAGTTCCGTTCCATTCATTTAGATCTGGCATTCATTATTTCAGATAATTCGTAACTTTGGATAAATTCTTATTCGTTACGTTCACTAACAGCAACATTTTAAAGGAAAGTCCAATACCTAGAATTTAATAGTTAGTTATTATTAGTTGGTTAGTTGGTTGGTCTTTAGAATTTTCAGGTTTTCCTCCTTTGGAATTTTTGGATTTTCTTTCTTATTATCGGATTTTTGAATTTACTATTTTATACATTTAGGAAGTTACAAATTTACAAATTGCAATCAACCAATGACCCAAAAAACGAAAAAAAAAAAATAAACAAACAAGTGAAACACAACAAATTTTTTTCGGCAGTGCACATGTCTACCTGATACTACAGTTTTTTTTACCCATTAAACTACACTCCGTATTTTCCTTCTTTCGAATTTTTGAATTTTCCTTCTTATTTTTGGATTTTTGAATTTACAAATGTATACATTTAGGAAATTACAAATTTACGAATTGCGATCATAACGAATGACACGAAAAACTGAAAAAACAAATGAAACGCAAACTAACAAATTTTCCGGCAGTGCACATGTCTACCTGATACTACAGTTGTGTCAATTTTTTTTTTCCATTAATCTACGCTCCGTATTTTTCGGATTTTCCTTCTTTAGAATTTTCGAATTTTTTCTTTCTTATTTTTGAAATTTACAAATTTATACATTTAGGAAGTTACAAATTTACGAATTGCGATCATAATGAATGACCCCAAAAACTAAAAAAAACCCAAACAAACAAATGAAAGGCAAACGAGGTGCAGGAGGGGCAACTGCCCTGAGCACTGTAAGGTTCGGGTGCAATACAAGGAGATTGGGAGAAGGGGATTTGTGTTTGGGGGAGACATTTGGGGAGGTGAGAATTGTTCTATGAGGGGAAATTTGGGGAGGTGAGAATTGTTCTAGGAGGGGAAATTTGGGGAGGTGAGAATTGTTCTAGGAGGGGAAATTTGGGGAGGTGAGAACTGTTTTAGGAGGGGAAATTTGGGGAGGTGAGAATTGTTCTATGAGGGGAAATTTGGGGAGGTGAGAATTGTTCTAGGAGGGGAAATTTGGGGAGGTGAGAATTGTTCTAGGAGGGGAAATTTGGGGAGGTGAGAACTGTTTTAGGAGGGGAAATTTGGGGAGGTGAGAATTGTTCTAGGAGGGGAAATTTGGGGAGGTGAGAATTGTTCTAAGAGGGGAAATTTGGGGAGGTGAGAATTGTTTTAGGAGGGGAAATTTGGGGAGGTGAGAATTGTTCTAAGAGGGGAAATTTGGGGAGGTGAGAATTGTTCTAGGAGGGGAAATTTGGGGAGGTGAGAACTGTTCTAGGAGGGGAAAATTGGGGAGGTGAGAATTGTTCTAGGAGGGGAAATTTGGGGAGGTAAGGATTGTTCTAGGAGGGGAAATTTGGGGAGGTGTGCCAGGAGTGGTTATTTGGAGGGGATTTGTATTGAGAGGGGAGATAGGGGAAGAGGATTTATGCTAGGATGGGGGTATTTGTTACATTCACTAACAGCCAAATTTGAAAGAATATTCCAATACCTATAATTTAATAGCTCAGTTATTATTAGTTGGTTCTTCTTTCGATTGTTCGGATTTTCTGTCTTTAGAATTTTCAGATTTTCTTTCTTATTTTCAAATGTACAAATTTAGAAATTTAGGAAATGACAAATTTATGAATTTATGAATTGCGATCATAACGAATGACCCGAAAAACTGAAAAAAAAAAACAAATGAAATGCAAGCGAACACATTTTTCGGCAGTGCACATGTCTATCTGATACTACAGTGGTGTAAACTATTTTTTTCCCCCCATTAATCTACATTCCGTAATCACATAGTGAAAACTGAATTTTAGAAAGGTTTGCAATGTATTAAAAGGAAAAACTGAAATATCACATTGGCAGAAATATTGAGTCTAGGGGTTCACATCCATGCAGTTGCGGTTGATGCGTTTTTCAGGAACGTTTTGCGGTGCATTTTTAGCCTACGTTCACATATGTGCAATCTCGGACATCGCATGTGATTCGCACATGCGATAATTGTGCAGTGTGAGTTCAGCCGTACAGTTCTATGGCTGAATTCGCATTAGATTCGCGCGAAAATAGTGCAGGGACTTTTTTTTTTCACCCCCACACTAAAATTGGATCGCATGGGTAAGAACTCCCATGCGATCTGATTCATGAGCGAGTTCACAGTTGGCACTGCCAAATAGCGTCACCTTACCTTGAGTGATCAATACTGTAGCGTTTTATATCCCGCTTCCTAAGAATTACCCTCTTAATATATAGCCCGATGTTAGCACAACTTATGAAAATAATGCAGAGATCCAGTAAGTTGTGTGTCTGACGGAAATAGGACCATTTCTGCTCTTTGAGACGCATCACCTGAAAATGAAATACAGATCGGGTTTATTGCCAACACTTGCATATTGTATGGAGACATTCAAGTTCTGGATCAGCCATTCTCAACCAGGGTTCCGTGGAACCCTGGGGTTCCTCCAGAGGTTGCTAGGGGTTCCTTAAGCTGTGGCTGATGAACCACCTATTTGATGGTGCCTACGGAGTTGAAGGTTCAGTACCACTTAGCAAACCAGCAGCATGACACCAAATATAGTGTTTAGCTGTCTTTAGGGTGGCATTCTGAGCCCCACTTTAAGGGGGACATTCTTACTATTGTCCACCAATATAAGCGGCATTGTTCCTATTGAGTCCTGATGAACTGGTTTTAGTAAGGGTTCCTCAAAAAACAAAAATTATTTTTGGGGTTCCTCTAGGGTTAAAAGGTTGACAAAGCCTGTTCTGGATATTTGCCAGGATAGCACTCAGGGAAGGACTGGGAATCTCTGGTCCGGCAGGGGAGGGCCATATACAACCAAGTGGCCCTTTCATGGAAGGGACAGATTTCTATTAATAAGGGTGATTATTTTCAAAAATGTCATCTTCAGTTAAAGTAGAATTCCAGGCAACCACCTATCCAAACTAACCGAGTCTTAAAACTGCGCCTTCCCCCCCTCCTAACCCCCAGGGCTGGGACAAGGGATGGGCAGGAGGGGAACTGCCCTGGACACTGTAAGGTCTGGGGGGACCACAAGGAGATGGGGGGGATTTGTGTTCAGGGGAGAAATTTGGGGAGGTAAGAAGTTCTAGGAGGGGAAATTTGGGGAGGTGTGCTAGGAGTGGTGATTCGGAGGGGATTCGTGTTGAGAGGGGAGATAGGGGAAGAGGATTTATGCTAGGATGGGGGATTTGGGGGTTTGTGGTAGAAAAACTAATATGGGGGGGTGGGGGTGGGAATTTGTGCTGGGGGGGGGGAATTTTTTCGGGATGGGGATTTGTGCTAGTAGGGATGACTGGGAGGGAAAATTTGTGGGAGGGGGGATTTGTGTTAAAAAGGGTAATTGGGGGGAGAGGATTTGTGGTCAGGGAGTTTTGTGTTAGGAAGGAAAAATATTTTTTGGGGGGGTTGGGGGCATATGTGGAATGAGAGGACTTGAGCTAAGTATGCAGATTAGCACTCAATGTAATATAATGCTCATACATCTTAGGGTGGAAGGGGGGCACAATTTGGCATGTTCGTCCTCTAGATGACCTTGTCCCAGCACTGATAACACCAATGCTGGCTAACCTGTGTAAGAAAGATGTATATGATTGTAGATGTAGTTTAATTCAGTGGGATTAACAATACGGTATTACCTTAATGAGTGATCAATCATAGACAGATGTTCCTCAATTCAAATTTGAAAAGGACAGAGCAAGCTCTAGACTAGAAGTCTCACTTAGTGCCGGTTCACACAGATCCGACTTCAAGTCGCCCCAAGTCACCTCAGGTCGCACAACATGTAGAAATCAATGTAAGTGAATGTGAGCTGTCTTAATGCACACTACTCAAGTCGCTCCGACTTCAGAAAAGGTTCGACTTGTAGGCGACTGGTACCCATTGATTTCAATGGAGGTCGCTTCCAAGTCGGATCTCCGTCTATACGGAGGCGACTCTCAGAGAATTATCAGCTCTCAAAAGGAGTTCCCCCCTGAGAGCTCATTCTCTGATTGGCCACGGCAAGTCGCCTGGCCTGGGGCGACTTAAAGTAGTGTTGTAAGTCGTGTCCAAGTCACGTCCAAGTTGCCTCCAAAAGTCGTGTTGCCCCTGTGTGAACGGAGCCTTAGGTGCCAATAAAATTCCCCTCATCCTTGTAGAATGATATAGGATGGTCACCTCTCGAAGCCTCAAAAGGAAAGAGTTGGCCAGCTTGTCTACAAGCCCAGCAGGAGATGAAGTCTCTGCACTCTGGAGGCTCTCAAATGTCTACAGCCATTCATTTATGTCGAAGATCGAAGGAATCCACTTTGGCTCTCATTATAAAAATAAATTATTAGTTGCAGAGAGATGGAAACAATTCCTTCTGATTGTACGCATTTTGGGGTAATATACATATATAATGGTTGGTGTAGTGTATAAAGAATCCAAGAGAAATCCACAAAACGGTTATATGGAACCTGATAGCCAAAGCCAAGCAGAGATTGGTCTTGTTGTGATCGGACTGATGCGCAGTGTTAGTTTTCCCCCCACGCATAGCGTTTTGCTTTTAGGCCAAAATTGTTATTTTGGTCTCCTCTGACCAGATCACCTTCTAGCACATGTTTGCTGTGTCCCCCACGTGGCTTCTCACAAACTACAAACAGGACTTCTTATGACTTTCTTTCTCCAATGTCTTTCTTCTTGTCACTCTTCCATAAAGGGCAGATTTGTGGAGAGACGACTAATAGTTGTCCTGTGGACAGATTCTCCCACCTGAGCTGTGGATCTCTGCAGCTCCTCCAGAGTTACCATGTACCTCTTGGCTGCTTCTCTGATGAATGCTCTCCTTGCCCGGCCGGTCAGTTTAGGGGGACGGCCATGTCTTGGTAGGTTTGCAATTGTGCCATACTCTTTCCATTTTCCCGATGATGGATTGAACAGAGCTCCATGAGATCAAAGCTTGGGCTATTTTTTTATAACCTAACCCTGCTTTATACTTCTCCACAACTTCATCCCTGACCTGTCTGGTGTGTTCCTTGGCCTTTTCCTTTGAGGCATCAGGGAGGTGATCTATGTCTACAAGGATGAGGGAAATTTTATTGGCATGTAGGTGTCACTTCTGGTCTACAGCTTGCTCTGTCCTTTTCAAATTCTAATTAAAGTGGTTGTAAACCCTCCTGAAAAAAAAAAAAAACACCCTGCAAGATAAAGGCATAATGAGCTAGTATGCATAGCATACTAGCTCATTATGAATTACTTACTCGAGAACAAAGCCCCCGCAGCCATCCTCGTCTCCCCCTCAGGCTGGCGACATCTGTGCCGGAGGTTACTTCCGGGTATCGTGGCTCCGGCGCTGTGATTGGCCGGAGCCGCGATGACGTCACTCCCGCGCATGCGCGGGAGCTGTCGGGAACGGCAGAGTACAACTGAAGCAACGGCACGTACATGCCATTGCTTCAGTTGGCTTAAGTGCGCATGTGCCGCAAGACATCGGCACATGCAAATACAGGGATATCTCCTAAACCGTGCAGGTTTAAGAGATATCCAGTGCAGCTACAGGCAAACCTAATTATAGGCTTGCCTGTAGTTTAAAGTGGTTGTAAAGGGTTTACAACTACTTTAAGGAACATCTGTCTATGATTGATTATGAATTATGGTAATATCGTATCTTTAATCCCACTGGGATTAAACTACATCAACAATCATAATACTTCTACAGATGACAACACATCTCATCTATTGGCAAAACTATTACTAGCCTAGAATTCTCCCTCAAAGTGATTGTAATCGATCACCTTGTAAAACAACCCATTTCGTTTAAAATAGAAATGAAAGGCAAAACACCATTGCATGCTGGTGGTAGGTTATGGTAGTAGCAAGAAACATACAGCTAAACTAAAACTATGCCATTATAGTTCATGTGCGTGTA
The DNA here is from genome assembly GCF_037356315.1 of Lithobates pipiens. Lineage (NCBI taxonomy): Eukaryota > Metazoa > Chordata > Amphibia > Anura > Ranidae > Lithobates > Lithobates pipiens. The sequence continues at coordinate 17,784,595 of NW_027507686.1, forward strand.
AAGGCAGGCGTCCCAATACTTTTGGTAATATCGTGTATCTGGAAAGACATCCCTGGATGCCCCCCCCCCCCCCCCCCCCCCCATCAACTGGGCCCCACACAGTTGCCCAATGCATCTCAGCAGTAATCTATATCTCATAATATCCTGATTTCTAATTGTATTTGCAAGAAGGGAATACTTCACAGGAACTCATAAGCTCATTTTTGTAACGTTCTTTTAGGTATATTGACTTTCTGACACGTGATTGTGCCTTTCTTTACCTGAATTATAACGGTGTACAGTAAAATGACGAAAAACAGAATATCTGCCCCAAGCTTCAAGGTCACCGTGGTGTCAGTGGTCGAGTAAAGACGCATGATCTGCAGGTCGAGGGATGGCAGAAAGCCCCCTGTGATAGAGACAAGGGTTAGATTCAGCTATAAGGTACAAGCAGGACACATTATAGTGAATGCCAGACAAATAGTAAATACACAGTTAAAATACAAATATTGATAACCTTTTATTTTCATTTTGGATAGCGTAGGGGAGGGTTATAACCCCTGCTAGAATTAATTTTTTTACAATCTGTGTCCCCATTGGGGAGATTTCCCTTGACTTCCTGTCCCATAGCCAAACAGGAAGTGTAAATCAAAGGAATTCCTTGGGGACCCCCCCCCCCCAGATCACCAGAACTAGTGTCCCCATTGGAAGATTTCACTTCTATTGTTTTTCTGGGGACAACCCAAATTTGGGATTTTCTTTTACTTTGACTTTTAATGATAATGCTAAACAGGACAAATAGAGAGAGGGAATCTCCTTAAAGCGGAGGTCCGCCCAAAAAAAATAAAAAAATTAAAAGGCAGCAGCTACACATACTGCAGCTGCTGGTTTTTAATAATAGGACACTTACCTGTCCTGGAGACCAGCGATGTCGGCACTGCAGCCGATCTTTCCATTAGCTGTTGGATGCATGCCACCGCCATTGCATGTAAGGGAACCCAGCAGTGTAGCCTTATGGCTTCATGCCAGGAAGCCTACTGCGCATGCGCGAGGCCCTGCTCCTCTCTCCTACTGGTCCGGCGACAGGGAGAGGAGGAGGGAGCCCTGCAGGGATGTCACAGGCCGCGGCGCGGACTTCCGGAAGTGGAAACAGGATCCCTGTCAAAGACCCAGGATCCTGTCCCCCCTCCTCCCTGAAAGGTGCCAATTGTGGCACCGGAGGGGGGAGAGGAGACAAATGAGCGTAAGTTCCACTTTTGGGTGGAACTTCGCTTTAATGGGTCTTTTTCTTTTTTTCAGATCCTTAGAGAGTTCTTTGCCATGAGGTGCCACGTTGAACTTCCAGTGACCAGAAAGAGAGAGTGAGAGCGATAACACCAAATTTAACACACCTGCTCCCCATTCACACCTGAAACCTTGTAACATTAACGAGTCACATGATACCGGGGAGGGAAAATGGCTAATTGTGCCCAATTTGGACATTTTCACTTAGGGGTGTACTCACTTTTGTTGCCAGCAGTTTAAACATTAATGGCTGTGTGTTGAGTTATTTTGAGGGGACAGCAAATTTACACTGTTATACAAGCTGTACACTCACTACTTGTAGCAAAGTGTAATTTCTTCAGTGTTGTCAAATGAAAAGACAGAAGAAAAGATTTACAAAAATGTGAGGGGTGTACTCAATTTTGTAAGATACTGTATACAATCTAGTGGAAAGAGGATGAAATGCCATACTCCAATAGAAACAACCCAGGTGTAGAGCCATACCCTCTGACATGTTTAGTCATAGCTCTGTGAGCAGGGTGAAACGCGTAAAGTGACATGGCTCAGTAGAAGTCAAGGTTGAAGCTTCTTCTATTCTTTTCTATACCTTGGTTATTTCTTGTGAAGTGCGGTATTTCATCCTCTTTCCTCAAGTGTGTACATAGAGCCAAGATGGGCTCTTCCAGGGCTGGCATCCAGCATCAATGTGAATCACCAGAGTATCATAGGACGACAGTTTGGAGCGGTGCTCACAGCTCATTTGCTTCATGGTCATAAAAGTAGAGATCAGTATTTTATTTTGTGATGTTTTGGGTACCAGCTCTGACCCAAAACCTAAATATCCTGTTCCTTCTACATTCCTACAGCACTTGCCAAAAGTTTTGAAAAGGACACAAATATTAATTTTCACAAAGTCGGCTGCCTCAGTTTTTATGATTGCGATTTGCATATACTACAGAATGTTATGAAGAGTGATCAGATGACTTGCAATTATTTGCAAAGCCTCTTTGTCATGAAAATTAACTTAATCCCATAAAAAAAAAAATTCCACTGCATTTCAGCCCTGCCACAAAAGGACCAGCTGACATCATGTCAGCGATTCTCTCGTTAACACAGGTGTCAGTGTTGGTGAGGACAAGGCTGGAAATCACTCCGTAATGCTGACTGAGTTAGAACAACAGACTGGAAGCTTTAAAAGGAGGGTGGTGCTTGAAACCATTGATTGTTCTTCCTCTGTTAACCATGGTTACCTGCAAGGAAACACATGCAGTCATCATTGCTTTGCACAATAAAGCCCCATACACACTATCAGATTTTGTGCTGATTTTTTTTCCTTCAGATTTAACAAAACCATATAATATGAGGTCAAATCTTAGGAGTTTCAATTTGTATGCAATCGGGCAGGCCCTTGCACTACATGGTTTTAGTAAATCTGAAGGAAAAAATCAGCAGAAAATCTGATGCGTGTGGGGCTTAAGGGCTTTACAGGCAAGGATATTGCTGCTACTAAGATTGCACCTAAATCAACCATTTATTGGATCATCAAGAACTTCAAGGAGAGAGGTTTAAATTGTTGTGAAAAAAGGTTTCAGGGCGCCCAAAAAAGTCCAGCAAGCGCCAGGACCATCTCCTACAGTTGATTCAGTTGCGGGATCGGTGGCACCACCAGTGCAGAGCTTGCTCAGGAATGGCAGCAGGCAGGTGTGAGGACATCGGCACACACAGTGAGGAGAAGACGTTTGGAGGATGTCCTGGTGTCAAGAAGGGCCACAATGAAGCCACTTCTCAACAGGAAAAACATCAGAGTCATTTTCTCTAAGGAATCCCCTTTTCGATTGTTTGGGGTATCCGGAGCACTACCATCAGTCCTGTGTCATGCCAACAGTAAAACACCAGAGTAGTGGCGGCTGGTGCTCCATCGGGGGGGCGGCAGACAGACCTGACCACGAAAACCCCCACCACCTCCCCATCACCACCACTCTGGCTCTAATCACGTGCTTCAAAAAAAAGAAAAAGCCATTGGAATCCATGAGTTCAGTACTCTGCATGTAGGTTAGGGGGCCGGACGCATGGATAGGGGGGGGGTGGAGCCCGTATGCCCCTAAAGGACGGGCCGCCACTGATCCTGAGACCATTCATGTGTGGGATTGCTTCTCAGCCGAGGGAGTGGGCTCACTCATAATTCTGCCTAAGAACACATCCATGAATAAAGGATGGTACAAAAACATCCTCCGAGAGCAACTTCTTCCAACCATCCAAGATCAGTTTGGTGAGCAACAATGCCTATTCCAGCATGATGGAGCACCTCCCCATAAGGCAAAAGTGATAACAAAGTGGGTTGGGGAACAAAACAGCGAAATTTTGGGTCCATGGCCAGGAAACTCCCCAGATCTTAATCACATTAGGAACTTGTGGTCAAGCCTCAAGAAGCGGGTGAACGAAAAAAAAAAAACCCCAACAAATTCTGACAAACTCCAAGCATTGATTATGCACGAATGGGCGGCCATCAGTCAGGATGTGGACAGAAGTTTGACAGCATGCCAAGGCGAATGCAGAGGTCTTAAAAAAGAAGGGTCAACACTGCAAATATTGACTCTTTGCATAAACTTCGCGCTTTGGACACTTATGAAATGCTTGTAATTATACTTCAGTATCCCATAGTAACATATTGCATCAAGAACTAAAAACACTGAAGCAGCAGACTTTGTGAAAATTAAAATTTGTGTCATTCTCAAAACTTTTGGCTAGGGCTGTAAATGACAGTATATCTGCCTTAAGTTCAGCTTTAAAGAGGAGAAAAGGCTTTTAGCTGTTACTTTACCGATCACAGTGGCCTCCAGGATAAAGGTTGCAATGGCAAAGAGGTTGATGTTGGCATTGTACACATTGAACTCCACAAAAATTACTTTGGTAAAGCTGTCCAGCCAATAGCTGCGTTCCAGCCAATCTAGAACACTGTAGAAAATAATACACAAATTAAATAGTTAACTTTGTTTCGATGCCATTTGGTTAAAAAAAGTGATATACTGAGCTGAATGGTTTATTATACACGTCTGCATTTGCTGAGCCTTCCATGGCCATTGGCCAGAATATAGCTTCTTAGATTTGGCCCATGCTACCCCATTGATTTACATGGTTCACCCAGCAGATAGTCAGGGATATGTGGATTAAAGGATTAGTCTACTTAAAGTTAAAGTCACAAAGTCACAACTGAGTTATGGTAGAGCCTTGTGGGAGTCAGCCCCTGGCTTCTCATGTGCCTTGGGTACTCCAATGGTGAAATCTCCCTGTCGTAATTCCTGCCCACCTGGGGATTTCTGGCATTCTCAACCACCTTTGCATCTTCCAGCTCCTCCTATTACTGTCTCCATAGTGTAAAATAAATATAATATTCAGCAGAGAGTGTGAGTTCCTAAAAATGCCCATAGCAGGTGTGGGGAATTCGGTGATCTCACCAATAAAGTCCCCAAAGGACAGGGGAAAAAAAATGGTGGCTGAGATCTCCAGAAACTACAGAACACTGAAATGTCAATTTCTTTTGTGGATTGACCCTTTTAAAAGCATAATCTATTTCTTAAAGCCATGTTTTCATTTCCTAAGCCTAAACCACTTGCCTGAATTTTCGCTGGAACTCCACCGGACTCAGTTCCTATGGAGAAATCTGTTCGTATGTATGCTAGTCCGACGGACAAAAACTGACACTAGGGCAGCTATTGGCTACTGGCTATGAACTTCCTTATTCTAGTCCGGTCGTACGTCATCACGTTTGAATCCGTCGAACTTTGGTGTGATTGTGTGTGGCCAAGTCCCTCCATTCGGAAAGTCCGTCGGAAACTCCACCGAAAGCCCGTCGGGAAGAACGTGGGACCTAGTCCGTCGAAAAAAGTCCAGTTGTGTGCACGCAGCATAAGACTCTCTTTTCCTGTATTGGGCTTAATCATAGATCTCTATGATTAAAATCCAATCCAGGTGAAACACATCAGAGGCCTGGCCAAGGTCCAGTTGGGCTGTTTTTAGGCGTAGACATCAGTCTTCTTGTTTGAACATTTCTAAAATGCAGTTGGAAGAATATTTGCCCATGCTGTCCTCTAATATAATGGGGAAAGAGATACTATTGTTGTATACTGGGCAAATGTAAATGACTGGATGGCCAATGTACACATTTTTAGCTGCTTCCATTGTTTTAGAGGAGTTCTGGTCAAACAATGCACCCAGGCTACGTGTATAAAAGTCAACAATAGCTTGACTTTTTTACATATTTGATCTATGGCATGTATGATACTACAGTGCCATCTAGAGTTTGAGTTAGAAAATGCTTCTCTCGTAGAAATTAAAAAAGAAGAAACTGCAGAAAGGAAGCAGTAAAGGTAAAGGGATAAGCCCAGGTGGGAATGGCTACCCAAACTTTCTAAATAAAAGGCCAGCAGCATAATTTGAAAGGGGCGCTTCACAACAACAGGGAGAACTGAGAAGGAAAGTTTGTGCCAGAGGGGACTTCAGCTGGGGATAATACTAAATCGACACATTACGAGATATCTCGATTTCTGCAATTGCATGAATAGCCTCGAATCCTGGTTGAAGCTGCTATAACCCAAGCTCAGTGACTTTTTAGTGTATCCCTATAATCACTCAGACCATTGTTAATTCTCATTTGTTGGGAAGGTTAAGTAGCATGTGCATGAGTGTTGTATGCATATCTGTAATCAGGGCTTTTTTTCCTCAGAGAAAAGGTGCAGGAACTCCTCCTTTCCAGGTCACCCCTTGTCTCTGCCCCTACCCACCTCCGAGCACTGCATTTCGGTTCCACTCCCTACCCACCTCCTAGGACCACTCCTTTAGAGAATACAGAAGCATGTATAATTTGTGGTGCTGAGTAAGTTGTATGGAACTTGTTAATTATAACAAGAAAAGCAGTAAAATAGATCCCCCACAGCCAGCAACGACAGACCACCCCCCCAGCAACAACAGATCCCCTGCAGCAACAACATATCTCCCCAAGCAAAAAAAACAGGAGGGGGGGTGTTTGGAGGCGCCAACTCCAGTAGCTCTATCAGACCTGCAAATAAATAGTGACTGACTTTAATGAGCCATTTAAGCTTATATTGCACCATCCTAATAAGACAAAAATTACAAAAATTGGTGCGCCGGAATCCCTTCCTTTCTTTAACATATCTCCCCACAGCCAACATCAATAGATGCATCATCATCAGCAATAGATCCCCCCCAGCAACAATGGACCACCTACAACAAAATACCCCCCTCAGCAAAAATAGACCCCTGGCAGCAGCAACAGATCTACCGACAGCCAGCATCAATACACCCTCCAGCAGTCAGCAACAATAGACCCCTCCCAGCAACAATAGATCCCTCCCAGCAACAATAGATCCCCTTCCAGCAACAACAGACCTCCCCAGCAACAATAATAGATCCCCCTGCGAAAATAGATCCCCTCCAGTGACAATAGATCCCCCAGCAGCCAGCATCAACAGACCCTGCAGCACACCCCAGCACCCCTTGTCATTACGTACATTCCGTGCTGGAGGTGCCGGAACTGCGTCCCCCACATTCCCGCTGAAAAAAACACCCCTGTCTGTTATACTCTGTATGTTTTGTATTGTTTTCCTACAATTGTAAGTAGTTTGTATGTACAGCATTCTTGTTTAGTAAGCAGATTAATATACTAGTGGAGTTTCTGCTTCCTTGCTTTACTGCAAAGTGACCTAAAAGATACAAAGCAAAACGGCTATGTATATTTAGATGTGGTTTAGATGTATATAGCACATACTGTATCCATGTCATACCTGGCTGCAGATGTACTGTTCAGGCCTATCTCTGACACATAGCCACCTCCAGAGTAGTAACCTTGCTGCGCCCAGATAGGATACCCTCCGAGTTCCTCTTCCGAGTAGTATGACCAAATGTCCCCTGGGGTATCATTGTTGCGGACCATGCGCCACTGAGGACTGTAGCTGTTGGTGTCCTCCGAGTCATAGAGGTCTGAATTTCCACCACTGGTAGGGACCCTCCTCAGCTGCCGGATTCGGGGGCTGCCCACGAGGAAGCAGTTCCCATCTGTAATGAAGCCTGGAGCAATGCAACGGAACAGGAAAATCGTGAAAAATTAAGGCAGAGAAAGAGTCAAATGTCCCAAGCTCCTGACATGCCGGTTTTTAATACCCGGTTTATTTGTGAATTTCCAGTATAAGTTTAGAGAGATCACGCTACTTATAACATACTCGGGCTCCACTATCTTCTTTGTAGAGCTACACAATGGCTTTGCTCTCCTTCTCATTTAAATCTGCAAGCTCATTGAAAACAATGCACTGCCTACAGTGAGGGGAAAAAGTATTTGATCCCCTGCTGATTTTGTACGTTTGCACATTGACAAAGAAATGTTCAGTCTATAATTTTAATGGTCGGTTTATTTTAACAGCGAGAGACGGAATAACAACAAAAATATCCAGAAAAACGCATTTCAAAAAAGTTATAAATTGATTGCATTTTAATGAGTGAAATAAGTGTTTGATCCCCTATCAATCAGCAAGATTTCTGGCTCCCAGGTGTCTTCTATACAGGTAACGAGCTGAGATTAGGAGCACTCTCTTAAAGGGAGTGTTCCTAATCTCGGCTTGTTACCTATATAAAAGACACCTGTCCACAGAAGCAATCAGATTCCAATCTCTCCAACCATGGTCAAGACCAAAGAGCTGTCCAAGGATGTCGGGGACAAGATTGTAGACCTACACAAGGCTGGATTGGGCTACAAGACCATCGCCAAGCAGCTTGGTGAGAGGGTGACAACAGTTGGTGCGATTATTCGCAAATGGAAGAAACACAAAATAACTGTCAATCTCCCTCGGTATGGGGCTCCATGTGTGGACTTTCAATGATCATGAGAACGGTGAGGAATCAGCCCAGAACTACACGGGAGAATCTTGTCAATGATCTCAGGGCAGCTCAGACCATAGTCACCAAGAAAACAAATGGTAACACACTACGCCGTGAAGGACTGAGATCCTGCTGCGCCTGCAAGGTCCCCCTGCTCAAGAAAGCACATGTACAGCCCATCTGAAGTTTAGTATTGAACATCTGAATGATTCAGAGGAGAACTGGGTGAAAGTGTTGCGGTCAGATGAGACCAAAATTGAGCTCTTTGGCATCAACTCAATTCGCCGTGTTTGGAGGAGGAGGAATGCTGTCTATGACCCCAAGAACACCATCCCCACCGCCAAACATCGAGGTGGAAACATTATGTTTTGAGGGTGTTTTTATGCTAAGGGGACAGGACAACTTCATTGCATCAAATGGACGGGGCCCATGTACCGTCAAATCTTGAATGAGGACCTCCTTCCCTCAGCCAGGCCATTGAAAATGGGTCATGGATGAGTATTCCAGTATGACAATAACCCAAAACACACGACCAAGGCAACAAAGGAGTGGCTCAAGAAGAAGCTCATTAAGGTCCTGGAGTGGCCTAGCCAGTCCCGTAGAAAATATGTGGAGGGAGCTGAATGTTCGAGTTACCAAACATCAGCCTCAAAACCTTAATGACTTGGAGAGAATCTGCAAAGAGGAGTGGGACAAAATCCCTCCTGAGATGTGTGCAAACCTGGTGGCCAACTACAAGAAGCGTCTGACCTCTGTGATTGCCAACAAGGGTTTTGCCACTGAGTACGAAGTCATGTTTTGCGAAGGGGTCAAATACTTTTTTCCCTCACTGCATGTGGCTATTATCTTATCGCAACAGTTAAAGTGGTTGTAAACCCTTACAAACCAATTTGACCTACAGGTAGGCCTAGATTAAGGCTTACTTATAGGTCCAAGAAATATCTCCTAAACCTACACTGTTTAGGAGATATTTACTAAAAGACAGTCACCGCTGTCTACGGCGCATGTGCCGTAGAGAGCGACGCGCAGGGACACTATCGCCATTAGCAGCATGATGCTGCTAACGCCGATATGCCGTTAGTGGCAGCTCCTGTGCGCATGCACGGGAGTGACGTCATCGCTGCTCCGGCGCTGTGAGTGGCCGGAGCAGCGATGCCCGGAAGAAGATGGACGCTCCGTGCTACAGGGGACAGCGGTGACATCGCTGGCTCCTGTGCCAGGTAAGTGACACATAATGCGCTACTATGCAATGCATAGTAGCCCATTGTGCTTTACCTTTGCAGGGAGACAAAGAAGAAGTAAACCCACCAGGGTTTACTTCCTCTTTAAGTTAGACATAGTAGCAGTAATGACTTCCCCTCTACTGACTAATCCACAAATCTCTATGATTAAGGCTGGGTTCACACTTATGGGAATCGGATGCGTTGTTTCCTCGCATTCAATTTGCATGACAGGAGAGTGTTACATGCTCTCAGTGGAGCCGGTTCACATATCTCTGGGGCGGCTGCGGAGCAAATTGCACAGGGCAACTTTGTGTCTTTGGCTCCGTTTCAGGTCCGAATTCAGTCAAATATTTGTTCCTGAGACGCAGCTAGTGTGAACCCGGCCTGAAGATACTTTTTATTGGAGAAGGAAAGATGATACATTAAGTCCAGGCACCTGTAGTAACCTTCCAAAGCCCCCCGTTTACCTGCGTTGTTGGAAGTTGGTACACCCCTACATTAGCATCAGTCCCCCCCTATAGGTCACATGACACACTCACCTGGGTATTGCCCATACAAGTTGGGCAACAAAGTGCCTTTTGACCAGCTATAAAAGTCCGATATGGCTCCAATCTTGGAGTACGACTCAGCGAAGCTTGTATTGATTGTGCTGTACAAAGTGTAATCATTTCCTTTGTCACCGTATGCCGTAACCATAGTGGTGGTGAGGAAAATCAAGTGGACTGTGGATATAGAAAAACAAACATGGCAGGGTGACTTGGGACCCTTGTTAGGATACAAAAACCGACAAAAGTTTTGCGTTTTCCATTCAAATGCATGCGATTGAGTTCAAATGGGAATTGCTTTGATTGCAAAGAAAAGGCTTGATTTTTCCCTGCTTTACCCGGAGCTCAAATACACCATAATGGGATATGCTGCATCCAAGGTCAATGCCATGCACAGAGGATCAAATGCAGCCACTGCACCGTCATTACTACTGCTTCTATGAAGTCAATGGGATTTTGCTGATCTGCGTTTGACATAACTTCCAAAAGCACATCAAACACAGAAAAGCAATAGCCATCAACATGAGCCCTAAAGGATGACTGTACTTTTTGCACAGTGATCCTTTAAATCCTGGATAAAAATAAAAAAAGTTACCCAAAATTTGTGTAAAAATGTCTTATGCCGCGTACACACGACCGGATTTTGACGGACTTGGTCCGGCGGACAATCCGACAGACTTTGCAGCTGAGGTCCGCTGGACTTTCAAACGAACAGAATTTGGCCACACACGATCACTCCAAAAGTCAGACGGATTTGAACATGATGACGTAGAATAAGGAAGTTCATAGCCAGTAGCCAATTGCTGCCCTAGCGTGGGTTTTAGTCTGTCGGACTAGCACACAGACGACCGGATTTTTTGACCGGACTCGAGTCCGTCAGAAAGATTTGAAGCAAGTTTTATTTCTAGGTCCGCTGGACTTTTGGGAAGAAAAAGTCAGCTGGAGCCCACACACGATCGAATTGTCCGATGGATTCTGGTCCGCCGGACCAAGCCCGTCGAAAAGTCTGGTCGTGTGTGTACGCGGCGTTACGCTTGGTGTTAAATCCTCAAGTGACTAATGTAAGTAAAAAAGAAAAAAAGAAATTAATTATCTAAACTGCTTCAATACCGGCCACTTTCATCCCCCTTGCCCCCTGCCCAGGCCTATTTTCAGCTTTGAGAGCTATCACACTTTGAATGACAAAAAAATAGAAAAGAGAGCTGCGCCAGTAGCAATAAGTGAACTGTCATTAGCAAAAACAATAGTCCATATAAGTCAATCTTCTAATGACACCACAGTGACTTCACACAATATGAAAGTGCCTGACCACCGTATCTTAAAGGGGTTGTAAAGGTTGTAAAGGTTTCTTTTTTTATTTTCTAAATAGGTTCCTTTAACCACTTTCAGACCGGACCAATTTGCTGGTCAAAGACCAGACCACTTTTTGCGATTCGGCACTGCGTCGCTTTAACTGACAATTGCGCGGTCGTGCGACGTGGCTCCCAAACAAAATTGACGTCCTTTTTTTCCCACAAATAGAGCTTTCTTTTGGTGGTATTTGATCACCCCTGCGGTTTTTATTTTTTGCGCTATAAACAAAAATAGAGCGACAATTTTGAAAAAAAACGCATTATTTTTTACTTTTTGTTATAATAAATATCCCCCAAAAATATATAAAAAAACATTTTTTTCCCTCAATTTAGGCCGATACGTATTCTTCTACATATTTTTGGTAAAAAAAATCGCAATAAGCGATTATTGATTGGTTTGCGCAAAAGTTATAGCGTTTACAAAATAGGGATAGTTTTATAGCATTTTTATTAATAATTTTTTATTATTTTTTTTTTTACTAGTAATGGCGGCGATCTGCGATTTTTATTGTGACTGCGACATTGTCGGGGACCCATCGGACATTTTTGACACATTTTTGGGACCATTGTCATTTATACAGTAATCACTGCTATATAAATGCAGTGATTCCTGTGTAAATGACACTGGCAGTGAAAGGGTTAACCTGTGGGTGGCAGTGTAGGGGTTAAGTGTTCCTAGGGGTGTGTTACTAACTGTGGGGGGGTTGGGCTTTCATTTAGTGTACACTGATCTCTGCTCCAATCACATGGAGCAGAGATCAGCGTCACTAGTTGCTAGGCAGAATGGGAAAATGTTGTTTATACAGCATTTCCTCCATTCGGCCGCTCCGTGAGACGATCGCGGGGATGCCCGCGGCGATCGAGTCCGCGGGTCCCGCGACCGGACTCACGGGGGTCCCGACCAGCGCGGGAGCGCGCCGCCGGCGGCGCGCTCCCGATGGCACGGCGGCAACGAATATTGGACGTACATGTATGCCAATATGCCTGCCCGTGCCATTCTGTCGACGTACATCGTCGTGCGCTGGTCGGGAAGTGGTTAAGCTAGTGCATTGTTGGTTCACTTACTTTTTCCTTCTAAATATTTTTTTTCTTTGTTTTCTTTGTCTGAATTTCTCACTTCCTGCTCCTCCTCAGTAAGCTGTTCAGTAAGCTGTTCTGGCTGACTAAACACCGCTCAGATGATGGTGTGAAGTTTACTGAGGAGAAACGGGAAGTGAGAAATTCAGACAAAGAAAAAAAACATTTAGAAGGGAAATCGAAGGAAAATGGACTAGCTTAAAGGAACCTATTTAGAAAATAAAAAACGAACCTTTACAACCCCTTTAAGTTTGCTTACCAGATGGCAAGCAAACAGAGCGTTTGGCCAAGCAAACAGAGCGTTTGGCTGTAACCTAGCCATGGCCTTTAGCTTGCACAGATGACCCCTGGAACTCACAGGAACCGAACCTTTAACAGGAAAGCCACCCTAGGTGTCTCACAAGATCATAGCCGTACTTGGATGATGTACTTAAAGTGTGCTCAAAGAGCAAAGAAACTGACCATAGCGTGATACAGTTCAAACATTTAATAAAATAATTAGTATTGCACTTAAAAAGAACAGTGCATGCATAAAAACAGATGCCGGCCGGCAAACACAGGAGCCCGTCCTCCTTTCAAACAGCGTGGTGACGTCAATGCTCCTGGGAGGGCACGCATTGATGTCACCACGCTGTGGTTTGCAGATTGCAGCGTCAACTGTCAAATGGTACAGGAATCAGAACACCCAAGTGATCCGATTCCAGTGCGGACCAAAAAAAGGGCCCTGCACAATTTTGATGTGAATGCGATGTGGCTGAATTCGCATCGCATGTGTTCTGCACAACAACAATCACACGCGATGTCTGTGTTTGCACCAGTGTGAACCCAGCCTAATCGCAGAACTCATTGGTATCTAAGCACAATACCATCAAACACACTTCTTGTATTGCACTATTTAACACAAAAGAATTCAATATAATACAAAAGCTCTTTTCCTGCTGAAGTAATCGAAATGATCACAGCTAAAAGTCAAATGGCTTTGTGTGCCATTGAGAAGGTGATTAGTTAGGCTCCATGCACACCGAAGCTCATAAACGGCTGTTTTTGGGAGTTTGGGCATTTTTTTTAAAAGCCCATAAACTCCCCTCTATGATATCCCACACATGGACGTTTTGGGATGTTTATCAGCAGTGGAGTTTATAAGCGTTTTTCCGAACTAATAAAATTGCGTTCAGGAGTCGTTTTTCTGACCACAAAAAAACGGCAAACACTCATAAACGCTCATAAACTTTGATAAATGTCGATAAACGCTCAAAAACGTGGCTTATCAAAGTTTTTAATCCATTGAAAAAAAAAAACGCTAACACGGAGAAACGCTAAAGATTGCTAATAAACCCTATTGCAAAAACGTTAAAAAACGTTGAAAGATTCACTGCAAAGCTGCTGCCATTTTTATAAAGTTATTTTAACGTCCAGCGTGCATGGAGCCTAATGCCGCGTACACATGATCGGAAATTCGGACAGCAAAAGACCGATGAGAGCTTTTGGTCGGAAAATAAGATCATGTGTACGCCCCTTTGGACTTTTTCTGGCCAAATTTCGGCCAGCAAAAGATTGAGAGCAGGTCCTCAATTTTTTCGGTCGGAAAAAGTTACTATCCAAAAATGTGTACGCGTGATTCAGCTACGAAACCGAAGCTATTGGCTACTGGCTATTGAATTTCCTTTTTCTAGTCCCGTCGTACGTGTTGTATGTCACCGCGTTCTTGGCGGTCGGAATTTGGTGTGACTGTGTGTATGCAAGACAGCTTGAGCGAAATCCTGTCTGAATTTCGTTGGGAAAACTATCAGAGCTTTTTCCGACCAAAATTCCGATCATGTGTACACGGCATTACACTTGTTTGAGTTTACAAGTCATTTTTAGGAGGGGGGGGTGATCCTATTTCCCACTCATTGATTTTGTTTTTTGTTTTATTGTTTTTTTCCTGCCTTATTAAGCCCGTACACACGATCAGAAATTCCACCAGCAAAAGTCAGATGAGAGCTTTTGGTTGGAAATTCTGACCGTGTGTATGCTCCATTGGACTTTTGCTGGCGAAAGGGTTCTCTATTTTTCGGTCGGAAAAAGTTCTGATTGGAAATTCCGATCATCTGTACCAGTACCAATTCCTGCGCATGCTCCGAAACAATTTGACGCATGCTTGGAAGCATTGCACATCATTTTTTTGGCTCGCCCTAGTGTTGTAGGTTACTGCGTTCTTGGAGGTTGAAAGTTCAGAGAACTTGTGTGACCGTGTGTATGCAAGCCAAGCTTGAGCGGAATTCTGTTGGAAAAACCATCCAAGATTTTTCCGACAGAAAATTCGCTCGTGTGCACGGGGCATTAGTGTTATATCTTTTACTTTATTTACTAGTAAATACAGCTGCAAAGCAACAAAATGTGATATCACTGTAGCTATATGAATACTCTGTAAAGACTATGGAATTTTTTATTAAAGAAGAAATGGTGATCAATTTTCATACCGATAATATCATGAATTAACTTGTAAAGTTTCCGCTCCATCACCCTCTGTTTTTTCAGGCTAGTTGTGTTCTTGTTCGGTGGAGCACAATAGACCGGGTTGGTCGGGTCTCTGCACCCTGACAGCTCCCAGTCTGGGCGACTTCCTGCAAAAGAGGAAACAATCCTTGTAACAAATAAATTATCCCAAGTTCTTATTCAACAAGAATGTAGGTGAAGCTGGGGGTATACTTTGGGTGTTTAACCCAAAACCAAAAATGTAATATATTGCAGCTGACCAATCATCAGATGTGGTGGCTGCATTCGTTTTCTTTTGTTTACATTTTTTCCCCCTCTGTTTCCACCTGGTGATCTGGCCAGTAACACTCTGTGACAGACCACAAGATATAGCCTCCTCCACTCTGGAACCACGAACAAGGTATTATAGCTGAATATTGCGCCCAAGTACTAGACGACACTAACTTAGGTGCATACTGGAACTGACTTTATTCTAAACTCACACAGAATATACAGTGCCTTGAAAAAGTATTCATACCCCTTAATTTAACACATTTTGTCATGTTACAACCAAAAACGTAAATATATTTTATTGTAATTTTATGTGATAGACCAACACAAAGTGGCACATAATTGTGAAGTGGAAGGAAAATGATAAATGGTTTTCCAATTTTTTTGCAAATAAATATGTGAAAAGTGTGCAGTACTAGTGGTGTAGAAGTTGAAGTAACAATGCACAATCTTAAACATTTACATTGCATTTAAATGCTCATGCTTTATGTACGAGTCCTTTATTTAGAGGTGTGGTTCCAGATCTAGCATCTAACATATCATGGCCAATTCTATACAAACCTAAAAGGCCAATAATCCCATACAACTGCTGCTCTTCTGCTGCATCTTCAATGTTGACTCTTCTCAGCACACGAAACATGATGATAGCTTGTGCAAAGACCTTCATGGAGAACAAGGGGACACAATGGCAGAAACAAAGTGTCAACAGTAGCGGCACAGAATACATGAAAGACTATTACATCCACATTGCGTTTGTAGGAGTCTAACCATAGTTTGCTATATTTTTATAGTATAAAGTTAAATGACTCCCCAGCTTTCTATATCCCTGTCTGTCACTTTGTCTTCCACCAATCTTTGACTCTTTCCTACTTGAACCTTGACACTCTACGACAGGGGTAGGCAACCTCAGCCCTCCAGCTGTTTTGAAACTACAAGTCCCATGCAGGGGCGGATCCAGAGTCTAATCTCGGGAGGGGCACTGCTATAAAATATATTTTTTGGGGGGCAATTTATATGGGAAATGGCTGGTATTGGCGCTTCAATCATTACGGCACCATGGTTGTTATGGTGTCAGGATGATTGAAGCGCATTATTTCTATTAATACATTGTAATATAAAATGAAATGGTTCAACTCACCATATTGCAGAATCAGTGGGAGCCCTGAGGATGTCACTTGCCATGTCGCCTGCCACCAAATGTGGATTGTCACTTGTCACCAAATGCGGATTGTTACTTGCCACGTCACCTGCCACACATTGCGGATTGTCACTTGCCACGTAGCCTGCCACACATTGCAGATTGCCACTTGCCACGTCACCTGCCACACATTGCGGATTGTGACTTGCCACGTCACCTGCCACACATTGCGGATTGTCACTTGCCACGTCGCCTGCCACCAGATGCGGATTGCCACGTAGCCTGCCACACATTGCGGATTGCCACTTGCCACGTCACCTGCCACACATTGCGGATTGTCACTTGCCACGTTGCCTGACCCACATTGCGGATTGCCACTTGCCACCTCACCTGCCACACATTGGGGATTGTCACTTGCCACGTCACCTGCCACACATTGCGGATTGTCACTTGCCACGTTGCCTGCCACACATTGCGGATTGCCACTTGCCACGTCACCTGCCACACATTGCGGATTGTCACTTGCCACGTTGCCTGCCACACATTGCGGATTGCCACTTGCCACGTAGCCTGCCACACATTGCGGATTGTCACTTGCCACGTCACCTGCCACACATTGCGGATTGCCACTTGCCACTTGCCACGTAGTCTGCCACACATTGCGGATTGTCACTTGCCACGTCACCTGCCACACATTGCGGATTATCACTTGCCACGTTGCCTGCCACACATTGCGGATTGTCACTTGCCACGTCACCTGCCACACATTGTGGATTGCCACTTGCCATGTAGCCTGCCACACATTGCGGATTGTCACTTGCCACGTCACCTGCCACACATTGCGGATTGCCACTTGCCACTTGCCACGTAGTCTGCCACACATTGCGGATTGTCACTTGCCACGTCACCTGCCACACATTGCGGATTGTCACTTGCCATGTAGTCTGCCACACATTGTGGATTGCCACTTGCCACGTAGTCTGCCACACATTGCGGATTGCCACTTGCCACGTAGTCTGCCACACATTGCGGATTGTCACTTGCCACGTAGTCTGCCACACATTGTGGATTGCCACTTGCCACGTAGTCTGCCACACATTGCGGATTCCCACTTGCCACGTAGCCTGCCACACACTGCGGATTGTCACCTACTGGTGGTCTTTTGTTGGGTCCCAGAGTGAAGATAGGCAGCAGAGAGATGATGCAATCTCTCTGCTGCACACAGCTTCCTACACAGTGAGGGTGGAACTGGAGGGATGCAGGGCAGTGAGAGATGATGTCATCTCCCTGCTCCCCTGCCTGCTGGCTTCCTGATTGGCCAGCAGCCCTCCTAAGCCGCCCAGCTGCCCCCCCCTCACCCGTCCACTCAGCACGGGTACCCGCGGAACCGGCCGCGCGGGTACCCGCGGAACCGACCGCGATTGGACCCGCGGAACCGACCCGTGGGTACCCTCGGAACCGGCCGCGATTGGACCCGCGGAACCGACCCGCGGGTACCCGCGGAACCGGCCGCGATTGGACCCACGGAACCGGCCCGCGGGTACCCGCGGAACCGGCCGCGATTGGACCCGCGGAACCGGCCGTGCTGTCATTAGCTGGCGGTATTCTCGGAGGGGGCAATTGACCCGTTGCCCCCCCCCTGGATCCGCCCCTGGTCCCATGAGACATTGCAAGACCCTGGCAATCACAGACATGACTCCTAGAGGCAGAGGCATGATGGGATTTGTAGTTTCAGCACAGCTGGAGTGCCGAGATTGCCTACCTTTGGTTTGGTCCTATTACTACACAGCCTCTGCTTTTTCTATGACCCTGACCTGGCTCTTGACTACTTCTTTCTGCCTGCCCCTTCGGAACCTGTTTACCAGATCTGCCTTTGGGTCCTGGTTGGTATTCCCACACAATTAGTGCATGGACTCTCTATCACTGATGATCGTGAGGTGCTCAGGGCCGTCTTTAATATTGATTGGACCCTGGGCAAAAATTTTCTTAGGGCCCCCCTCCCCCCATGCAATTTTGCTCTCCGCCTTCTCTGAGACATACATTAAATAGCAGCTAGACTTAAAATCAGTTTACTGTATCAGATCAGGCAGCGATTGCGATTGGTTGCCAGAGGTTACAGTATATCATTACTGCTTACTGACTGGTTGCTAGAGGTTACAGCACTCCTTAAGGCTCACTGATTAGTTGCTAGAGGTTACAGCACATTTCTGCTTGTTGATTGGCTGCTAGAGATTGCTGTACAGTAATACTGCTCACTGGTTGCTATAGGTTACAGCACATCTTCTCCTCACTGCAGGGGGGCATGATATACCTATGAATGCTGCCTTTATTTACATATCAATGCAGTTGGCCTCAGCTGTTTACATATGCATGTCACTGCTATTTACATATGCATGCCAGTATTTACATGTAAACACAGGTCTGCAGGTGAGTCATCTGTGCACAACAATAGGGCAGAGCTGGGCAGCATTAGTAGCAGCACAGGACTAAAACTTCAAGGGACAAGGGAATGTAAACTGGGATAGTTGGCAAGTATAAGGCAGCTGCTTTGGGCCCCACAACAATGACAGGGCCCAGGGCAGCTGCCCCTTTTGCCCTGCCTTAAAGACGGCCCTGCCTCTGGTTTGGTCCTATTACTGCACAGCCTCTGCTTTTTCTACCTTTGTTCATCATTGTATGACCCTGACCTGGCTCTTGACTACTTCTTTCTGCCTGCCCCTTCGGAACCTGTTTACCAGATCTGCCTTTGGGTCCTGGTTGGTATTCCCACACAATTAGTGCATGGACTGTCTATCACTGATGATCGTGAGGTGCTCCTTTATCTGCATCAAACATCATCCCTGAAGGCCATCTCTACTGATCACCATCAAGATCCCAGCACCCATGCTACCCTGAGCTTCACACACCCGTCCCTATTTTCAGGTGTGTTTGGTTCTCTCACCACTTTAGCCTCCACCGAGGTACATGAAATAAAAAACATTGTGTTTAGGCCCCACATTTCCATAATTACTTTAGACCCTACCTTTTGTTAAGACAAGCCCTTTTCAACCTTATCAACATAGGGGAACCCTTGAAATAACTTTACAGTCTCGGGGAACCCCTGCTAAAGATGACTAAATCTGCAACTCATGATACATTAGTGTGAGGGTCAATGAAAAGAATGATTCACCTATAAAGAGCTAAAAAGATCAATGGTGTCAGTGGGAACTTATCTAATAGTCATAAATTGCTTGCTGCTCAAGGATCCTCTGGAGGAACCCTAGGGTTCCATGAAACCCTGGTTAAAAATACCCTGGTTTAAACACTTTTAGTGAGTTGTGTACCTTAAGTGGTGGTATTAAGAAAATACTCTGAAACAGGGAGAGGAGTATAGATATGAGCCAGCTGATGGCTTTGGCCTTCGTCATATCCAGGCTGATAAGCACCATGTAGTAACCTGAGAAGGAGCTGATGGCAAACAGGAAGAACCAGCACAGAAAGGTAAAAAATTTCGGCATACGGCAGCATCGCTTTTGAGCCACAGTCACGGGAAAACTGTTGGTCACACTGTAGAAGGAGACACCAGAGATCAGCAAAAGTGAAACGAGGAAGTATGGGGGATAAAGAATGAGAAAAGCCACCTTTGTTTGGTGGGATGACCATTACTAGATACCTGCTTGGAAGTGGCGCACTTGACACGTTTTGACTTTTCAGCAGTTCTTTCAGGTTGTACAAGATATTGGAGGCTTGTATGTAATCTATAGGCCTGGAAACATATGTAAGGTCCACAGAGGCAACTTGATGTTGGAGCTTTTCAAGTACTTTGTATACATAATGTAGAAAGTGACAGTGCTGGGCTGTGATCACTAAAGGAGAAGCATAATGAAAAGTAATTCATTAATTTGCAGGTCACGAATATATCTCCAAATTACTTATATTTTTAAAAAGCAGTAATTTTGTCCAAATATGGACAGGTAGTGGCCATAATCCTTAGAAGGAGGATGAAAAATCAGGTATATACTTTAAATAGAGATCGAGCTACAGGGAACATACAGAATGTTGGTTTTAAACGTCTTACCTTCTATTTGGAACATGCCTAGCCTAATGGAAATCTCCTCTGGACACTGTTTTCCATTGTGTATTGTTTTCCTGATGCATTTGCTACCTACCCTCTCCTTGGCCTTTTTTTTCCCTTCAGCTTCCCTGACCATGAGTGTGAGTGAGATCCAACCGTTCCAAAATCTAATATCCTATCACTCCTATTATCAGAATCCAGATCTGAAACTGGGATCTCTTCAGTGTCTGGCTGTGGCTCTTCTCACTGTGCCACCAGAGATGCTGGAGAGCTTCTTGCCTTATCCCTTGGACAACCTTACTTTGTATCTTATTTCTGGTGAACCTTGAACTGCTTGATCCTCTCATGAACTTCTTTTATAAGCCATGTCTCTGTACTTTCTGTTTGCCAGATTATTGTGCTCTTCTCCAGCCAGTACTTCGCTCCTTACATTTCAACCATATCTTCAGTATCACAAAAATGTGTTAAGGAACACTGTAGGTGGAGTATTATTTTGTAGGCATGGAATATTAGGAGCGGAAAATTCTGTGTATGGGGGAGTGTATGTCAGTGAGGCAAGTACACTACACGGTACACACATACAGAGGTGAGGAGGACTTGTGTACAGAGAAGATGGGGTCATCTTCAGTCCTATCCCAGTTGGTCCATGGACTGCTCCGCTCACAGTCCGACCACTCCATTCACCGCCCGAGCCCGAATAGCTGAGCTATGCCAAACATGGCTGAGCTTGCCTGATCTCGAGCAGCACATGTGCAGTTCCAAAGTTGGCCCGTGACCATGTTTTTACAGGCAAAAGCTGCAGCCTTTTTACGGGGAATCAGAGTGGCCCAGAGGGCCGTTCAGCACAAAGCCATTTTTCTGGGATTCTGAAAATTGGGACTGCTGGCAACTATGCTACCACTCATTACCGACCTTTGGATTTGGTCCCTGACTACACTTTTGTTTAATTCCCAACTCACAATCATCTGTCAATACCCTTTGACTTGTTTACTGACTACCCTTCTGCTTGATCCCAACCTGCTAAATGTTCTACCAGACCCTGGCTTGCTCACCTCCTGGTGGGGCGATCCAGAGGACTGCAACCTGACACTAGCAGTCAGCGAAACCCATCTCCACCATCAGAGACTTTGGTGAAGACCGGTTAGTGCTTAGACCCAGCTCCATGGATGAGCCTACATCACCATCCAGGGGTACCTGCTAGTGCATTTATCCTGCTTGTTTCTCCATGACCCTTTTCCCTGCTATGGCTAATGGCCTGCAAGCCTGATCTCTGCCCTTGACATTACTTATACTAAGCCAAATGGTATAGGCAAGACTTAAGAAAAGCTATTGAAAATAAATGTCTCTGCTTTGAGTAGAATAGATAGAATATAATGTCTACTACTCAGAGTAGTTATATGCTTGTAGGCAGGTACAGTCTACTTTCTCCACTGTAGGTTCCGCTTGCTCGCAGCGGCACTGCAGTTGGATAGGAAGTCAAGAGGAACATGGTTTCCTGGGTCACCGGTAAAGCTATCCGATCGGAAGCTGCTGCCTCATGTGACCCTGGCAGCCATCTTGGGTCAGGCAGAGCCTATTTAAGGCATTGGTACCCAGGCTTGGTGCGCATTAACAAGTGGGTAGAGTAGGGACAGGTAGTCCATCTGTTAGGGACAGAACTAGCGGCAGTTAAAGGTTCCTGATGAGGAGGGAACATGTAGGGATTGCAATTTCTCTGGACATCTTCCTGCTTGGGCACAAGGTGTCCAGGCTACATGCTGCCCCTCCTAACACGTGCTGTCAGCTCAGCCGGGACCTGCTCTCTACACACTGTTGGAATCCATAAGTGTTCCCGGTAGGGCTGTCTTCACTGCAGGTTTATTGTGAACTGTTTTGCATTACTTTAATAAAAGTTCTTTGCATCATACTTGGACTGTGTTTGTTATTGCCGCTGCACCACGCTGCACTAAAGCTACATACTACTACTATACTATGACCAGTCTAGGTGAGTTTACCTAGGTTCCTATACAAGACTAAATAAATTGATCTACTTGAGGAAATACTGTATCATACACACTCTAAGGGTTGTTAACAGGCTCAGTTACTCAAGTTATAAAGCTGCTCTCACTTGCAGAGTCCCAGAAAACAGCGAAGATCAAGTAAAAGAGAAAAAAAATTTATTATGCAGTAAAAAACACCCACAACTGCTTTTCTTAAACTTGTTTAAACCTTCTGAGTGCTACAAAATGACTGATTTACAATACCATGATTTAAGGCTATCAAATGTTGTGCGCTGTGCATGGTAAGAGTATGACTTACGCACCAGTCACGTGTCGATTGTTGTCACGACTCACTCCTTCCATACAGACATAGTTCTGGATCAGATGAGAAATCGCCTCCATGTGTTCAATAAATGATTCGCTATTTGGGGTTGGGAAGTCCTCTGGGCTATCACCAAGAACTTGGATGATGTATTTCTGCAGAAAATCTACAATGCCTTTTATGTCCTGGGGGAAGAAAATAATTCAGTGTTCAACAATATTACGTTATTCACGATTAAAAATTGATGAATAAGCAGAAGTGGCATAAAATAAGACCAGGTATTAGCTAATTCAGGACTGCAAGCTTCCGAAACACATTAGTCGGTTCTTTGTCATACTTGACGATCCATTGAGTTAGCCAGTAAATGGTATCACTTTAAGGCTGGGTTCACACCGCTGCGGGGGGAGATCCGGATGTGATTCGCACAGCAAATCACATCCGATCTCCGTAGCGATGCGAGTTCAGCCATACAGATAGTATGGCTGAATTCGCAGCGCTCCCGCAGCAAACTCGCACGGGACCCTTTTTTGGGTCCGCAACAGAATCGGATCGCATGGGGGTTCACACCATGCGATCCGATTCCTGTGCGAGTCGGCAGATCGCACTGCGATATGCCGACGGATCTGGGGGTGTCATTAACATAACATTGACACTCCCAGCCGTCCGCATAGGGCAGTGTGAACTGCCGGCGGGAGGTGTGCGATGCGGGTAAACGCCGCGGATTCGCGGCGTTCCCGCATCGCTATAGTGTGAACCCGGCCTAACAGCAAACGTTATGTTTTTATTAATTGGTTACACAGAACAAGATTGTTACTGGAAGAACGTTAATGCTTTTCATAAATATAACTATTTATTATTTTACATAAAGTAACAAATTACAGTGCATCTGGAAAGTATTCACAGCGCTTCACTGTTTCCACATTTTGTTATAGTACAGCCTTATTCCAAAATGGATTAAATTCATTATTTTCCTCAAAATTCTACAAACAATACCCCATAATGACAACGTGAAAGAAGTTTGTTTGAGACCTTTGCAAATTTATTAAAAAAAAATTTAACATGAAAAAATCCCATGTACAAAAGTATCACAGCCTTTGCCATGACACTCAAAATTGAGTTCAGGTGCCTCCTGTTTCCACTGATCATCCTTGAGATGTTTCTACAACTTGATTGGAGTCCACCTGTGGTAAATTCAGTTGATTGGACATGATTTGGAAAGGCACACACATGTCTATAGAAGGTCCCACAGTTAACAGTGCATGTCAGAGCACAAACCAAGCCATGAAGTCCAAGGAATTGTCTGTAGACCTCCGAGACAGGATTGTATGGAGGCACAGATCTGGGGAATGGTAAAGAAACATTTCTGCAGCATTGAAGGTCCCAAAGAGCACAGTGGCCTCCATCCTCCATAAATGGAAGAAGTTTATTTATTTTCTTTTTCTTTTTAGTGTTTCAAAAAATTACAAACAATATCTTGAAACATGTACAATGCAATTTATCTTATTTTTTCCCGTACTCTCCCCTCTAATAGCAAAGTAGAAAATGGAAGTTTAGAACCACCAGCACTCTTCCTAGAGCGGGCCGCCTGACCAAACTGAGCGATCGGGGGAGAAGGGCCTTAGTCAGGGAGGTGACCAAGAACCCGATGGTCACTCCGACAGAGCTCCAGCATTTCTCTGTGGAGAGAGGAGAACCTTCCAGAAGAACAACCATCTCTGCAGCACTCCACCAATCAGGAAGTATGGCCAGACTGAAGCCACTCCTCTGTGAAAGGCACGTGATAGCCTGTCTGCAGTTTGCCAAAAGGCACCCGAAGGACTCTCAGAGTCCCATCACTCTTTTCACAGTCAGTCCCCTCGTGTTCCCCAGCCAGGCTAATGGGGAAGTAGCTGCACCCCCTAGACAGCAGTCTGCCCTAGGCGGCCTCCTTGTTCGCCTAGCGGGAGAACAGGCCCTGCATACTTACCAACTAAGCTTCCTGGTCGATGTCATTTGCCCCAACCCCATCAAAGTTATGTGCTTCAGGAATTGTGATGGGTAAACCTACTGACCAATAGTAAGAAATATACTCAGGAGGGAGTGGAACTAGGACCAGCAACCAGGAGACATGATTGGTAATTGCATGGCATACTCAACAGGGGAGCAGTAGTGTTAGGCACCTTAAAGTGCTCACTGTTTAAAGCAACTAATAAGAATCCAACCTGTATCTTTATGACTTTACTACAGTGCAGTGTTAATTTTGTTGACAAAAATAATTTTGTTGATGACTAAAATACAGCTAAAATTAAAATTGCATTTTAGTCAAAAGACTATGACTAAAACTAAATCTAAGTTTGATGCCAAAATACAGCTACAGTGAGTTCTGCACTTACTCTTTATTGAAGAAAACTGAAGAAGTGTTACATGGTCAAAAAAACACACGTACAAATCTCGCCACTAGAATCCCAAAGATATGAAAAATGTTGACCTGTGACTCAACCCATAAGCATCACAAACATCTTATTCCACCCTATTTCCATGCTTGTCCTCTATTATTTTGCATCCTTACCCTGAGTAGCTCCTGTCCCACAGCTTCCATGGCTGGTGGCTTTGCAGTCAGGGACACCCGCAGTTTGTTGATAGTGGGGTTCACCTGGTTCACCTGCACCTGGATGAGCTGGAACATCTGTACAATCAGGAGATTCACCGGCAGCAAAAGAGCTGAGGACTGGATGCTGATCTTTATTTGGGTTAAGGTTATGAAAAAGTCCCCTGTAGAGAGGAAAAAGTGGAAAACCATTCAACCCAACTGGCATATTTGCATGCAGCTGTCAAATTGTTTCCTAAACTACTGAACGGGACCCAAGTTGGGTTGAGGAAGTGTCTGTGATGGGTCACCATATGACTGTATGGTAAACATAGACTATGTTGTCCAAGAAAATCAGTAATTAATGATAAAGCTTTTTTATGGAAAAGGCCTGCATATCTGCCAATGAAAGTGGATGCTGTAGAACCTGTACAAATAGGGCTTTTTTTCTCAAAGAATAGGTGCAGGAACTTCCCCATTCGGAGTCACCCCTTTTCTCCGCCACGAGCACTTCCCAGTTTAGAGAATACGGAAACCAAATATCGTTTTGTGGTGTTAATTTGCATGGAATTTGTTAATGATAACAACAAAGGCGGCAAAATGGATCCCATGTAGCCAGAAACAATAGACCCCCTCCAGCAACCACAGACCCCCCCCCCCCCGCCCAGCAACAAAAGACTGCCATCATCAATAGACCCTCCAGCAGCCAGCAACCATGGACCCCTTCCTCAATAGTAGATTTCTCTCAGCAATAATTGTCCCCCAGCAACATAAGCCCCCCCAGCAACAATGGATCACCCACCAGCAACAATAGACCTCCCCAGCAACAATAGCCCCACGTGCAAAAAATAGATCCCCTCCAGAAACAGTAGATTCCCCAGCAGCCAGCATCAATAGACCCTCCAGCTCACCCCAGCACCCCTTACTATTACATACATTTAGTGCTGGAGACGTCGGACCTGCATTCCCCCCGTGTTCTCACTAAAAAAGAGCCCTGTGTACGCGAGTACCTGTCTGTGAATCTTCATCGGAGTGATCATTCCAGAACATGATATTAATGACCAGACTGCAGATCAGGAGGCACATACAGCAGCAGATCCGCTGCACGCGGGTGAACGGACTCCAGGGACAGCGAGTCCACACAGAAAACCACAAGTGGTCTTTAAGGAGCTTCTCCACAGTACCAGAGAAGAGCAGATACCTGGAAACAGAAGGTGGCATGAAATCATTTGATGGGAAGACACAAAAATGAATTGCTTATATCTACATATTGAATGTCTGTAGATAATCCGACCATTGTCCCTCTGACTATATAGCTTCCCTCACAGGGGTTTCCACCATCAACACAAAATACAGTCATGTTCTGCTTCCTGGCTGTCCTCATGCCCCAGTCCTCCTGACCATCTAACACAGTATCCCTATATTCATGTGCAAATGCTGTACCTCTGTCAGCTCTCTTTTCCTGCTGCTCCTGCCCTCAGGCCTGGCTCCTGCTGGGGCTTGGGTCTTGCTCCCTGCGGCTCCAGCCCTCAGGCTTGGGCCTTACTCCTTTCTGCTCCAGTCCTCAGGCTTGGGCCCTGTTCCCTGCTGCTCTGGCCGTCGGGCTTGGGCCCTGCTTCCTGCGGCTCCGGCCCTCAAGCTTGGGCCTTACTCCTTGCTGCTCCAGCCTTCAGGCTTGGGCCCTGTTCCCTGCTGCTCTGGCCCTCAAGCTTGGGCCCTGCTCCCTGCAGTTCCGGCCCTCAGGCTTGGGCCTTACTCCTTGCTGCTCCAGCCCTCAGGCTTGGGCCCTGCTCTCTGCTGCTCTGGCCCTCAGGTTTGGGCCCTGCTCCCTGCTGCTCTGGCCCTCAAGCTTGGGCCCTGCTGCTCCGGCCCTCATGCTTGGGCCCTACTCCATGCTGCTCCGGCTCTGAGGCTTGGGCCCTACTCTATGCTGCTCCGGCCCTGAGGCTTGGGCCCTACTCCCTGCTGCTCCTGCTCTCAGGCTTGGGCCCTCTGTCTGTTCTATTACAGACTACACCATGCAGATGTTCATACTCCTGTCAGGTCCCCAACTATAACATCTGCGCCATCAATGTGCTGATTGCCTGCAAAAACTGGTCCCTGGACTGGATATTTCCTCCCTCCCAAATCTCTATGAAATCTTTGAGTTCCAGGACCAAAACCGGGCTTTATCAACCACTGAGGAAACCCAATTTCCTCCAAATGAAATAAAGATCCTGGAGCCCCTCAACCTGCCTAGCTGAGAATCCTGGGTGACCTAAAACCCTATATATATATATATATATATATATATATATATATATATATTGCTCTTAGTACCATACAATCTCCAGAGACAAGTCAGCCAAACAGAGAGCTGTGGTGAGCTGCTAAAAAAAAAATCAGATTACATGCAACCTGCTCATTCAGAGTTTCTTCTTATGGGAAACACAGTTTATGCTGTATAGAACAACTAGTAACAATGAAACAACCCCCCTTCAAGTGTCTTCCAACAACCAAAAGAGTACTGTCAGGTTTACTGGCTTCTGACCAAACATTTATGTGCTTGCACAACTGTGGTAGGTACAAGATGTGAGTTATCGACTGTCAGGGCTGGGCTCAGCCCTTCCTTCTCTGAGCTGGCCGCTCAGCTGTCGGCTAATTGCCAGCTCCTATCTCTCCACAGTTACTCAGCTATTGATGGTGTCCTGCTCATCAGTCCTGCCTACTTAAGCCGTCCAGTCCAGAAGAGCTCTGCCTTCGCCTTGGTCAACATCACAGAGAAGATCTCCTGCGATCCTGTTCAAGACTTGCTTTTCTGACATCCCTTCTGGCTCCAGATCCTGCTTGCTGTCCCACTACATTGATCCCTGAATTCTGGCTTGGCTGACTATCCGTTACGGTTACTGAACTTTGGCTATGTTTTGACTATGTTTGTTCTTTTTACTTTTATTATCAAACAAGTGTGATTTAACTGTACTTCTGCCTCGGCCTGATTTCATGGTTTCTGACATCGACTCCCTGATCATCTGACCTACAATCTCACCAACTTCTAAGTGAAGCCCCATCCACGGTCTGGAGAGTATGAACTGTATTGGGGATTCCTGAACTAGTGGCAGTTATATAATAAACCAACCTTTGTTAACCAGGGTCCTGAGGAACACTAGGGTTCCTCCAGAGGTTGCTAGGGATTACTTTTGCAATGAGTAGTGTCTGCCTCTCATATAAGTTCCCACTGACACCGTTGATCTTTTAGCT
The DNA here is from genome assembly GCF_037356315.1 of Lithobates pipiens. NCBI lineage: Eukaryota > Metazoa > Chordata > Amphibia > Anura > Ranidae > Lithobates > Lithobates pipiens. Next base: position 17,812,966 of record NW_027507686.1, read on the forward strand.
ATTGGTAAGAGGGGGTTCCTCCCAATGGCTACAAACATATGGAGTGTTCTTTCAATTGACCATCCTACTAACTGTAGATACAGTCAATGTTTGCAACGTTCGCTGTGACTGAAAAGTTATTTCAAGGGTTCAGCCACTAGGAAACAAGCTTTGTTTATGCCAAGAACATTTCCCACCATCAATTCTCATCCTTTGTTATATTAGACTCACCTCAAAGACATCAAGTTGACTTTGGAGGCTGATGGAAAGATCCGGTCCAGCTGACAATCAGCCAAATCTGGCGCTAGCCAGGAGTCACACAGGAAATACCACGTTTTCTGGGCAGCAAGATCCGTCACAGTGATCCGATGAACGTACCTGTTATGGAAAGCACCAATAATGAAATCCATAATCGCTTATGTAAAAAATGTGAAATAGACCCAAATATATGATATAGCAAAAAATCCAATCTATACACTGGCAAAAGTGCTCTGTAGAAGTACAATTTCTAGGGATATCAATGGACGAGCTGGAAAATGATTCATCTTCAATAGGCAGTTTAAAAATTAAATTATAGATATCCGCTCACCAGCCACTTAGGTACACCTTGCTAGTACCCATTTGGACCCGCTTTTGCCTTCAGAACTGCCTTCATTCTTTGTGGCATCGATTCAACAAGGTGTTGGAAATGTTCCTCAGATATTTTGGTCCATAGTGACATGATAGCATCACGCATACTGCAGATTTGTCGACTGCACATCCATGATGCCAATCTCCCATTCCACCACATGCCAAAGGTGCTCTATTGGATTGAGATCTGGTGAGTGTGGAGCTCTATTGGATGAGATGTGGTGAGTGTGGAGACCATTGGAGGACAGTGACCTCATTGTCCAGTGGTGAGTTGATCGGAGCTTTGTGACATGGTCCATTATCCTGCTGGAAGGAGCCATCAGAAGATGGGGACACTGTAGGGATGGACATGATCAGCAACAATAATCAGGGAGGCCCTGGTCTTTAAACTATGCTCAATTGGTACTAAGGGGCCCAAAGTGTGCCAAGATCCCCCACACCATTGCACTACCACCAGCAGCCTGAACCGTTGATACAAGGCAGGATGGATCCATGCTTTCATGTTGCTTACACCAAATTCTGGCCCCACCATCTGAATGTCGCAGCTGAAATTGAGATTCATCAGACCAGGCAACGTTTTTCCAATCTTCTATTGTTCAATTTTGGTGAGGCTGTGGGAATTGGTGCCTCAGTTTCCTGTTCTTAGCTGACAGGAGTGGCACCCGGTGTGGTCTTCTGCTGCTATAGCTCATCTGCTTCTAGGTTCGATGTGTTGTGCGTTCAGAGATGGTATTCAGCTACCTTGAATGTAACGAGTGGTTATTTGAGTTACTGTTGCATTTCTATCATCTGGAACCAGTCTGCCCATTCTCCTCTGACCTCAACAAGGCATTTTCCTCCACACAACTGCCGCTCACTGGATATTTTCTCTTTTTTGGAACATTCTCTGTAAACTCAAGAGATGGTTGTGCGTGAAAATCCCAGTAGATCAGAGTTTTTTGAAATACTCAGACCAGCCCGTCTGACACCAACAAACATGTCACGTTCAAAGGTTACCTGTTTACCTGGTTACCTGTTTACAGTTACAGAGAAGGTCCTGTGCTAAAATTATTGCTCTCGCTCTGATGATCGTGGCGATACCTCACATGTGTGGCTTAAACACTTTACATATGCGAGTGCGATGTTATAGACAGTTTCTAACAGTTACAACTATGCAGGCACCATTACTTATGTTCTGAAATGATCTTTCTTATCTTTTTTTTTTTACAAGAAAAAAAGTTCCATCATGTGACTGCATCTCCTTATCCTAATAGTAGTAGTAAGGGGTGGGGGTTACAGGACGCTGTGTAGACATACAGAGCGCCCATAATCCATAGTCTGTTTAGGCAAGATCCAGGCTGTGCTCGAGCGGGGGGGGGGGGGGGGGGGTGTGTTCAAAAAGGCAGACAGTGATTTGGAGGGGGTTGCGTGCCAGGGTCAAGCTGTGATTGGCCAGGGGGTGTGGTGCCTGAAGAAACTACCCAATCCAGGCATGGGGTGTGTCTGCACAGTGTCCTGCACCTCTGAATGCCAGCCAAAGGATGAAAACTGACCACGCTAAGACAGATCAGCTCCTGTACTTTGTGCAGTCAGTTTAGAACAAGGAAGAAAGGCGATTGGCAGGATCAACCAGGTACTTCAGTTCGAACATGTACATGAAAAACAAAGCCGACTATGATTCATAAAATACACTTATGTGAGCACACCAAAAAAAAAAATGAGGGTAACATACACTTTAACATGAGTCTGTTTACTAACGATCGTACGTTCATCCCCTGTTTGTACTTACCAGGAGGGACTGCTGCCAGAGTTGCTGTGCCACAATCGCAGGCTGTGTAGCTCTCCCAGGGGTCGGGTTTTCAAAAGAAAGACATCCACTGCCCCTCTATGGAATATTTCCTTCTCAGAGTCTGTTATAAGATGCGGGTCACTTTGTCCTTCAGATCCATACAGAGTTAGAACCACCTGACCGGGGATATACGTGGTGGAAGGAAATGATTAAATAAGTCAGGAGTTATATTGGGGCTGCAGAATGTAAGAAAGTAACTCTGAATACAAAAAAAAAAAAAAACAGCCATTGCAGCATTAAAGTATTTTTGCCATCTGTATCCCATTGGGGAGATTTCCCTTCACTTCCTGTCCCATAGGCACAACAGGAAGTGAGAGGAAATCCCTCCAAAGTGAGGAATTCCCTAATTGTCACCAGAACTAATATCCCCATTGAAAGATATCCCCACTATTGCCATACTTGGCTATTTTGCCTTCACCTACACTTTAAGGTCTACAGCAGGGACGTGCAGTCGGGGGAGGGGGGGGGGACATTAAAAAAAAAAAAAAAAAAAAAAAGAAAGAAAAATAAATTCGAGGTTTGGGGGGGGGGGGTAGCTTAAAGGGGCGTTCCGGCCAATAATTTTTTTCTTAAAAGTCAGCAGCTACAAACACTGTAGCTGCTGACTTTTAATAAGGACACTTACCTGCGATCCCGCGATGTCGGTCGCATCCGTCCATCGGATTGGCCGCCGGCGCCTCCATCTTTACGAAGGGAAGCAGGCAGTGGAGCCTTGCGGCTTAACTGCCCGTTTCCTACTGCGCATGCGCGAGTCACGCGGCGCTTTGTGAATGGCCCCAGTTGTTTTCTGGGACACACACATGTCCCAGAAGGCAAGGGGGGTGCTCACCGAAGAGGAGGAAGCGCCGCGGAATAGTTAGAGGCAGATTAGGAAGACTGCCTAGCAACAGCAGATTCAGGTAAGTTAGAAACATTTTATTTTATTTTTTTAAGATTATTAATGCATTTTTTTTTTGGGTGGCCCTCCACTTTAAAGCGGAGTTCCCACTGTTTAAACATTTTTTTTAGGATGTATATATATATATATATATATATATATATATATATATATTTATGTTTAATTAGCGCACTCACGTTTGTGAGATTAATCAGTGCTCGATTGCCAATTTCATATAGGAATATATCTTATATTCCCATTTACCAGAAGTTTCAATAGTTCTTGTGGGCATGTGAAGCCCACAAGCACTATCTTCCGGGCTCCGGTGCAGCTGAGCGGCCATCATGCACCGCCCCGTTCTCGCGCATGCGCCGTATGTTCAGTGCAGCGCCCTACACTTCTGACATTGCCATCACAACGGGCGTCGGCGTCGGAAACGCCCGCCCCCCGTTGTGATGCCAATGAAGCCCTCGGCTCTGCCCAGTGACTCCTGGGAAATGATGACAGACATCTCCCAGGAGCACTAGCAAGCACGGGCGCCGAGGGAAATGACGTCAGGTGCCTTGGAGAGGGAGAGGCAGATTACAAGTGACCCCTAGCAACAGACCTGAAAAGGTGAGTAAAAAAAAATAAAAATACCCAAAGGTTCTTATTTGTATTTAATGTTGCTGAATATTTAATTTTTTTTTTTTTTATGACTGGAACTCCTCTTTAAGTCATACCCCACCACTGGTAAAAACGGGGCTCTTAGGGCCTATGGTTTCCTGGAGATACGGGGCTCCTTGTGTAGCCTGTCAGAAGCTACATACAGAGCGGTAAGTCTAAATACAAGCTGGTCTGGAGTGAGACAAGTACACACTATAGAGGAATATGCTTTGTTCATATTTCATGTCTGAGGGTTACAACCACTTTAATTCCCCCGTACACGCGAATCGGATTATCCAACGGGAAACTTTGGATGCGAGCTTGTTGGCGGAAAGTCCGACCATGTGTACGCTCAATCGAACATTTGTTGTCAGACTTTCCGCCAACAAATGTTGGCTAGCATGCTCTCAAATTTTCCGCCAGCAAATGTCTGTTGTTGGATTTTCCAAGCGTGTGTACACAAGTCCGTCAGACAAAAGTCCAAAGTGCATACAAACATGGTCTTGTAAAACTAGTGCTCGTAATGGAGATATCACGTACGTCTTGTACGTCACTACGTTCGTCATTGTTGGCCAACATTTATTTGACCGTGTGTATGCAAAACAAGTTGGAGCCAACACCCTTCCAACAAAAATCCACGGTTTTGTTGTCGGAAAGTCCGATCGTGTGTATGGGGCATTACTCTTGCTCAACCATATGTCTCCATACTTCCATGTATAGAGAATCTCTTTTCAGGTAAAATCCTCACCAGTGGCAAGTCGGAAATGGTTGTACTTAACCAACTAACACAAACTGAGGATATACAACATAAAGTCAGAGATGGACATATCACCTACCTGAGATGTGGTTCCGGATCCCATACGATGACCAGTACATATCTTAATCATATATCGGCAGTGAGAAGCTGAGTCATTATCTGTAAGAATGGCTACTCTGACCTGTAAGGGGAAAGAAGACATAAAGGGAACATGGTGTCCCTGAAGTTGATGTGTTGAAAGGAAAAAAAATGGGCAAGCGTAAGGATTTAAGAGACTTTGACAAGGGCCGAATTGTAATGTCTAGACGACTGGGCCAGAGCAGCTCCAAAACTGCAGCTCTTGTGGGATGTTCCTGGTCTGCACTGGTCAGGATCGATCAAAAGTGGTCCAAGGAAGGAAATCTAGTGAACCGGCAACATGGTCATGGGTGGCCAAGGACCACTGATGCACGTGGGGAGCAAAGGCTGGTCTGTGTAGTACGATATAATAAAAGAGCTACTGGAGCTCAAATTGCTGAAAAAGTGAATGCTGGTTCTGATAGAAAGTTGTTAGAACATACAAAGCATCGCAGTTTACTGTGTATGGTGCTACGTAGCTGCAGAGCGATCTGTACCCAGAAAATAAAAATGGAAATTTGGCTACACAGTTATGTCTTCTTCAGAGGATTTGAGAAAAAGAGGGTCATAAGAGGCGTGGCTTTTACTTACCAATCAAAATCCATCTCTTATCTTCTCATTGTGAGTTACGATATCACAGCTAAAAGTAGACTTGCTATGGACTACACCACTATTTATGATTGATATAACGTTCATTAACCAGCCCCTCTGTGTTCACCCTTCATGCCCACCATGATAAACAGCTCATTGGCTTACCTTCTTCAGGTCCTCCTGATCTTTCTTCTGTGCCCATACCACCACAATCAGGAGAAATCCAACTAAAGCACCAAGCAAACTCACACCCACTGGGTTATTGGCCACATTGGCAAAGAGCACTAGACTGTCGCTGAGATCCACCACGTGTGGCATGACCAGAAATGTGCTGGCGAAGAAGGTCAGGTGGTTACACAGACAGTGGGTCTCGGATGGCGTAGTTCGGGCACCAACCTGCAGTTGTAGAAGCAAGAAGCATATAGTAGAGCAGCCTTTCTTAACCTTTTCAACACGAAGGAACCCTTTAAATAACTTTCCAGTCTCAGGGAATCCCTGCTAAAAATGACTATATGTACAACCCATGAAACATTAGTGCAGCCATTCTCAACCAGGGTTCCATGGAACCCTAGGGTTCCTCCAGGGTTGGCCAGGGGTTCCTTGAGCTGTGGCTAACTGCCCTTCCATCTGATGATGCCAGCATAATTCCAGATGCAACTCCACTTGGTAGAGCCAGCGACATGACTGCAAGGGTATCATTCTGTCCATCCCTCTAAGGGTAGCAATCTTCAGACTTACCACCACCAATGTAAGGGGCACCTTCCCAATGATCCCTGATGGATTAATCTTACCAGGGATTCCCTGAGATCTGAAAATTATTTCAAGGGTTTCTTAGGAGTAAAAAGGTTGAGAAAGGCTCCATTAGTGTGATGGTCATTGGGAAGAATTAACCCCTTATAGATGGCTCAAAAGATGAATGGTGTCAGTGGGAACTTATCTGAGAGGCAGAATTGCTCATTGCTCAAGGAACCCCTAGCAACCTCTAGAGCAGGGATATGCAATTAGCGGACCTCCAGCTGTTGCAGAACTACAATTCCCATGAGGCATAGCAAGACTCTTAGAGCCACAAGCATGACAGCCAGAGGCAGAGGCATGATGGGACTTGTAGTTTAGCAACAGCTGGAGGTCCGCTAATTGCAGATCCCTGCTCTAGAGGAACACTGGTTGAGAAACTCTGTAGTAGATACTAAATCATTAAAAAATTATCTGCTAACCTAAAGTAAATAATACAGTTGGGGGACCACACACTGTTGTTTTATACTAGTCGGAACGGGGACTACATTGAATATTTCGGAGTAGGGTTTTTTATTTTCTTTTTTCTTTAGCTGTAAGCCATTATGATCACACCCAGCAAATCGTATCCTATACTTACTTTACAGCCGTAATCATTCCATTCTCTCACATTATCATCCCAGAACACACACTGGCTGGCGAACAGACTGACGGCGAAGTCCAGGGACGTCCTCTGTGCCCATATACTCTCATTGGTCACCGCAACACTGATATAATAAACACCGGTGCCATTAATGAACATGTCTGAGGTCAACACCCAGGTATATAACCCATCTGAATCTGCAGAAAAGTAGAGTGGGAAAATAAAACAATAAATAATAATATCATACCATTCCATAAACCCAAACTTATACCCACAGTTAATCCAGAGGAAGGTGAAAAATCCCAGCAAAGCAAGATCCAATTGGCTACAGCAGGGGGAAGAAATTCCTTCCTGATCCCCCGAGAGGCAATCGGATTTTCCCCCGGATCAACTTTACCTATAAATGTCAGTACCCAGATATATTATGTACATTTAAGAAAGAATCCAGGTCTTTCTTAAAGCAATCTACTGAGCTGGCCAGAACCACCTTTGCAGGGAGTCTATTCCACATTTTCACAGCTCTTAAACCACGTACACACGGGCGGACTGTCTGGCCAACTTAGTCCGTCAGACAATCCGACGGACAGTCCGTTATACTTTCGAATGAACGGACTTGACCACACACACCACTTTTTGAGCGGACTAATACGGCGTACTAAGTCCGCCATACTATCCGCCCTACTTTTGAAATGAACGGACTTGCCCACACACGCGGAGGAAAGTCCGCTCATTTCGAGCACGTCTCCAGGTAGGCGGGGCCCGCGAAGGAGACGTCGCTGACCCCGCCGCCTGGAATGGACTTAAAGGGGAACCCCAACGCCGAAAAAAATCGGCGTGGGGGTCCCCCCCAAGTCCACAACAGACCCTTGTCCGAGCACGCTACCCGGCCGGCCAGGAAAGGGGGGCGAGCGAGCGCCCCCCCTCCTGAGCCGTACCAGGCCGCGTGCCCTCAACATGGGGGGGGTGCCTTGGGGAAGGGGGGCCGCGCGGCCCCCCCACCCCAAAGCACCTTGTCCCCATGTTGATGAGGACAAGGGCCTCTTCCCGACAACCCTGGCCGTTGGTTGTCGGGGTCTGCGGGCGGGGGGCTTATCGGAATCCGGGAGCCCCCTTTAATAAGAGGGCCCCCCGGATACCGGCCCCCCACCCTATGTGAATGAGTATGGGGTACAATGTACCCCTACCCATTCACCTGTAAAATAAAAGTACCAAAAAAAACACACGAGATAAAATACTTTATTGCACAGCTCCGGGGCTCTTCCGTCTTCGGGGGTCTTCTCGCCGGACTCCTCCGCTATCTTCTTGTAGCTTTTTTGCTAGCGGAGGAGTCCGGCTTTCTTCCTCGCCGCCGGCCTCTTCTCCCGACTTCGGGGGTCTTGTCCCCCTCTTCGGTTCTTCTGCCGGGCCACCGCGCCTTCTTATAGCTCTTTTACAGGCGGTGGCCCGGTCTTCTGTCGCCGCCGTCGCCGCCTTCCGTTCTTCTTCTTCTTCTTCTTCTCCAGGAGATGTTGCCTCGACGATCTCTCCGGCCGGAATGCCAGGGACGCACTGCGCGGCCACTTATATAGGGACAAGGGGCGGTGTCACATGGCTTTATGTCACATGGGTTGGTGTCACATGGTGATCCCGCCCCCTTACGATGTCATAGTCCCCATGTGAGATCAACCCATGTGACCAACCCATGTGACATAAAGCCATGTGACATAAAGCCATTAAATTCGGAAAAAAAAACAGTGAAGTGATAAAAAAGCCCAATAAATGAAAAATAGTAAAGCACTAGCAGGGAAACTTAAGGAAAAGGGGAAGATGGTTTATGTCCCTCATATTAAAGGGGAAAATGGACGTCTGATCTCTGGACCCAGTGAGATCGCTAAGAGATTTGGAGAATATTATTCTTCGTTATACAACTTGTCACTACCCCAAGTACCCCGGGCTAAAATGGAGGAGTATCTATCTGCAGCAGGCCTATGTAGACTCTCCTCCACGGAACGAAGTAGACTGGAAGCCCCTATAACGATAGAGGAATTAAATGCAGTAATGAAAACAGTCAAACAGGGGAAAGCACCGGGGCCAGATGGATTTTCAATCCAGTATTATAAGAGTTTCCTCCCAATCTTAGGTACGCATATGTTAAAGGCCTTTAATGCGATCGGCCAAGCCACGGCCCTCCCACAAGATGCACTTAGAGCGCATATCTCGGTAATTCCAAAGGAGGGGAAGGACCCCGCGGAGTGTGGGAGTTACCGGCCTATTTCATTGCTAAACTGTGACTTGAAGCTGTTTACCAAACTGCTATCTTCCCGCCTCCAACCATTATTAAACCAACTGGTACATAGAGATCAAGTAGGGTTTATCCCTACTAGGGAGGCGAGAGACAACACGGTTAAGGTACTGAACCTGGTCCACTATGCCAATCAAACTAGAACACCCTCTATCTTTCTAAGTACAGATGCAGAAAAAGCATTTGATAGGGTGAATTGGGGGTTTATGTTTGAAGTACTGAGGCATATGGGACTAGGTGAGCATATGATAAAGTGGATATCTGGAATATACTCCTCCCCGCAAGCTCTGGTGAAAGTTAATGGGGTACTCTCAGAGCCGATTAAAATCTCAAACGGAACACGGCAAGGGTGCCCACTCTCTCCTATGCTGTTTGCCCTCTCATTAGAACCGTTATTGAATAAAATTAGACTAAATCCAGATATTAGAGGTCTGCAAGTTAGAGATAGGAGCTATAAAATCTCTGCCTATGCAGATGATCTGCTGTTTTCACTGGTTAACCCACATATCTCACTGCCAAATTTAATGGAGGAAATAGAAGAGTATGGAGCATTAGCAAATTTTAAAATTAACTATTCAAAGTCAGAGGCAATGGGGGTAGCTCTGCCCCGGGAAAAACAACAAGTGTTACAACCCAATTTTAAATTTAAATGGGTAAGGACGGCCTTAAAATACCTGGGCACATTGATCCCAGTAAAGATAGAGGAGACTTTTAAGATGAACTTTCCCCCGCTCCTTAAGGCAGTCAGAACATTGTTAGAGAAATGGCAATTGGGACGGCATTCATGGTTTGGTCGCTGTAATTCCATCAAAATGAGTATTTTGCCAAAATTTCTGTATATATTACAGGCTTTACCGATACAAATCCCACCTGCTTTCTTCCGTAAAATAGACACGGTTTTTACTAAATTTATTTGGGCAGGTAAGCGACCGAGGATCAGTAGAAACCGAATGATTATGCTAAAAAAAGACGGAGGCTTAGCAGTACCAGATTTACTTAAATATTATAAAGCAGTTCATATTGGGAGGATTATTGACTGGTGCCGACTAGTGATGGACGAACTTCCGACGGGACGTTTCGCGAACGCGAAACGCGAACGGACACAAACGTTCGCGAAAACGACCGTTCGCCGCGGGCTCCATTGACTTCAATGGGAGGCGAATTTCGCAAACCTTTAGGTCGAATTTGCGGCCACGGGGTAATTATTAGGGGGTAGCACGTAGTCCCACCACCTGGACAATAGCATAATACATGTATGAGGTGAATTTGGGATCGATAACTACAAGCATTTTTTTTTTATTTGGGAAATTGTTCTGACAATTCAGGACTATGGAGCTAATGAAGGCAATGGAGGAGAGGGAAGGTCAGGGACCAGGGTAGGCAAACAAGAGGGTGCAGGAGATACAGAGCACTGACAGCAGCACCGTAATACAGAGCACTGACATCAGCACCGTGACATACAGCGCTGACAGCAGCTCCGTGACATACAGCGCTGACAGCAGCTCCGTGACATACAGCGCTGACAGCAGCTCCGTGACATACAGCGCTGACAGCAGCTCCGTGACATACAGCGCTGACAGCAGCTCCGTGACATACAGCGCTGACAGCAGCACCGTGACATACAGCGCTGACAGCAGCTCCGTGACATACAGCGCTGACAGCAGCTCCGTGACATACAGCGCTGACAGCAGCTCCGTGACATACAGCGCTGACAGCAGCTCCGTGACATACAGCGCTGACAGCAGCTCCGTGACATACAGCGCTGACAGCAGCACCGTGACATACAGCGCTGACAGCAGCTCCGTGACATACAGCGCTGACAGCAGCTCCGTGACATACAGCGCTGACAGCAGCTCCGTGACATACAGCGCTGACAGCAGCTCCGTGACATACAGCGCTGACAGCAGCTCCGTGACATACAGCGCTGACAGCAGCTCCGTGACATACAGCGCTGACAGCAGCTCCGTGACATACAGCGCTGACAGCAGCTCCGTGACATACAGCGCTGACAGCAGCTCCGTGACATACAGCGCTGACAGCAGCTCCGTGACATACAGCGCTGACAGCAGCACCGTAAGCAGCCCCAGGAGGAAGTCAGCACAGCACAGGGATGGTGTGATCCCCTCATAATAAGAACCCCCAGGAGGAAGTCAGCACAGCACAGGGATGGTGGGAGCCCCTCATAATAAGAACACCCAGGAGGAAGTCAGCACAGCACAGGGATGGTGGGAACCCCTCATAATAAGCAGCCCCAGTAGAAATATGACACCGCTCAACCTCTTCAAAGAGGAGGGTAGGGGCATATAGTACGGTGTGCTTTTTTGGGTCAGGGAAGTGAGCCAAATGAATTAAGAAGGTCTGTGTGCTTGATTCCAAAAATTGTTTATAGACATATACATGGTCTACTGATCACATGTGTTGAATTCCTCCGAGATCCATGCCTCATTCATTTTTAGAAATGTGAGGTAGTTAACACTGTGGTGAGCTAGGCGAGTACGCTTATCGGTCACAATCCCCCCTGCTGCGCTGAACGTCCTTTCGGACAGGACACTGGATGAGGGGCAAGCCAACAGTTCGATTGCAAATTGGGCAAGCTCTGGCCAGAGGTCAAGCCTGCCCACCCAGTAGTCTAGGGGTTCATCACTCCTCAGAGCGTCCACATCGGCCGTTAACCCAATGTAGTCGGACACCTGACGGTCTAGGCGTTCCCTGATGCTGGATCCGGATGACACCTGTCGATGGGTCGGCTGAAAGAATGACCTCATATCCGAAGTCACCAACACATCTTCAAACCGGCCTCTTCTTGCAGGCGCTGTTGGATTGGTACCCGCAAATCCTTCTCTGGGAGTGGGAATTGCTCCTCTGCCAGCGCACGCAAAAGCAGAATGCAGCATTTCTCGAAGCAAGGCCTGGAAGTGCTGCATTCTGACAGCCCTCTGCGACGGCGGTAACATTTCCGCCATTTTGTGTTTGTACCGGGGGTCTAAGTACGTTGCCACCCAGTACTGGTCCTTGACCCTCATGCTTTTTATACGGGGGTCCCTATTAAAACACTGGAGCATGAAGGCCCCCATTTGCACTAAAGTGGAAGCGGTGTGGTGGCCTGGCTCCTGCTCATCATCCAGGATAATGTCGTCCTCTTCATTCTCCTCTCCCCATCCTCGCACAACAGGGATCCCAGAAAGGTTTAAAGCATGCTCTTCTTGCTCCTGCTCATCCGCCCCGGCACCATCCTCCTCTGACTCCTCATCAGACTCCTGTTGTTGACTTGTCTCAGATAGAGTAGCCCCCCCTGGGAATTCATCCAGCATTGCGACTTCCTCATCTTCCCGCTCCTGCTCCTCCACAGCCTGATCAATGACACGACGCAATGCACGCTCCAGAAAGAAGGCATAAGGTACCATGTCACTGATGGCGCCATGGCTGCGACTGACCAGTTTGGTGATCTCCTCAAATGGCCGCAGAAGTCTGCATGTGTCGCGCATGAGCAGCCACTGGCGCGGTGAAAAAAAACCCAGCTCCCCAGAACCGTTTCTTTCGCAGAGTTCATACAGGTAGACGTTAACTGCACGTTTCTGCTGGAGCAGCCTATCAAGCATATAGAAGGTTGAGTTCCATCGCGTCGGGCAATCGCAAATAAGACGTCTGACCGGCAGATGGTGTCGCCGCTGAATGTCAGCAAGGCGAGCCATGGCCGTGTAAGATCTTCTGAAATGGGCCGAGATTTTCCTTGCCTGCCGCAAGATGTCCTGGACCCCAGGGTATTTGACAAGGAATCGCTGCACGACCAAGTTTAAGACGTGTGCCATGCACGGCACGTGCGTGATTTTGCCCTGTTTCAATGCGCTAAGCAGATTGGCACCGTTGTCACACACCACTTTACCAACTGTCAAATTGAGCGGTGTTAGCCACTCATCTGCCTGTGAACGCAAAGCTGAAAGGAGTGCCGGGCCAGTGTGGCTCTTTGCTTCCAGGCACAACAGACGCAGCACGGCATGGCAACGTCTCACCTGGCATGTGGAATAGGTTCTGGGGAGCTTGGGCGGTGCAGTGGAAGAGACGCTAGCAGCGGAAAAGGAGGAGGCAGCTGAGGAGGAGAGGGAGGAGGATGGAGTAGGAGGAGGAGAAGAAGAGTCAGGCCTGCATGCAATCCGTGGCGGTAAAACCAAATCTACACGGGTGCCACGGGTTACATGCTTGACGGCCGTCAGAAGGTTCACCCAGTGGGCAGTAAAACTGATATACCTTCCCTGCCCGTGTTTGCTAGACCACGTGTCTGTGGTCAGATGTATCTTGGCACCGACACTGTGTGCCAGAGATACATTCACTTGCCGCTGAACATGGCCATATAGCTCTGGGATGCCCTTCTCTGAGAAATACTTCCTTCCTGGGACCTTCCATTGTGGTGTTCCAATGGCCACAAATTTGCGAAAGGCCTCCGAGTCCACCAGTTTATATGGCAGTAGTTGGCGGGCTATGAGTTCTGACAAGCCAGCCGCCAACCGTTGGGCAAGAGGGTTATCCGGCGTCATCATTTTTTTACGCTCAAACATTAGGCCCACGGAAGCCTGCCTTTTTGCAGAAAAATGTGAGCTTGGCGTGATGGAAGGTGGAGTGGAGGACAATTGTGAGGAGAGAGGAGAAGGAGAAGTAGAAGACGAGGCTGGACGGTGAGAGCCTGCAGTGTGGCTTTGTGTGTTCCGTTGCTCCCACTGGGCTCGGTGATGGCTGCTCATGTGCCTTCTTAAGGCGGTCGTCCCTAGGTGAGTATTGGGCTTACCGCGACTAACGCGTTGACTGCAAAGATTGCAGATGGCAACGCTATTGTCAGCAGCGGACACGTTAAAAAAAGCCCACACTGCGGAGCCATGTGCCGGTGTCCTGGGAGCGCCAGATGTGACCGTACATGGTCGATGACTCGCTCCTGATACATTTGCAGTCTGCTTTGTCCCTGCTGTGCAATGTAAGTCATTGCTGCTTCTCCTCCCTATCTGCTGGTCCATATCTCCCTCTGAACTCCCCTCCTCTTCCTCTCTTGTGGGCACCCACGTGACATCACTAGACACGTCATCATCAACGTCACCTTCCCCACCGCTATAAGTAGAGTAGGCAGCAACACCGGGGACCAACCTCCTCCTTGGGCTGATCTGGGTACTGGCGTCAGACTGCTGAGTAGCGCTTGTTGCTACCTCCTCTTCCTGATCCAATACCAAGAGTGGCTGCGCATCAGAAATGTCCTCTTGATATGGATCGGAAAATAATTCCAGTGACTCAAGCGGAAGGTATGTGGTGGTGGTGGTGGTGGTCGTGTTGTTGGTGGTAGTGTCTTTGGGGGTGCACATAGCAGAGAGTGAAGAAGAGGGTGCAGATCGAGAGGATGAGGAGGGTGCAGAAGAGTAAGGCTGAGCGAGCCACTCAACCAAGTCTGGTGCATCCTTTAAAGTAATTGAACGCACCTTCTGCAACTTCCCACTTTGGCTCAAGCCTGTTGCTCCTGCCCTACCCCTACCACCCCTGCGGAAGGGCCTGCCTCTTCCTCTGCATGTCATTTTTTAAATGACCCTGTGACAAAACTCTTAGTCCCTATACCGCTGAAGGACTGCTGCAGTATAGGTGAGCGGTCAGCAGTGGTGCACGTCAACCCTATCTATTGTGGACCTATAGCGGTCCTTACAGAACAGCAGACTGTACCGCACTCAAGCCTATGTACCGTAGCACCCTATACCAAGTTACCAGTCCTTATAAGAACTTTTGTGGACCAAGCAGGTTGTGTATTAGTGTTTAGCAGACTGTACGTCAGTCCCTATACCGCTGAAGGACTGCTGCAGTATAGGGCAGCGGTCAGCAGTGGTGCACGTCAACCCTATCTATTGTGGACCGATAGCGGTCCTTACAGAACAGCAGACTGTACCGCACTCAAGCCTATGTACCGTAGCACCCTATACCAAGTTACCAGTCCTTATAAGAACTTTTGTGGACCAAGCAGGTTGTGTATTAGTGTTTAGCAGACTGTACGTCAGTCCCTATACCGCTGAAGGACTGCTGCAGTATAGGGCAGCGGTCAGCAGTGGTGCACGTCAACCCTATCTATTGTGGACCGATAGCGGTCCTTACAGAACAGCAGACTGTACCGCACTCAAGCCTATGTACCGTAGCACCCTATACCAAGTTACCAGTCCTTATAAGAACTTTTGTGGAACAAGCAGGTTGTGTGTTAGTGATTAGCAGACTGTACGTCAGTCCCTATACCGCTGAAGGACTGCTGCAGTATAGGTGAGCGGTCAGCAGTGGTGCACGTCAACCCTATCTATTGTGGACCGATAGCGGTCCTTACAGAACAGCAGACTGTACCGCACTCAAGCCTATGTACCGTAGCACCCTATACCAAGTTACCAGTCCTTATAAGAACTTTTGTGGACCAAGCAGGTTGTGTATTAGTGTTTAGCAGACTGTACGTCAGTCCCTATACCGCTGAAGGACTGCTGCAGTATAGGGCAGCGGTCAGCAGTGGTGCACGTCAACCCTATCTATTGTGGACCGATAGCGGTCCTTACAGAACAGCAGACTGTACCGCACTCAAGCCTATGTACCGTAGCACCCTATACCAAGTTACCAGTCCTTATAAGAACTTTTGTGGACCAAGCAGGTTGTGTGTTAGTGTTTAGCAGACTGTACGTCAGTCCCTATACCGCTGAAGGACTGCTGCAGTATAGGGCAGCGGTCAGCAGTGGTGCACGTCAACCCTATCTATTGTGGACCGATAGCGGTCCTTACAGAACAGCAGACTGTACCGCACTCAAGCCTATGTACCGTAGCACCCTATACCAAGTTACCAGTCCTTATAAGAACTTTTGTGGAACAAGCAGGTTGTGTGTTAGTGATTAGCAGACTGTACGTCAGTCCCTATACCGCTGAAGGACTGCTGCAGTATAGGTGAGCGGTCAGCAGTGGTGCACGTCAACCCTATCTATTGTGGACCGATAGCGGTCCTTACAGAACAGCAGACTGTACCGCACTCAAGCCTATGTACCGTAGCACCCTATACCAAGTTACCAGTCCTTATAAGAACTTTTGTGGACCAAGCAGGTTGTGTATTAGTGTTTAGCAGACTGTACGTCAGTCCCTATACCGCTGAAGGACTGCTGCAGTATAGGGCAGCGGTCAGCAGTGGTGCACGTCAACCCTATCTATTGTGGACCGATAGCGGTCCTTACAGAACAGCAGACTGTACCGCACTCAAGCCTATGTACCGTAGCACCCTATACCAAGTTACCAGTCCTTATAAGAACTTTTGTGGACCAAGCAGGTTGTGTATTAGTGTTTAGCAGACTGTACGTCAGTCCCTATACCGCTGAAGGACTGCTGCAGTATAGGGCAGCGGTCAGCAGTGGTGCACGTCAACCCTATCTATTGTGGACCGATAGCGGTCCTTACAGAACAGCAGACTGTACCGCACTCAAGCCTATGTACCGTAGCACCCTATACCAAGTTACCAGTCCTTATAAGAACTTTTGTGGAACAAGCAGGTTGTGTGTTAGTGATTAGCAGACTGTACGTCAGTCCCTATACCGCTGAAGGACTGCTGCAGTATAGGGCAGCGGTCAGCAGTGGTGCACGTCAACCCTATCTATTGTGGACCGATAGCGGTCCTTACAGAACAGCAGACTGTACCGCACTCAAGCCTATGTACCGTAGCACCCTATACCAAGTTACCAGTCCTTATAAGAACTTTTGTGGAACAAGTGAGTTGTGAATGTTTAGCAGACTGCAGCAGAAGGGCAGCAGTCAAGTATAATATCCTTTCTATATTTGGAAGAAAGAATATTATACATGTACAAGCCTATTACTGTACCACTGATACCAGTCCTGAAAAGAACCTTTGTGGAACTAATAATAACAGCAAGTCTTTAAAATTACCCTCACTGCCTGACAACACTGCTTCCTTCCTGTCCCTATACAAATTGGCAAAAAAAGAGAACGATTAGTGGTTACTGGAACAGCTCTTTTGTGGACCTTGATAGTAACAGCTAATGATGATGATGATGATGATGATGATGAAAGACTAATCTGGCTGTCCCTGTAGCATACACCGTCCTTTCCCTTTCTCTAAACTAACAAAAGACACTCAGGCTGCTGCAAGAATCAGCAGCACAGCAAACCTATCAACACCTAACACCTATACCAGTCCTGAAAAGAACTTTTGTGTACCAAATAGCTAGTGGTTTATCTCTCCCTACTCCACACAGGAACCTGTCCCTATCTTAACAGAAGAAAGAATGTAAAATGGCCACCGGATCGGGTGTATTTATAGGTTAGGGGGAATGTACAAGTGTCCATGTGCTGTCATGTCTCAATTGGCTGTCCTGTATCACATGATAAACGTGTCACCAAAGGTTAAAGTTCTTGTATACATTAAACACGTAAGTCCGCCGCGGCGAACGACGGAAAAAGGCGTTCGAACGTGCGGACCGCGAATGTCGGAAATTCGCCGCGAAACGACCGCCGGGCGAACCGTTCGGCCATCACTAGTGCCGACATACAGAATTTAAGATATGGATAGAATTAGAGCAAGAAATGTGTACAGTACCTCTCCGAAGAGCGATCTGGTGCTATACAAAATTACCGGAATCTATGAAAAAACACCCTCTTATACAGTGGTGTGAAAAAGTGTTTGCCCCCTTCCTCATTTCCTGTTCCTTTGCATGTTTGTCACGCTTAAGTGTTTCGGAACATCAAACCAATTTAAACAATAGTCAAGGACAACGCAAGTAAACACAAAATGCAATTTGTAAATGAAGGTGTTTATTATTAAAGGTGAAAAAAAATCCAAACCATCATGGCCCTGTGTGAAAAAGTGATTGCCCCCCTTGTTAAAACATACTATAACTGTGGTTGTCCACACCTGAGTTCAATTTCTCTAGCCACACCCAGGCCTGATTATTGCCACACCTGTTCACAATCAAGGCATCACTTAAATAGGAGCTGCTTGACACAGTAAGGTCCACCAGAAGATCCTTAAAAGCTACACATCATGCCGAGACCCAAAGAAATTCAGGAACAATTGAGAAAGAAAGTAATTGAGATCTATCAGTCTGGAAAGGGTTATAAAGCCATTTCCAAAGCTTTGGGAATCCAGCGAACCACAGTGAGAGCCATTATCCACAAATGGCGAAGACATGGAACAGTGGTGAACCTTCCCAGGAGTGGCCGGCCGCCCAAAATTACCCCAAGAGCGCAGCGACGACTCATCCAAGAGGTCACAAAAGACCCCACAACAACGTCCAAGGAACTGCAGGCCTCACTTGCCTCAGTTAAGGTCAGCGTTCATGCCTCCACCATCAGGAAAAGACTGGGCAAAAATGGCCTGCATGGCAGAGTTCCAAGGAGAAAACCACTGCTGAGCAAAAAGAACATCAAAGCTCGTCTCAATTTCTCCACAACACATCTTGATGATCCCCAAGACTTTTGGGACAACATTCTGTGGACCGATGAGACAAAAGTGGAACTCTTTGGAAGGTGTGTGTCCAAGTATATCTGGCGTAGAAGGAACACTGCATTTCATAAAAAGAACATTATACCAACAGTAAAATATGGTGGTGGTAGTGTGATGGTCTGGGGCTGTTTTGCTGCTTCAGGACCTGGAAGACTTGCCGTGATAAAAGGAACTATGAATTCTGCTGTCTACCAAGAGATCCTGAAGGAGAATGTCCGACCATCTGTTCGTGTACTCAAGCTGAAACGAACTTGGGTTCTGCAGCAGGACAATGATCCTAAACACACCAGCAAGTCCACCACCGAATGGCTGAAGAAAAACAAAATGAAGACTTTGGAGTGGCCTAGCCAAAGTCCTGACCTGAATCCTATTGAGATGTTGTGGTATGACCTTAAAAAGGCCGTTCATGCTCGAAAACCCTCTAATGTAACTGAATTAGGACAATTCTGCAAAGATGAGTGGGCCAAAATTCCTCCAGGACGCTGTAAAAGCCTCATTGCACGTTATCGCAAACGCTTGGTTGCAGTTGTTGCTGCTAAGGGTGGCCCAACCAGTTATTAGGTTTAGGGGGCAATCACTTTTTCACACAGGGCCATGATGGTTTGGATTTTTTTTCACCTTTAATAATAAACACCTTCATTTACAAATTGCATTTTGTGTTTACTTGTGTTGTCCTTGACTATTGTTTAAATTGGTTTGATGTTCCGAAACACTTAAGTGTGACAAACATGCAAAGGAACAGGAAATGAGGAAGGGGGCAAACACTTTTTCACACCACTGTAGGTCCAACACTGCAAATAGGGTTTAAAATTAGTCAGAACTCAAAATTTTCATCAGCACAATCCCCATTAGTTCCGGTGCTAGGCAACCCCAGTTTTGAACCAGGAATGGAGAGGAGGTACTTTAAGAGTCTGTGGGATAGGGGGTATGGGCAGGTATCACATTTTCTGCAATCTAATTCCTGGCCAACAGTGACCATACTGACTCAACAGGGGGGCCAATTTGAAGTGAAGGATTGGCAGGCAATGCAGCTACGGCACTTCTTTGAGTCACTAGGTCCAGCAATAAACTACAAACGAGATCTAACTAGATTTGAAATATATTGTGAAGAGAAGGAACCTCTGTCTCGAACGATATCAAAGATATATACAATGCTTATAGCCCCCCCAGATAATTATGAGATGCCATCCTTTGCAAAGTGGGAAAGGGACTTAGACAGGACATTCTCATCAGATCAACGTCAGAAGATGATATACCTCTCGTTAAATACATCAATATGTACAAGAATTCAGGAATTAAATTATAAGTTGTTGACGAGGTGGTATTATACTCCATCGAAGCTCCAGAGGTTTTTCCCTGGAGCTTCAGATCAATGTTGGAGGTGCAACGGGGGTCGGGGGACTTTATTACATATTTTCTGGACATGTCCCAGGATCAAACAGTACTGGAGAGACGTGCAAAAAATTATGCAAAAATTTACAGAATATCGAATACTGGATGACCCGGCTTTTTTTCTGTTGCACCTCTCACATATCCCAATAAGAAAATATAAGAGCTCGGTACTGTGTCACTTGGTTAACGAGGCCAAGGGATGTATTGCCCGCTCTTGGAAAGACTCTAAACCACCAACAATAGCAATGTGGTTAAATAATGTGAGGATGGTGGGGGCTGTGGAAGATTTAATATACTCGGCCCAAGACAGAAGTGAGCAGTACGCCAGGATATGGGCGGTATGGAATGCTTTTCTCTCTTCAGATGAGGGAAAGAAACTGCTGGGGAAAAGGGAAAGATAAGGAAATCACCAGGTGGAGGGATTAAGAAATATGTATTCAAGGGGGGCAGGAGGGGAAAAATTCTTTTTTTTTTTTTTCTTTTTTTTTTTTCTTCTTTGTGGTTAGGGGGGAGGGTAGGGTGGAAAAAAATAAAATAAAAGGAGGGAAAGTGGAATATTAAAGAACAGTAGAGATAAATAAGAAAGGGTCTTTAGGTATTCAAACCAGGGAAACAGCATCTTTTGGTAGAGATTAAAATGGGCTGTGAAATGATGAATGTCTGTATGTAATTATGAAGCTATGTGTAACTTGACTCTGTAACCTCCTTGAAGTTTAAATAAAGAATATATAAAAAAAAAAGAAAAATAGTCCAGTGAAAACTTAATAAATACCTACATTTCATAAGAATTCATGAAAGAATTAAAAATATTAGATTAATGATAGCAATAAAAATAAAATAAAAAAATATATATATTAGTGATAATAATAAAAAAAATAGTGATAATAATGAATGTAATAATAATGTAAAAATAAAAAATAAAAAAATAAAAAATATGTGTGATTGGGTATTCTTTGCAAAGTGAAGCTTCAACTCATTTACTAAACTCTATAGCAGGGGTCTCCAAGCTTTCTAAACAAAGGGCCAGTTTTCTGTCCTTCAAATTTTTTTTTTTGGGGGGGGGGGGGGGGGTTGCGGGCTATTGGGAGTGAAAAGGGTCCTATTGTCAGTGGGAAAAAATAATGCTCCATCATTGGGAGGAACTGTGCCCCATTGGTGTCATTGTGTCATTGGGAGGAATTGTGCTCCACTAATGGTGTCAATGGGAAAAATTGAATCCTAATGTTGGTGTCATTGGGAGGAATTGTACCCCATCATTGGTGTCGTTAGGAGGAATTGTATCTCCTTGTTGGTGTCAGTGGGAGGAATTGTACATGATCATTGGTGTCCTTGGGAGGAATTGTATCTCCTCATTGGCGTCAGTGGGAGGAATTGTGCCCCATTGTTGGGGTCAGTGGGAGGAATTGTGCCCCATTGTTGGGGTCAGTGGGAGGAATTGTACCCCATCATTGGTGTCCTTGAGAGGAATTGTATCTCCTCATTGGTGTCAGTGGGAGGAATTTTGCCCCATCGTTGGTGTCAGTGGGAGGAATTTTGCCCATCTTTGGTGTCAGTGGGAGGAATTTTGCCTCACCTGTAGGTGTAATTTGGGGGAATTGTGCCCCTTCGTTGATGACAATGAGAGAATTATGGCCCATTGTTGGTATCAGTGGATAAAATAGTGCTCCAAAAGCCAGATAAAAGCAAGCAAAGGGCTGCATCTGGCCCCAGAGCCGCAGTTTGGAGACCACCGCTCTATAACATGCTCCCTTGCAAAATGCACAGTCTATTTGCATTTAGTAAATCAACCCCATAGTGTGTTGCAGATGCTTGAATATGGACTCTCCTATAGAACTGTATGTACTGTAACTGAGTTATTGTCCTTACCATCCGGCAGAGAGAAGTTCTGCAGGAGGCTTCTGTTGGGTTGTTCCTGGAACCAGAGGTGCAGGGCGATTGGCACCGTGACGTCCGGCTGCAATATCAGCACCACGGTGTGGTTATCAGAGGTTACATTCATACTTAGCATTAAGTTCTTGTCCTTCGTCAAGCTCATCTTTGACTCGTTGACCGGTAAGCTCTGATTCTTGACCAGCACAATCTACAAATAAAGGCATGTCAAAATCTAGCAGACCACAATACACGGTCATTACTGGAAGGTATTTTAATAGTTTATGGTAGGCATTTTCTCTGGCTGTGAGAGACTCCCCATGAGCCCCAATTACCCAGGTGTTGTGATATGCAAAAAGCTATAAGCTCCTCTAGTCACTGGCTTTGGTCCACCCCATATTATGCTTCAGGGCTGGCCCAAGACATTGTGCTGCCTGGGTCCAAAAATGCCCCCCCCCCAAAAAAAATCACGCCCACCAAAAGGCCCCCCACATCCATTATTTTATATCATGATAACTAATACAACAGCACCTTGTCTATATGCAAATTATGTGGCATACCATTATGTTCAATTCTAAGGGGGCAGCCTGGGGTAGTATATAGACAGGCTAGGGCAGTATAGGGGCACACTAGGGCAGTATAGGGGCATGCTAGAGTAGTATAGGGGTAGGCTAGAGTAGTATCTGGACAGGCTACGGTAGTATATAGACAGGCTAGAGTAGTATAGGGGCAGGCTAGAGTAGTATATGGACAGGCTAGGGTAATATATGGACAGGCTAGGGTAGTATTTGAACAGGCTAGGGTAGTAAAGTGGTAGGCTAGGGTGGTATATAGGCAGGCTAGATCAGTATATGAGCAGGCTAGGTTAGTATACGGACAGGTTAGGGCAGTACAGGGGAAGGCTAGGATGGTATATAGATAGGCTAGGACAGTATAGGGGCAGACTGGAGTAGTATATAGATAGGCTAGGGCAGTATAGGGGCAGGCTAGGGTAGTTTATAGACAGGCTAGGGTAGTATACGGACAGGCTATGGTAGTATATGGACAGGCTAGAGTAGTGTACAGACAGGTTAGGGTAGTATACGGACAGGCTAGGGTAGTATACAGACAGGCTAGGGCAGTATATGGACAAGTTATGGTAGTAAATGGACAGGCTAGGTTAGTATATGGATAGGCAAGGGTAGTATATGGACAGGCTAGGGCAGTATATGGACAGGCTAGGGCAGTATATGGACAGGCTAGGGTAGTATATGGACAGGCTAGGGTGGTATATAGAGAGGCTAGGGCCATATAAGAACAAACTGGGGTAGTATATAGACAGGCTAGAGTAGTGCTTAGACAGGCTAGGGTATTATATAGACAGGCTGGGGCAGTATAGAGGTGGTCTAGGGTAGTATAGAGGCAGGCAGAGCGGCCCGGGGGCAGTTGTCATCATGACACACAAAACTGCTGAAAACAAATCTTGGTCATCATTTATGCTGGGTAAATAGAAGAGAAGGAGAGGTGGCCATGGTTCAAGTTCACCTTTGGGATGAATTAGAGCGGAGACTGCGAGCCAGGCCTTCTTGTCCAACATCAGTGACTGACCTCACAAATGGTCAAACATTCCCATAGACACACTCCTAAACCTTGTGGACGGCCTTTCCACAAGAGTCGAAGCTGTTATAGCTGCAACTATGAGTTAGTGGGCCAAATTAGTATTGAACCCTATGGACTAAGATTGGAATGCTATTAAAGTTCATCTGTGTGTAAAGTCAGGTGTTCCAATACTTTTGTTAATATAATGTGTGTAATATATATATATATAGTATATCCATTCCAGACAAACAATATAATTTTTTCTTAAACAAGCCCTTGTCCCTGAATGGTATAGGAACTCACCTCAATGTAGTCGGTCAGGTTTGCAACATCAATGGCCCCATCATGTCCATCAAGCTCAATGTTAACCACAGGCCCGTCTACTACCAATGGACTTAAGTGACTGAATGGGTTAACAGACAGAGCTAAGACCTGCCATTAAGAAAAATGAGACATGTCAGTACATCAACCATTGATACCTGATTTTTAAAAAGTACCAATCACCCAGACACAGTGGAGGGAAATATTTCGGTAAATAGTGCGATATACACCGATCAACCATAACATTATGACCACTGACAGGTAAAGTGAATAACATTGATTATTTTGTTACAATGATATCTGAAAGTGGGTGGGATATATTAGGCAGCAATTGAACATGTTGTCCCTGAAGTTGAAGGGTTGAAAGCAGATACAATGGTAAAGTGTAAGGTTTTGAACGACTTTGACAAGGGCCAAATTGCAATGATTTAGACGACTGGGTTAGAGCAATTCCAAAACAGCAGCTCTTGTGGGATGTTCCTGGTCTGCAGTGGTCGGTCTGCAGCAATCTGAGCTCCAGTAGCTCTTTTATTGGATCAGACTACACGGGCCAGCTTTCGCTCCTCATGTCCACCAATGATCCTTGGTCACCCATGATCATGTCACTGGTCCACGGAAGGAGAACCAGTGACATGGTCATGGGTGACCAAGGATCATTGATGGACATGAGGAGCGAATGCTTGCCCATGTAGTCTGAAGATCCATGGAAGGAGAACCAGTGACATGGTCATGGGTGACCAAGGATCATTGATGGACATGAGGAGCGAATACTTGCCCATGTAGTCTGAAGATCCATGGAAGGAGAACCAGTGACATGGTCATGGGAGACCAAGGATCATTGATGGACATGAGGAGCGAATACTTGCCCATGTAGTCTGAAGATCCATGGAAGGAGAACCAGGGACATGGTCATGGGAGACCAAGGATCATTGATGGACATGAGGAGCGAATACTTGCCCATGTAGTCTGAAGATCCATGGAAGGAGAACCAGGGACATGGTCATGGGAGACCAAGGATCATTGATGGACATGAGGAGCGAATACTTGCCCATGTAGTGTGAAGGTCTATGAAAGGAGTACCAGTGGCATTGATGGAGATGAGGAGCGAATGGTGGCCCATGTAGTCTGAAGGTCCATGGAAGGAGAACCAGTGATATGGTCATGGGTGACCAAGGATCATTGATGGACATGAGGAGCGAAGGCTGGCACATGTAGTCTGAAGGTCCATGGAAGGAGAACCAGTGACATAGTCATGGGTGACCAAGGATCATTGATGGACATGAGAATGCTGGCCCGTGTAGATCTGATCCAATAGAAGAGCTACCGGAGCTCAGATTGCTGAAAAAGTTCATGCTGTTTTTGATAGAAAGGTGTCAGAACACACAGAGCTTCGCAGTTTGTTGGGCATGTGGCTGTGTAGTGGCAGACAGGTCAGGATGCCCATGCTGACCCGTGTCTACAGCCAATAGCGCCTACAATGGACACATGAGCCTCAAAACTGGACCAAGGAGCAATGGAAGAAGGTGGCCTAATGAATTCAATAATTTTTTGAGGAACACAACAACAAGTTAATGGTGTTGACTTGGCCTCCAAATTCTCCAGACCTCAATGCAAGTAAGCATCTGTGGGATGTGCTGGAAAAACAGGACCAATCCATGGAGGCCCCACCTCGCAACTTACAGGACTTAAAGTATCTGCTACTGACTGCTTGGTGCCAGATACCACAGCATACCCTCTGAGGTCTAATGGAGTCCATGCCACAATAAGTTATGGTGGGTGGTCATAATATTATGGCTGATTGGTGTATGAGTGAATGTGGCCTATCAGTTCACTAGGAATTAGGCCTTACAATAACAAGGAAGCCTGGGTATGTAGGTTGCCATTCAGTATAAAAGCCCGGACACATTTCCTGAGACACACACACTGGACTCACCATGACATTTATTGTTTCGTATGTGCTGGTTATATCACTCAGGATAGAACACACAGGGAAGGTGACTCTACAGGAAGCAGGTAGGCTGGTGCTGAATGCTCCACTTGAGAGGTCTGCCGACTTCACTCTGATGACACAAGACAAGCCATATGACTTTCACCATTTCATTACAGGTCAACTAGAAGGATTTTATTCCCAGTTTTATTTCATGTATTATACTTTACACTGTAAGGTATTGGCTTGTTCGCCACAAATGATGTTGGGAATGCCAGCATTGTTTGTAATTGTCTGAGTAGGTGGGCAGTGAAAGAAAGTGGCACAATATGGCATGAAGAGATAGAGGGACTACTGTATGATATGAAGGCATGGGGGCTACTATATGGTATGAAGAAATGGGGGCTATGGGGTCTAATGTATGGAATGAAGATATGGGGTCTACTGTATGGTATGAAGATATGGGGTCTACTGTATGGTATGAAGACATGGAGGCTACTGTATGGTATGAAGACATGGGGTCTACTGTATGGTATGAAGATATGGGGTCTACTGTATGGTATGAAGATATGGGGTCTACTGTATGGTATGAAGACATGGAGGCTACTGTATGGTATGAAGACATGGTGTCTACTGTATGGTATGAAAACATGGGGTCTACTGTATGGTATGAAGACATGGAGGCTACTGTATGGTATGAAGACATGGTGTCTACTGTATGGTATGAAAACATGGGGTCTACTGTATGGTATGAAGACATGGGGTCTACTGTATGGTATGAAGACATGGGGGTTACTGTGTGGTATGAAGACATGGGGGTTACTGTATGGTATGAAGACATGGGGGTTACTGTGTGGTATGAAGACATGGTGTCTACTGTATGGTATGAAGACATGGGGGTTACTGTGTGGTATGAAGACATGGTGTCTACTGTATGGTATGAAGACATGGGGGTTACTGTATGGTATGAAGACATGGAGGCTACTGTATGGTATGAAGATATGGGGGCTACTGTATGGTATGAAGATATGGGGGCTACTGTATGGTATGAAGACATGGGGGCTACTGTATGGTATGAAGATATGGGGGCTACTGTATGGTATGAAGATATGGGGGCTACTGTATGGTATGAAGACATGGGGGCTACTGTATGGTATGAAGATATGGGGGCTACTGTATGGTATGAAGACATGGGGGCTACTGTATGGTATGAAGACATGGGGGCTACTGTATGGTATGAAGACATGGGGGCTACTGTGTGGTATGAAGACATGGGGGCTACTGTATGGTATGAAGATATGGGGACTACTGTATGGTATGAAGACATGGGGGCTACTGTATGGTATGAAGACATGGGGGCTACTGTATGGTATGAAGACATGGGGGCTACTGTGTGGTATGAAGACATGGGGGCTACTGTATGGTATGAAGATATGGGGGCTACTGTATGGTATGAAGATATGGGGGCTACTGTATGGTATGAAGACATGGGGGCTACTGTATGGTATGAAGGGTAAGGGGGGTACTGTATGGTATGAAGGGTAAGGGGGGTACTGTATGGTATGAAGGGTAAGGGGGGTACTGTAGGATATGAAGGAACGGTGGGGTAATGTATAGTATAAAGGCATAGAGGGCTACTGTATGGTATGAAGAGAAGGGTGGCTACTGTATGATATGAAGGGATAGAGGGCTACTGTATGGTATGAAGGCAAGGGGGCTACTGTATGGCATGAAGACATGGAGGCTACTGTATAGTATGAAGACATGGAGGCTACTGTATGGTATGAAGACATGGAGGCTACTGTATGGTATGAAGACATGGGGATTACTATATAGTATGAAGACATGGGGGTTACTGTATAGTATGAAGACATGGGGGCTACTGTACGTTATGAAGGCAAGGGTAGCTACTGCATGGTATGAAGGAATGGGGGCTATTGTATGGTATGAATACATGGGGGCTAATGTATGGTATGAAGGGAAAGAGGGGTACTGTATGGTATGAGGGGACGGCGGGGTAATGTATAGTATAAAGGCAAAGAGGGCTACAGTATGGTATAAAGGGATAGGGGTCTACTGTATGGTATGAAGGGATAGGGGGCTACTGTATGATATGAGGGCATAGAGGGCTACTGTATGGTATGAAGGGATATAGGTCTACTGTATAGTATGAAGCTTTAGGAGTCTACTGTATGGTATGGAGGGATGGGGACTACTGTATCGTGTGGAGAGATAGGGGTCTACTGTATGGTATGAAGGGATAGGGGTCTACTGTATGGTATGAAGGGATAGGGGTCTACTGTATAATATGAGGGCATAGAGGGCTACTGTATGGAATGAAGGGATAGGGGTCTACTGTATGGTATATACTATAGAGGGATAGGGGTCTACTGTATGGTATATACTATAGGGGGATAGGGGTCTACTGTATGGTATATACTATAGAGGGATAGGGGTCTACTGTATGGTATATACTATAGAGGGATAGGGGGCAACTGTATGGTATATACTATAGAGGGATAGGGGTCTACTGTATGGTATATACTAGGGGGATAGGGGGCTACTGTATGGTATATACGGTACTATAGAGGGATAGGGGGCTACTGTATGATATATACTATAGAGGGATAGGGGGCTACTGTATGGTATATACTATAGGGGGATAGGGGACTACTGTTGGTATATACTATAGAGGGATAGGGGGCTACTGTACAATAATCTTAATTCAAAGTTGTTATCTTTTTTTATAAGTGACTAGCACTGTATTGGATTACCTGGCCAATGTCATACTAGACACATCAGAGGAGAAGGAATGGTTTTGAATAGAGGAGTTTCCAAGGGACAATATCGCTGACTCTACGGATTCCATGGAAGAGACCGAGGATTCTATGATGTGAACCATCTAGATAAAAGACAAAAACTGTATGAGAACCCCCACCCATATTGTAGGAAGCATAGCATAACACCTTATCATTAATGTGGAATCCTTTGCTGCATCTCAGTGCTGCTGATCCCCTGCAGTCTTTATTATCAACTTCTTGTCTACATACGCTTGCTCCAGGATCAGCTGCACATCATTGCTGCCAATTTGACAGCCGTGTGTGTGCATGGCCCCGAACACAACATCCTGTGCATCCCTATAATGGGCAAACACAGCCCTCCCGTGGCCATATGATACCACCCCAGCCCCCCCCTTCAGCACCTGCTGTGTGTTCACATTACAGCCTTGGTTCACACTAGTGCAGATGCAAATGAATACAATTTTCAGTGCATTTTTTTGTAGTGCGATATCTCATGCTTTTGATGTGTTTTTGGCACTTTTTTTTTCAAGCTGCATGTGTTTTTTTTTTTGGTTGGAGGAGACTGGATTATATATACAAAACTCAAATCGCATTTATACATTTCTTGGTGCGTTTCCATTGTTGTCAAAAAGGGCTAAATTCCCATTACATTTTTTTTTTTTTATTAAAATATTGTAAAAAATATTATAGACTATTGTAGAATATTGCAGAATATTTAAATGAAAATGTTGTAAAAATAAATAAAATATTGGGATTTTTTTTGTTTTACAAAGACATGTAACAGAATACATTTTGGCTTAAATGCATGAAGAAATTAGATTTTTTTTAATTAAAATATTGTAAAAAATATTATAGACTATAGTAGAATATTCCAGAATATTTAAATTAAAATGTAAAAATAAATAAATTATTGGGATTTTTTTTTTTACAAAGACATGTAGCAGAATACATTTTGGCTTAAATTTATGAGGAAATTAGATTTTTTTTTTAATTAACATATTGTAAAAAATATTATAGACTATTGTAGAATATTGCAGAATATTTAAATGAAAATGTTGTAAAAATAAATAAAATATTGGGATTTTTTTTGTTTTACAAAGACATGTAACAGAATACATTTTGGCTCAAATGCATGAAGAAATTAGATTTTTTTTTATTAAAATATTGTAAAAAATATTATAGACTATAGTAGAATATTCCAGAATATTTAAATTAAAATGTAAAAATAAATAAATTATTGGGATTTTTTTTTTTACAAAGACATGTAGCAGAATACATTTTGGCTTAAATTTATGAGGAAATTAGATTTTTTTTTTAATTAACATATTGTAAAAAATATTATAGACTATTGTAGAATATTGCAGAATATTTAAATGAAAATGTTGTAAAAATAAATAAAATATTGGGATTTTTTTTGTTTTACAAAGACATGTAACAGAATACATTTTGGCTTAAATGTATGAAGAAATTAGATTTTTTTTTCTAATTAAAATATTGTAAAAAAAATATATATTATAGACTATTGTAGAATATTGCAGAATATTTAAATTAAAATGTTGTAAAAATAAATAAATTATTTGGATTTTTTTTTTTTTTACAAAGACATATAGCAGAATACATTTTGGCTTAAATTTATGAGGAAATTAGATTTTTTTTTAAATTAACATATTGTAAAAAATATTATAGACTATTGTAGAATATTGCAGAATATTTAAATGAAAATGTTGTAAAAATAAATAAAATATTGGGATTTTTTTTGTTTTACAAAGACATGTAACAAAATACATTTTGGCTTAAATGTATGAAGAAATTAGATTTTTTTTAAATTAAAATATTGTAAAAAATATTATAGAATATATTGGAATATTCCAGAATATTTAAATTAAAATGTTGTAAAAATAAATAAAATATTGGGATTTTTTATTTTTTTTTGCAAAGACATGTAGCAGAATACATTTTGGCTTACATTTATGAAGAAATTAGATTTCTTTTTTAAATTAAAATATTGTAAAAAAAAAATATTATAGAATATAGTAGAATATTGCAGAATATTTAAATTAAAATGTTGTAAAAATAAATAAAATATTGCAAAAAATATTGTAAAAAGTAAAAAATATAGTTTTTTTGTTTTTTTTTTTAAATTTCAGTTCTTTTTTATCTCCGAAGCTTTAACAAAGTTGTGTGGGTGAACAAACAGACCTGATCAGATGTTAAGTTTTCATAATTCTCCAAAGATGCTCTCATCGTGACATCAAAGCCATTGAATAGTGACTGAGCTGCATCCACCACAACATCTTTGGTGGCATTCGCATCCTCTATCAATGTACCCAGCAGTTGCTCTCCAAGACTAAGCAGAAGGTCGCTCGCATTGACCTGAAAAAGTAAAGCAACGTCAAACTCCATCACAGCAATACCAAAAAGTTAGCCAGGTGAATCTGTGAAGAGTAGCCTAGAGCTCCCCCAGCTGGCTGCAATTTGTAAATATAGACGGAGCGTTTTTTTTCAGCTGGGAACACGGGGGGGATTGCAGTGCCGGCACTGAATGTACAGTATGTAATAGCAAGGAGTGTGGGGTGTGCTGGAGGGTCTATTAATGCTGGCTGCTGAGGGATCTAGTGTCACTGGTGGGGATCTATTTTTGTGTGAGGGTCTATTGTTTCTGGTGGGGGATATGTTGTTGCTGGGGGGTCTTATGTTGCTGATAGGAATTTACTTTTGAGGGTGAGGTCTTTTGTTTTTGTATGCTGGAGGGTCTATTGATGCTTGTTGCTGGGGGTAATATTTTGTTGGGGGTGGTCCATTGTCACTGTGTGTGGGGGGGGATCCATTGTTGTGTGGGGGAACTATTGATGATGGTGTGGGGGTCTATTGTTGCTGGGGTGGGGTCCATTGTTGCTGGGGGAGTCTGTTGTTGTGTGAGGGATCTATTGTTGCTGGTGTAGGGCCTGTTTTTACTGTGGGGACCTATTGTTGCTGGGGTGGGGTCCATTGTTGCTTTAGGAGTCTATTGTCGTGTAAAGGATCTATTGTTTCTGGGGTGGGGTCCATTGTTGCTAGGAGTGTCTGTTGTTGTGTGAGGGATCTATTGCTACTGGTGTGGGGTCTGTTGTTGCTTCGGAGACCTATAGTTGCTGAGGTGGGCTCCATTGTTGCTGAGGGGAGTCTATTGTTGTGTGAGGTCTGTTGTTGCTGTGGGACCTATTGTTGCTGAGGTGGGGTCCATTGTTGCGGGGGGTAGTCTATTGTTGTGTGAAGGATCTATTGTTGCGGGAGTGGAGGTCTATTATTACTGGGGAGATCTATTGTTGCTGGCTTCAGGAGATCTAGTTTACTGCATTTCTTGTTAATAAATTCCATACAAAATATTTAGGACCACAAGATGATATTTGGGGCAATACTGGGAAGTGGGTAGGGGTGGAGCCAAGGGTTGTAGGGAACAGAGGAGCGTAGGGAACGTGGACAAGAGGGTACTCAGCAGAGGGCAGTTCCTACACCTATACTCTGAGGAAAAAAGCCCCCCAGACGAGGGTCCCTCAAGGACCACCAACAGCCTCCCTCAGCACTGCTTCTCCATCTTCCACCCGACTCCTTTTGCTGGCATGGCCCATGTCTATTTATGGGTTTCCCAGTCCTCTGCCAGGCCCACTCCTGGGGATTGGCTGAGGACCCAAAAATATTCAAGGCGGCCCTCCTAACCTCCGCCCACTAGTTCAAAAACATTCTCCAATATTCTAGAAACGGGGGGAGGTCGGCCAGGATGAGTCATCCAGCCCTGAACTCTAATAACCCCGACCCAGATTTAGTGATTTAGGTTTATCCCAGAGCCAGACAAATGCTTTTACCTCTACTCACTTCTAGTAGCACACACTAGCCCAGTGGTCATCAACTCCTGTCCTCAGGGCCCACTAACAGGCCAGGTTTTATGTATTACCTTTAGGAAGATGCAAATTAGAATACTGCTATCACTGAGCAGCAAATGAGAGATGTATTTCAGTTATCTTGCAAACCTGACCTGTTAGTGGGTCCTGAGGACAGGAGTTGAGAACCGCTGGTGTAGAGGGTGCTACATGAGGGTGGGAAAAACCCTCTGAGGACGTAGTTTTTGTATGCTCTCAATTTAGGGAGATTTCTTCTCTTTTCCTGATCTGACACCTCTCATCTAGACAGGAAATAAGAAGAAATTTCCCATGCATGGGCATGGACGCACCAGCAATAGAAAGTTGACAGCAGAACGCTGTAGATTAGGATTTGTTGTGGCCAGCTGGGGCTAACAGACTACAGATATACAGTGGCGGGGGGATAATGATTTGATCCCCTGCAGATTGTGTAAGTTTGCCCACTTGCATAGAAATGAAGGGTCTATAATTTTTATCATAGGTGTATTTTATATGATAGAGACAGAAAATCAACCAAAAATCCAGAAAAAACACACGATACAGATGTTATAAATTGAGTTGCAGTTCAGTGAGTAAAATAAGTATTTGATCCCCAAGCAAAACATGACTTAGTCCTTGGTGAAGAAACCCTTGTTGGGAAGCACAGAGGTCAGACGTTTCTTGTGGTTGGTGACCAGGTTTGCACACATCTCAGGAGGGATTTTGGATCCACTCTTCTTTACAGATCTTCTCTAAATCCTTAAGGTTTCTTGGCTGTCTTTTGGCAACTCAAAATTTCAGTTCCCTCCATAAATTTTCTATAGAATTAAGGTCTGGCTAGGCCAATTCATGACCTTAATGTGCTTCTTTTTGACCCACTCCATTGTTACCTTGGGAATATACTTTGGGTCATTGTCATGCTGGAAGAAGACCCATCCACAACCCTTCTTCAGTGTTCTGGCTGGAACAAGATTTAGAATACGTGGCCCCGTCCATTGGACTCTCAATGCTGCCAAGTCGGCCTGTATCTTTAGCAGAGGAACAGCCCCAAAGTATAATGTTCCCCCCCCCCCCCGTGCTTGACTGTAGGGATGGTGTTCTTATGCCGCGTACACACGTAGAGGACTATCCGCTGTCGCCGCCGCCTTCTGGCCTTCTGTTCTTCTCTTCTTCTCATCAGATGTTGACTCGTCGCATGCTTCGCTCACAATGGCTCCGACGCGATGCGCGGCGACTTATATAGGGACATCACCGGATGATTGAGGATGCTGGGACTGTGACATCATAATAGGCGGGGACTTCATCCGGTGATGTCCCTATATAAGTCGCCGCGCCCGGTCCCCGTCTTTGTGAGCGGAGGGAGCGACGAGTCAACATCTGAAGAAGAGAAGAACAGAATAACGTAAGACCGGGCCACCGCCTGGAAAAGAGCTATAAGAAGGCACGGTGGCCCGGCAGAAGAACCGAAGAGGGGGGCAAGACCCCCGAAGAGGGGGACAAGACCCCCGAAGTCGGAAGAAGAGGCCGACAGCGAGGAAGAAAGCCAGGCTCCTCCGCTAGCAAAAGAGCTAGCAGAAGATAGCGGAGGAGTCCGGCGAGAAGACCCCCCGGAGCTGTGCAATAAACTATTTTTACCCTGTGTTGTGTTTTTTTTGTACTTTTTTTCACAGGTGAATGGGTAGGGGTACAGTACAGTACGGCGGACTGGCATACGCACGGCCGGATTGTCCGCCGAAAAGCGAGTCCGGCGGGAAGATTGGAGTGCAAAACTACTTTCTAATGCCGTGTACACACAGTCGAACTGTATGACGACTTAGTCCGTCATACAATCTGACGGACAATCCGGCGTACTTTCCACTGAACGGACTTGACCACACACGGATACACAAACAGTCCGACGAAAGCTTGCGCGATGACGTACAGCACGTACGACGGGACTAGAAATAGGAAGTCCAAGACACAGCAAAGCACCCTTTGGGCTCCTTCTGCTGACTTTGCATTAGTGGAAGTTTGGTTAGAGACGATTCGCGCTTTTCAGACTTCAGCTTAATTCGTCCGTTTTTGTTTTTTTAATTTATTCTCGAATTGGAATATTAATCATAGGATGAGGATGAATAAAGACATTTGTGATAACTCTGTGTGAATATAAGCAGCAAAGCAACTTCACTTTTCTTGCATTATGAAGAAGAAAAGAATGGGCTATATTAAAAAAACACAAAATTAGCAGCATGACGAATATGCTAGCTTCAATACGAACACTAGTTTTACAAGACAGAGCGCTTCCGCCCTGTAAATCCTTTCTGGGCATGCGCCATTCTTAGTCCGTCGGACTAGCATACTGACGACCGTATTGTCCGCTGAAACCAAAGTACGACGGAAAGATTTTTGGCCAAACCGAAATTCTTAGTACTCCGGACTGCACGCTGAAAAAGTCCGCTGAAGCCCACACACGAGCGGATTGTCCGTTGAAATGTGTTTCAACGGACTAAGTACGTCATACAGTTTGACCGTGTGTACGCGGCATTAGTCCGCCGTACTTTCGGGTCAAAAAAGTATGCCGGAGGCTACACACGGAAGGGTTTGTCCGGCGGACTTGAGTTTGCCGGACTTTTCCACCCGATTATTTGATCATGTGTACGCGGCATTAGGGTCATAGTCAGCATTTTTCTTTCTCCAAACACGGTGAGTCAAGTTAAGGCCAAAGAGCTTAATTTTGGTCTCATCTGACCACAGCACCTTCTCCCAATCCTTCTCGGTATCAATTAGATGTTCATTGGCAAACTTCAGATGGTCCTGTACATGTACCTTCTTGAGGAGGGGGACCTTGCGGGCGATGAAGGATTTCAATCCATGGGGCGTATTGTGTTACCAATGGTTGGTTTGGTGACTGTGGTCCCAACTGCCTTGAGATCATTCACAAGCTCCTCCTGTGTAGCTCTGGGCTGATCCCTCACTTTTCTCATCATCATCCTCACCCCATGAAGAGAAACCTTGCATGGAGCTCCAGACCGAGGACGACTGATGGTTATTTCGTATTTCTTCCTTTGCGAATAATCGCTCCAACAGTTGTCTCCTCACCAAGCTTCTTGCTGATGGTCTTGTAGCCCATTCCAGCCTTGTGCAGGTCTACAATCTCGTCCCTGACGTCCTCTGACAGCTCTTTGGTCTTGCCCTTGATGGTAAGGTTTGAATGGAAGAAAGAGATTCAGGTGTCTTTTATACACATAACGAGTTGTCGTTAGGAGAACCTTCTTACATTGACAGGACTAATCTGTGAACCACATGAGCACCTACTGTAGCCAGTCTGTGGGAGCCAGAATTATTGTTGGTTGGTAGGGGATCAAATACTTATTTTACTCACTGAACTGCAACTCAATTTATAACATTTGTATTGTGTGTTTTTTTTTCTGGATTTTTAGTTGATAGTCTCTATCATTTAAAATACACCTGTGATAAAAATTATATTTTCTTTGTAAGTGGGTAAATTTACATAATCTGTAGGGGATCAAATTATTATTTCCCCCACTGTAACTCCACCCAATAAATATTCTCTATTCCGACACACGGCTAATGGAATAAATCAGATGCTCTTTCTTGCTGCTGCAAGGTTTCTAACGCCTTCTCCAACCCTCCAACTCCAAATGAAAATAACTCTGGCTTTGTCTACTTACCTGCGTCTCTGGTACCAAATACTCACTGGAGTTCACCAACTGTGTCAGTATACTGGAAGCCTTGGACACAAGTGACACCTCCCAGATATCTTGCACCACGTCCTCCAGCTTGGCTACAAGGTCGGTTGTGGCCTGTGGGTAAAAAGTTAATTAGCTTAAAGTGTCAATAAACCCGAATCATCCAAAAACTGTCAATACAGGCAATATTACATTGAGTACCTACTCACTCATCCACAGGGATGTGTAATTACCGGACCTCCAGCTGTTGCAAAACTACAAGTCCCATCATGCCTCTGCCTCGGGGGTGTCATGCTTGTGGCTGTCAGAGTCTTGCTAGGCCTCATGGGGCTTGTAGTTCTGCAACAGCTGGAGGTCCGCTAATTGCATATGCCTGCTCTACAGCATTTGTTTTCTGTAGACTGCAAAAATCCTGTCCCTCCCTCCTAATTGCTGTCCCTCCCTCCTAATCACGGTCCCTCCCCCCTAATCACTGTCCCACCCTCCTAATCACTGTCCCTCCCTCCTGATCACTGTCCCTCCCTCCTGATCACTGTCCCTCCCTCCTAATTTCTGTCCCTCCCTCCTAATCACTGTCCCTCCCTCCTAATCGCCGTCCCTCCCTCCTAATCTCTGTCCCTCCCTCCTAGTCTGTGTCCCCCACTGCAGCCTGAGATTGAGTCGCTGTTAACATCTACTGAGCATGCTCCAGTTTCAGTTCCCTTTCAGGCTGTTAATGTCCTCCTCTTTTTTTATCTGTATGGCCCATGTGACAATAAAGTCACCAATGTGGGCGTATACACAGTGGTAAATGGCACTGCCCTCCTTCCCTCCCCTCCATGTCCCCCTACTGCTAAGCGCTATGGGGGTTGGGATAGGAGATGTTGATCGATGGAGGCTTCACCTCCCTATTAGCCCTAGCATAGCATAGACACGGGCTGGAGGGGGGGGGGGGTGATACATAGCCTGTGATTGGCAGAACCTCCTCCAGATCTATTTACAGTGTGAACAAAGAAAAAAAGCTATTTGTCAGTCAATTTAAATTCCGCCTACAGCATTATTTAGAAAAAAAATAAAATAAACATTTGCTTTGAAATATAGCTTTGTAAGGAGCTATAAAACACTTTGTTGTTAGTAATTATTTATTTTAATTCTCTATTCTGAGAGCTTTTTTTTATGTCATGTGACTGGCACAGAACCAATCAGGGATGTGCAGACACAGATTCATACATTAAGGGGTTGTAAAGCTTTGTTTTTTATTTTCTAAATAGATTCCTTTAAGCTAGTGCATTGTTGGTTCACTTACCTTTTCCTTTGATTTCCCTTCTAAATGTTTT
This sequence comes from Lithobates pipiens, assembly GCF_037356315.1. NCBI lineage: Eukaryota > Metazoa > Chordata > Amphibia > Anura > Ranidae > Lithobates > Lithobates pipiens. The sequence goes on from NW_027507686.1 coordinate 17,850,307, forward strand.
TTTTCTTTGTCTGAATTTCTCACTTCCTGTTTCTCCTCAGTAAACTTCTCACCATCATCCGAGCTGGTGGTTAGTCAGCCAGAACAGCTTACTGAGGAGGAACAGGAAGTGAGAAATTCAGACAAAGAAAACAAAGAAAAAAAAACATCAGCATATCACCTGTGCCCCAGGAGGACGTAAGGTATTACGAAACATGTCGGGCTGTTTATGCTGATACCACCACGTTTAGAATATCCCCCAGCACGGGTGTATATTTGTTCTTAATTTTTACCGCTTTATATTTTATTTCTTTTTTATTTGTTGTAATCTGGCCATTTTGGGTCATACCTCTGGTCTGCTATATATATATTTTTTTAATCTAATAAATTTGTCGATTGTTTAACATTACGCTCACGATCGGAGTCCACTTTTGTTTCCCCTTCCCTTCGCTCGCAGCCGGGCGGCCCGAGCGTCTTATGTCTTACTACAGGTTTGCTCACTGAAGAACCTTCGTATATGATAGCCTATCGGAGAGCTTTGCATAACTCCGGAAATTAACTGTGATTGGAAGGCCACCCTGCCTATCTGCTTCGTGTCCACTGAGAGGAAAGCAGGACGATCGGCTGGTTCTGGAATCCTACGGCCCGTGTCGGTAATCTTCGGAAGATCCGTACGTACTCACACCCTCAGCGGCGTGTGAGAACGGAGTGCGCATCTGTGATCCCTGCAGAGGGTTTGTCTGCCAGCGATAACGACTCCGTTGGTCCGGAGTCCATCCATTGCGGTAAGAGTCCAACTTTTTTTCTGGTCTGGAAGTGATACTGGCAAAACCAGGAAGGTCTCATCAAACTTTTGAGAAGGACTCATTTCCCTTTTCTCTATTATTTGGGGCCTTTAGTTATATCCAGGATTTTTTTCGTATAAGGACTTTTTTGATTGAATTTCTTATATGGTGTATTTTCTTGATTCATGTTTTATATATAAAAGACAAAAGTGCAGCGCTTAACCTATGAAAATAAAAATGTAACTTAATATATCAAAAATTTATAAACTTTGGCAAAAATTTATAAACTTTGGCAAAAAACCCAAACAATGAAAATCAAAAAATTAGTGAATCCAAATGCAGTGAAAATCAATAGTGAAAAAGTATTTTCAAAAGTTATTATCAAATAAAAAACCTTCATCAGTAATCCAAAAGTCCAATACATTTGAAAAAAAATTGTGAAAAAGTTCAAAAAGTGTATAGTAGGGCTACACAGTATAAATAATGTCCTATGTGAGTGAACAACAAAAAGTGTGGTTGATCATTGTTTGTTCAAACAAAAAATAGTGCTTGACCACGTGGACCCTTCACTGCTATAGGTCAGTAATGAATGGAGGCTTACCAGATCAACGGTCGGTATAGGCAAATACGGTCATCCAGACGGTTCGATGCGGAAAGCTGGAAAACGACCCAGTCCCTCAGATGTTCCACAATCACCGAATCAGTTGCGAAAACGTAGGAGTTTCGATACAGGAAGCCGGAAGACAACCCACACCTTCGAATGTCTCGTGGTCACCAAGGCCTGTCCTGTCTGTATACCAGGAAGTCTATGAAGTGATCTGAGAAATCTAGCCATGGATGAGTCTTTACAATGACATGATACTCCGAGACTTTTGAGAGGACCAGAACGGACTTGGTGACCATGAGACATTCGAAGGTGTGGGCTGTCTTCCGGCTTCCTGTATCGAAACTCCTACGTTTTCGCAGCCGCGCAAACTGGCTCACGAGAGGATTCGAACTGATTCGGTGATTGTGGAACATCTGAGGGACTGGGTCGTTTTCCAGCTTTCCGCATCGAACCGTCTGGATGACCGTATTTGCGTATACCGACCGTTGATCTGGTAAGCCTCCATTCATTACTGACCTATAGCAGTGAAGGGTCCACGTGGTCAAGCACTATTTTTTGTTTGAACAAACAATGATCAACCACACTTTTTGTTGTTCACTCACATAGGACATTATTTATACTGTGTAGCTCTACTATACACTTTTTGAACTTTTTCACAATTTTTTTTCAAATGTATTGGACTTTTGGATTACTGATGAAGGTTTTTTATTTGATAATTAACTTTTGAAAATACTTTTTCACTATTGATTTTCACTATTGATTTTCACTGCATTTGGATTCACTAATTTTTTGATTTTCATTGTTTGGGTTTTTTGCCAAAGTTTATACATTTTTGATATATTAAGTCACATTTTTATTTTCATAGGTTAAGCGTTGCACTTTTGTCTTTTATGTTTTGTTGTGCCTAGTATCTTGGTTATAGTGTTCAGCTGCTGTTCTTTAAATTTTTAATTTATTCTTTACACTATAGATTTCACGTATATTCAGCGCAACTTTATATATAATTCTTTCTGATTTGATCCATAATTGATATTTGATGGTTTTTAATTGCAGCTCTTAGGTTTTGCCCCAAGCGCGATATTTTTTTTTGTTTTTCGTTTTACATGCAACAGTTGTCCATTATGACTGGTCAAAGCCAAAGCCGTATCCAAGCCGCACCCATCCAAAGTTGCATCAAAGTTCCACCAAAGTCACACCACTTTGGAGTCGTACAAGTGTGACTGGAGCTTTACCAGAAATGAGACTTACCTGCCTTATGGCGTCAATGGTCATGTTGTCCAGAGAGTCGGCCTGCAGAGGAGTGAGGGCATCCAGATTGGGTGGAGTGACTGTACCGGTGGTCTTTGGTTTTGTTGGCACTGGCTTTTTGGTGGTGGTGCCTTTCCTCCAGCTTCCAAATAGGCTCCAGAAATTCTGGAGCGCAGAACGGCTCTGGAGAGGAGAAGACATTAGCGTGGGATTCCATGGTCAATTATTTCTTTTAACAACCAACTTACCTCCTATATGTAGGCCTAGAACATTTTAGAAAAATCGTGCCATTTTTTTCTTGTTGTGGGTTCACAGGCTATAAATATCAAAGGAATCCTGACCTCACTTTGACTTCAAACTAGAGATGCGCCAAAATTTTTGGCTGAAAAAAAAACATTTGTCCGTGGAAAATCCGACAACAATTGTCCGATGGAGCGTTCACACGGTCAGATTTTCTGCTAAAAGCCTGACATCGAACATTTCCCACTGGAAAATCGTAAGTACGAGGCTTTATTATCAAAGCTTAATTGAACAAGCTGATTGGCTACCATGCACAGCTGCACCAGATTCCGAGAGCTCCGATATTAGTAAGTCTCCCCAGCCCCCCCCCCCCCAATGTAAGTAACTATACACAAGGTAGCAAATAAAAATATTTTATAAGGAAAACTGTACAAAATGTTCTTTATTTATAGAAGTGTATCGGCGGGCTCCTGAAGAGCACGCGCTATATTTTTCAAAGTTCAAACTTTACCCAAACTACAGTTTGGTTTGGGTCTATTTGCCTAAATTAGCCCCTGTACACACGGTCGGAGATTTCGACAACCAAATCCGTCGGATTTTGTCCGTCGGATTTTGTCCGTCGGATCTTGTCTGAAACTGTTGCATACACACGGTCGGACTAAGTTGTCGAAAAATCCGATCATTCAGAACGTGATGACGTAATTTCGTTACGATGGGACTACATTCAGGCTAGTAGCCAATAGCTTTGATGTAGGAATTTGATCTGAGCATGCGTGGCACTTTGTCCGATCAAAATTCTCTACACATGATCGGAGTATGTCCGACCGGACCAGTTGGTCGGGAAATATTTCCAACATGTTGGAAAATTGGGTCAGACGGATATTCCGACGGAATCAGTCCAATGCATACCACACACAGTCGGATTATCCAACAACACGGTCCGATAGGACACATTCCGACGGATTCTCCGACCGCGTGTACAAGGGGTTAGACTTCTGTGTCAGTCTGACTGGGCTGTGAGATGTTCAGCCTGGCCACAGGGGAGCGCTGTCTCTGGTGGCAGGCGTGGAACTATGGTCTGGTTGGGCGTTTGATTTACTCTCTCTCTGAGTCAGGTCAGTGGGAGTGGCCCTCTCGCTGTGCCCTCTGGGAGAGGGTATTTAACATGCGGACGTCACGTGGTTCGGGGTTTCCGGTCCAGTATGAAGTGTTGAGTACTTGGTCTTGGTCCTCCTGACCAGCCCCTGGGAAGGCTATGGCCTGGGGTGCGGATCCACCCAACTTTAATGCCTTGGGGCTGGCTAGCCCAAGGCAGGGAAACTAAAGGAGGATTCTGAGGTGGTTGGGTGCCATCTCCGGTTCGGGAGAGACCCAGAGGACTTCGAGCATTCCAGGGGAGGACTCTTTAGAAGAACACCACGTGTGAGTTTGGTTTTCTTAACAAGAGCCTGGAAGGGCTGAAGTAACCGAGAGAATCCGGTCTTGTGGATATCGCCAAGCTGGTTGAAAGATCCAGGTATCCTACAAGTGTTCTACAACAACATCTGTGACAAAGCCACTCCTCTCTGACAGTGAGTGATCGCAATTTCACTCCTGTCAGGAGGAGCAGCTTCCGTCATATGCTGGAGAGAGCATTAGGCTTTCTGCTCCCTCCAGCCTGCAGGAGGAGATAGACGGCCAGCAGACTTTCCTTCCTCTCTCCCCTGTCACTTGTTATCCCATGACTGGAGAGAGGAAGAAGAGAAGCTGCCTTCAGAACTGTGAGTACATGTGGGAGGGAGACTCTCTGATGTAAGGGGGCTGCTGATGGGAATCTGATGTAAGGGGGCTGCCGATGGGAATCTGATGTAAGGGGGCTGCTGATGGGACTCTGATGTAAGGGGGCTGCCGATGGGACTCTGATGTAAGGGGGCTGCCGATGGGACTCTGATGTAAGGGGGCTGCCGATGGGAATCTGATGTAAGGGGGCTCCTGATGGGATTCTGATGTAAGGGGGCTGCCGATGGGATTCTGATGTAAGGGGGCTGCCGATGGGACTCTGATGTAAGGGGGCTGCCGATGGGACACTCAAAATGTAAGTGGGCCAGTCTGGATGAAGTCCAGGGCCAAATTTCTGTCCCAGTCCAGCCCTGGTCCAACCTGAGTGTTCATCCAGCTGCGAATGGCTATTCTCTGGATGCAGTCAAAGTAAGCAAGTTCTTTAACGTTTTTGACTTTGACATTGAGAGTACCTGAACCCTCCTTTCCAACCCTCTGATCCCAAGTTAAAAGACTGTTCAATGGTTGAAGTTTGCAAATAAAATCCATTCAACTGGATCTATTGTCAGTCTCAAGTTACTGGGTCACCTACCACGGGAGATCCCCTAGACGTGCAACAAGAGGAAGCGGAAGGTAATGGTAAACCCAAAAATAACCAGCAGCTCCTTCGGGGGTTAGTGCTACAGAAGAATAATGACATTTTTGCACAAACCCTTTAGTGACAGGTTCTCATTAATAACAGACGGGAGATTTGAGCGTTTCCAGTGGCTTACCTTGATATTATGTGATCTCGGCACATCTAGAAGATAAATGTAATGATGTTCCCGTTAGTTTTTTTGTTACATCGTACATTCGGAGGAGACATGCAGCTTAATTAAAGTGCACATATTCATTTACAATACAAACAATAAAGAATCAGTTGTATTATATTGTCTGCTGCGCTTTAGAAGCCGGACAAAGCACATTAGACATCTGCTCAGCACACAAAAGCAGCAGGAAGGACAGAGAGGAGACAAGTACAGCCCTACTAACAAGGCAATAGGGAGAATAGATTAGTACATATGCTGTATTCACACTACAACCTCTTAAAAGAGAAGTTAGGCTCTTTTTTTTTTCCTTACCTAGGTGCAATAGTCCCCCCGTTGGCTTTAAGACTGAGAATCGAGCGATCAAAGACTGCTGATCGCTCGGTTCTCAGAACAGTCAGTCTCAGGCTCTCTGCTCTGCCACCCCCCCCCTATCCTTGCTCACTGGAGCGCTGGGCTGGGGAGGGGTGACAGGAGTGACCGGCTCAGGCCCTCAGCAGCTCACTGAAAGGCTGAGCCTCTCAGTGAGCCAGCCGCTCTTTTCTTGGGCCCCTCCATGCAATTTTACTGTCCACCTGCTCTGAGACATACAAATAGCAGGTAGACTCAAAAATCAGTTTACTGAATCAGATCAAGCAGTGCTTGTGATTGGGTGGCAGAGGTTACAACATATCATTAGCGCTTACTGACTGGCTGCTAGAGGTTACAGGATATCATTACCGCTTTACTGATTGGTTCCTAGAGGTTACACATGTCGGCTCACACACATGACGACTCACTGGTTAGTTGCTAGAGGTTACAACACGTGATTTCTGTATGTTGATTGGTTGCTAGAGATTACTATAAATATTTTATATATAATGTTTGGGGGTTCTAAGTAATGTCTTGTAATTTCTAGCAAAAAAAAAAGACAAATTATTTTAACTTGAAAACAACAACTGTCAGGAAAAGGTTTAGTGTTTAAGTGGTTAAACGTTACTAATTTACATACAGAAGTCTATTCCTTTGATGTAAAAGACAAATTGATACAATGTTAAGACTTAACATTCCACTGATAGAATGTTTTAAAATTTGACAGACTGCCCAGACTTTGACTGCTGAGAGCAGAGAGAAAATTCTCTGCATATCAAAGATCGGGAAGATCGGGAAACCCCTTGTCAAGATCGAAACGGGAAAAAATTCCGATAATGATTCTTGACCATTAATCGTGCAGCTCTACTGCACATCAATTAATGCTCACTATTTTGTTGCTAGAGGCTACAGCATGTGATTTCTGTATGTTGATTGGTTGCTAGAGATGACTGTACATCAATACCGCTCACTGATTGGCCACTAGTGGTTACTCCACATCATTACTGCTCACTATTTTGTAGCTAGAGTTTATAGCACATCATCTCCTCACTGCCTGCACACCATGGACTGGAGTGGTGAGCGGGCCCATCAATAGATAGAAAACTCCCAGAGATCCTAGAAATCCTGGGATCAGTGGCAGTGCTGAGGGGGTGGGGGGGGGAGGGTATCATTAATGGCAATGCAGATTTTTTTACCAATTACCAATATAAAGAGCAGTTTCAACACTGGCCACCAATGTAATGGGGGTTTACACTGACCACCAATGTAATAGGGCTCCCGTGTCACAGGATTTGATTGACAGCAGCTGCTATCAATCTATCCAATGAGGACAGAGACAGTGGCTAGAGATGCTGAGCTCGTGCACATCGCTGGAATGGATGGGCTCAGGTAAGAAAAATACATCCCCTAGTCTAAATTATTGGAGCTGGAGTGCATGGACTGGTGCTTATGAGTAGGTGGACAGCCTCTATACTAATGGTAAGAACCAGCTAGAACCAGTGGCTCCTACAGGGGTAGCACTGCATTACTTTTCCTGCAGCAGCAGTTGTATAGGGTGGTGCAATACAAAAAGTACCCAAAACGACTTACCGATGCCCTCAGCAGCAGAACTAGTCTGACACGCCCCCTTCCCTTCTGTACAGTACAAGCCTGTGTGAGAAGACTTGTCCTGAGGGGTGTGGCTATTACTCAGCTCTGCCAGCACAGAGCACTGGAGTATAACAGCAGGAAGCAACATTATTATGGAGAGAAATCAATTTTAATATTTTTTTCTAAGCAACAATCTGCCACAAGCAGGGCTTTTTTTCTCAGAGAATAGGTGCAGGATCTCCCCCTTTCTGAGTCACTCCCTTTCTTCACCCGCCTACCCACTTTGGAGCGCTATGCCTCTGTTCCATCCCACTACCCTCCTCCCAGTACTGCCCTTTCAGACAATACAGAACCAAATATCACTTTGTGGTGCTAAGTAATTTTTATGGAATTTGATAGTGATACCAGGCAAAGCAGTGAAATAGATCCCCGGTAGCCAACAACAATAGATCCCCCTAACAACAATGGACCACCAGCAATAAACCCCCCCCCCCCCCCCGCTGCAACAATAGATCCCCTAACAATAATGGACCACCAGCAATAAAATCCTCCCCCCAGCAACAATAGACTCCCAGCAGCACTGAACTTATTCTCTCTGCAGAAGAGACTCTTGAGAGGGGACATAATTTCAATATACAAATACCGTACTGGTGACCCCACAATAGGGATACTTTTTTGTGGAAGGGAGTTTAACAAGACTTGTGGCCACCCACTAAAATGAGAAGAAACAAGGTTTAACCTTAAACTACGTAGAGGGTTCTTTACTGTAAGAGCGGCAAGGATGTGGAATTCCCTTCCACAGGCGGTGATCTCAGCGGAAACTATTAGATAAGCACCTGAACGACCGCAACATACAGGGATATACAATGTAATACTGACATATAATCATACACATAGGATGGACTTGATGTCTTTTTTCAACCTCACCTACTATGGAACTATGGAGCTATGGAACTATGTAGCAACAAGAGATCTCCCACAGCCAACATCAATAGACTCTCCAGCAGCCAGCAACAACTGCCCCCCCCCCCCCAGCAACATAAGACCCACCCCTAGAAACAATAGGTCACCCATCAGCAACAACAGACCCCCCCCTGCAAAAATAGATCCCCTCTAGCTAGAATAGATCCCCCAGCAGCCAGCACCAATAGACCTGCAGCACACCCCAGCACCCCTTGCCCTTACATACAGTGAGTCCTTGAGGTGCCGGAACTACGTCCCCACCGCGTTCCCGCTGAAAAAAGCCCTGCACACAAGTCATAATATATGAAGATACAGGATTTTAAAAAGATATGATCCGTCAAAGCATTTAAAAAAAACTACTAGTCTTCTTGGAGAGGATAATAACTATTAAATCAACCAAAGCTGTATTGCATTTTACTCACCTTTCAAATGGGAGACTTAACCATCCAATGAGCTTCATCCTGTGAATAATTACCAACTGAATTGTACTTACCAGACGAGCAGATAAATCCCATTGCTTCATCGCAGCTTGATGCACGTTCCAAGTTCTCGGAGCCTTGGAATATTATGGGACAGAAATCATCACTGGGCTCCTCCTCCTGTCTTCGTCTATCTGTGAATAGGTGACAATTGAATCAGATTTGGGTTATTCTCTTGTTTGACACTCTGACCCCAGATTACCTGCAGGGTATGGACATTTTATGCCATGCCCATGTATGGGCGACCTCTATGGCATGCTCATGTATGGGTGACCTCTATGACATGCTCATGTATGGGCGACTTCTATGACACGCCCATGTATGGGCGACCTCTATGACATGCTCATGTATGGGCAACCTCTATGACACGCCCATGTATGGGCGACCTCTACAACACGCTCATGTACGGGCGACCTCTATGACATGCCCATGTATGGGCGACCTCTATGACAGGCCCATGTATGGGCGACCTCTATAACACGCTCATGTATGGGCGACCTCTATGACATGCCCATGTATGGGTGACCTCTATAACATGCTCATGTATGGGCGACCTCTATGACATGCCCATGTATGGGCGACCTCTATGGCATGCCCATGTACGGTGACCTCTATAACACGCTCATGTATGGGAGACCTCTATGACATGCCCATGTATGGGCGACCTCTATAACATGCTCATGTACGGGCGACCTCTATGACATGCCCACATATGGGCGACCTCTATAACATGCCCATGTATGGGGGACCTCTATAACATACTCATGTATGAGCGACCTCTATGACATGCCCATGTATGGGCGACCTCTATAACATGCTCATGTATGGGCACCCTCTATGACATGCCCATGTATGGACGACCTCTATGACATGCTCATGTATGGGCGACCTCTATGACATGTTCGTGTATGGGCAACCTCTATGACACACCCATGTTTGGGCGACCTCTACAACACGCTCATGTATGGGCGACCTCTATGACATGCCCATGTATGGGCGACCTCTATTACAGGCCCATATATGGGCTACCTCTATGGCATGCCCTTGTATGGGCGACCACTATGGCATACCCATGTATGGGTGACCACTATGGCATGCCCATATATGGGTGACCTCTATGACATGCCCATGTATGGGCGACCTCTCTTTAATGATTTCTCCTATTTTATCCAAATTGTAGAGGCCAGTGGAAACTGCTAATTCTCCAGACTGTCCATATCTATTCGATTTGGCCATTACTAACCTGCTGCCAGAAAGCATACAGTATAGTGGGTTATTCAGCACATGAATATACTGCTTCAAAGTTCATTCCCATCAAAGGTGATATTTTAGAGCCTAGTGGGATCCTAGTGGGAGTCAGCCTCTGCTTCCTTTACACCTTGGATATCCAACAGCAACCTATCCAAGCTATAATTTCTGACTCTGGTCCCGTCTGTCTGAGAGTTTTGGTGGTTTCTATCCATCTTGGTGTGTTCTGGCTTCTCCTTCTACATGACCATATTAAAAACAAAGTTAAAAATACAGCAATAAAAGTATGACCCATCATAGTGAGCAGTAGACGTTGTCGAGTAGACCTGGGGACTGGAGCACAAAAATCTCACCAATAGAGAGAGGTGCCATAACTCTTTAGCATTCGTCAAAAATTTCCATTTCGAGTAGACCAGTGGTCTCCAAACTGTGGCTCATGGACCAGAAGATGAGGCCCTCTGTTTGCCTTCATCTGGCCCTTAAGGCACTATTCCTCCCACTGATACAAGGCACTATTGTTTCTACTGACACCAATGATGAGACACTATTCTTTCCATTGACACTATCAGTGGGGAAACGTCCTCTAACTGACACCAATCATGGGTTACTATTCATCCCACTGATACCAACAATGTGGCACTATTCCTCTAACAGTCACCGAAAGATTGGCCACTAGCCTTCCTATTAACGCCAATGATGGGGCACTATTCCTCCCATTGATACCAACAATGTGGCACTATTCCTCCAACAGTCACCAAAAGATTGTGCACTATTCCTCCCATTGACACTAATGATGGGGCACTATTCCTCCCACTGACACCAACAATGGCTGCTATTCCTCCCATTAACACCAACGATAGGGAAATATTCCCCTCACTGATACTAACAATGGGGCACTATTCCTTCCATTGATACCAGTGATGCGGCACTATTCCTCCAACAGTCACCAAAAGATTGGGCACTATTCTCCACATTGACACCAATGATGGGAAAATATTCCCCTTACTGACACCAACGATGGACACTATTCCTTCTATTGATATCAATAATAGGGCACTATTTCTCCTCCTACTGGCCTTGAGGGCTATGCAATGTTTTTGCTCCCAGTGACCACAAAGCTTACGATATTGTTTGTTTACTCCCATTTTCTGCTCCCACTGGCCACAGTTCGGTCCCCCTAAAGTCTGAAGGATGGGTGGGTTGGGACTCATCTCATGTTATTTCTATGTACCCTCATTTCTTGTAACGTATCAAGCTGAAACAAGAATTTAGGGGAAGTCTGCAGAGCAAAAAACCATGATATTGATTCAAAAAAAAAAAAATATGTATCATATATGTTGCCGTGCTAACAAAGTGAAAATAAATTGCTAAAAAAAACAAAAGTCCATATCAAAATGGAATCTAGCCAAGAGTGTATGAAATAGTCCAAATCCATTGTATGTCTTGAGAAAAACATCACTGATATTGTGCAGAGATCATGCTACTTTATTAATGTAGTCAACGCGTGAGCCATCACCATTGTAAGAAATGCACCCTTACCAGACTGAAATGACCCCACCACAGAGTCTTATTCGCCTGTAATAAATAGTTCCACCAGGAGAGGAGTGGGACAAAATCCCTCCTGAGATGTGTGCCAACCTGGTGGCCAAATACAAGAAACGTCTGACCTCTGTGATTGCCAACAAGGGCTTTGCCATCAAGTACTAAGTCATGTTTTTGCGAAGGGGTCAAATACTTACGTATTTCACTCATTAAAATGCAAATCCATTTATAATGTTTTTGAAATGCGTTTTTATGGATATTTTTTATTTATTTTTAACAATCAGGAGTGCTTTATTGAACTTTATCATAATACAAAATCCACATACAAGGAATACCGTTAACATTGTACAAAGGTCGTAATAGCAATCATAATGAACACTGAGGATGTGTGAGCCAAAGGATAGCCATTGCAATGATATAGCCCACTCGGGAGTTTATGGATATTTTTGTTGTCATTCTGTCTCTCACTGTTATGCTGCGTACACACGATCAAACTTTTCGACGGACTTGGTCCGACGTAATATCCGACGGACTTTGCAGCTGAGGTCCGCCGGACTTTCAAACGAACGGACTTGGCCACACACAATCACTCCAAAAGTCCGACGGATTCGAACGTGATGACGTAGAATAAGAAAGTTCATAGCCAGTAGCCAATAGCTGCCCTAGCGTCGGTTTTAGTCCGTCGGACTAGCACACAGACGACCGGATTTTTCGACTGAACTCGAGTCTGTCGGAAAGATTTGAAACAAGTTTTATTTCTAGGTCCGTCGGACTTACGGGAAGAAAAAGTCCACTGGAGCCCACACACAATCGAATTGTCCGACAGATTCCAGTCCGCCGGACCAAGTCCGTTAAAAAGGCAGATCGTGTGTACGTGGCATTAGAATAAACCTACCATTAAAATGATAGACTGATCATTTCTTTGTCAGTGGGCAAATGTACAAAATCAGCAGGAGATCAAATACTTTTTTCCCGCACTGTATATGATACATATGTTTATTTCGTTTGTCTTACTATTAGTTGCCAGTAGCCGTGTTTATGATCACTAGTTACACCAGAGCATTTTCTATTTTTGTCTGATGATATTGATTCTACCCCTTGTCCACTCAACCCACAAATAAAAACCACATGCATTTTGATTCTAGATATTCCAACCTCGTTGGGTGTTCACTTACTTTCCTTGTGCTGAAGCCTCCTCTCCTCCCTGTACGGGATATCCACCCAGTATTTTTTTCCATCATCAATCAGTGAAAGTAAGATATTCAGCATGCTGACATCTTTAATCTGGACCAGCTCTCTTTCCAATTTCCGGCACACGTATTCGGCTTCATGATAAGTTACCTCTTTTGGAACTATCAGGATACAGTTCCCAGATAAATACCACTGGTCGTCTGGGCAATTATCGGCGCTCACATGAAATCCAGACATATACAGCCACAGCAGAGTGCTGACCAACCACATAGCACTGGATTTACAGGACAGAACTTATATCTATCGTATGGCTGAGCCACTATGGACCTGTGGGGCAGGTAAATGGAACCGGTAGGTTCAGGTAAGCCCTCTGTTTCTCCAGACAGGAGATAATGAGAATGAAAAGGACAAGGCACACGCAGTAGTGGCAGGTGCAGGTCTCCTAAACATACAAGACAATACTGTACAAACTGTCTAAACACACACGGGGATGGTTTTGTGTGCTGCAAATTGTTTTTTATTGTACATGAAGAGGTAATAGGTCTTTACAGCATGATACATGATACAGGCAAGAAGGAAGGCCAGCAAAATTCTGGACTCGGTGAGTAAAGTGATCTACTATTACAATTGACAAATATCGCCCATAAACCCCTCGTAACTGTTCAGAGTCCATTATTAATATTAATTTTAATTCTTTTGCAGATATCTACAAAAAAAGAAAAAAAGAAAACAAACAATGGTCGCTCTTGCTGGTTTTAAGGTGATAAGAAGGGTCAAACTAAAATTCTACCTACCCCCAGTACTCATATGATGATATATATCAGCCTTTCTCAACCTTTTCAACACAGAGGAAGCCTTGAAATAACGTTCCAGTCCCAAGGAACCCCTGCTAAAATCTACTATATCTAAACCCGTGATAGATTAGAGCAATGGTCTCCAAACTGTGGCCCAGGGGCCGGATGTTGCCCTTTGCTTGCCTTTGTCTGGCCATTGGGACACTAATTCTCCCACTGATATGAAGTACTATTCCTCCCACTAACACTAAAGTTGGGACACTATTCATACCACTGACATCAAGGATGGGACACTATTCCTCCCACTGACATCAAGGATAGGACACTATTCCTCCCACTGACATCAAGGATGGGACACTATTCCTCCCACTGACATCAATGATGGGACACTATCCCTCCCACTGACATCAATGATGGGACACTATTCCTCCCAACTGACATCAATGACGAAGAACAATTATTCCACTGACACCAATGATGGGAAACTATTCCTCCCACTGGCACCAATGATAAGGAACTATTCTTCCACTGTCACCAATGATGGAGCACTATTCTTTCCACTGACACCAATGGCGGGGCACTAGATGGGTATCTAATAGATCATAGATGGGTATCTAATAGATTAATTGATGGATATCTAACAGACTCGAAGATTGGTATCAGGTCACATGCCTGATGAAGGGTTCCTGCGTGGCTACGAAATGTTGCAATCCGCTGTAACAATGTGATTGCCGATTCAAGCTTTGGACCCACTCTGGAGCTCCTTGGTGTACTGGAGACATTCTTTCACTCTAACGTGACACAGTTCCAGCTGATGGTCGCTCCCTTACCCACAGCCATTTCTACAGGAACGTGTGTGTTGGGATTAATGCGTTGGTATCTAACAGATTTACAGATGGGTATCTAAATAATTCATAGATGGGTATCCAACAAATTTCTAAATAGGTATTTAACAGATTCATAGGTGGGTATCTAACAGATTCATAGATGGGTATGTAACAGATTCATAGATGGGTATATAACAGATTCATAGATGGGTATATAACAGATTCATAGATGGGTATATAACAGATTCATAGATGTGTATATAACAGATTTATATATGGGTATATAACAGATTCATAGATGGGTATATAACAGATGTATATATGGGTATCTAACAGATTCATAGATGGGTATATAACAGATTCATAGATGGGTATCTAACAGGTTCATAGATGGGTATATAACAGATTCATAGATGGGTATCTAACAGATTCATAGATGGGTATATAACAGATTTATAGATGGGTATACAACAGATGTATATATGGGTATCTAACAGATTCATAGATGGGTATATAACAGATTTATAGATGGGGATCTAACAGATTCTTAGATAGGTATATAACAGATTCATAGATGGGTATCTAACAGATTCATAGATGGGTATCTAACAGGTTCATAGATGGGTATATAACAGATTCATAGATGGGTATATAACTTATTTATAGATGGGTATCTAACAGATTTATAGATGGGTATCTAACAGATTCATAGATGGGTATATAATAGATTCATAGATGGGTATCTAACAGATTCATAGATGGGTATCTAACAGGTTCATAGATGGGTATATAACAGATTCATAGATGGTTATATAACTTATTTATAGATGGGTATCTAACAGATTCATAGATGGGTATCTACCAGATCTTACAATCATAAGTAATTGATCACATCTGTGTTTCCATCATATAATCTCATGATTCGATTGATCAGAACATGATCCTATTCATGAACAAAGTATCTCAGCGCTGCCGATTGATGGAAAGAAGTCACTAATGCCATGGCTGATTGACTCGGTTTAAGCAAAATTGAGTCTAAACTGATCGGAAGTGAATGTATGGCAAAAAAAAAAAATTGAAAGATGTTTGACCACCGTAACACACTGACTGGAGACGGCACTGCTACCTCTTTCCTGTGAAGACCGGAAGTTAAGGGAAGCAGCACTGAGACAGCAGGAGCAAGCAGCATCGAACACTGTAAACTGGGGTAAGAATTTTTAACAAAAAGTTTAATGGAGAATGTTTATTTTATTGTGCTAAGCTAAAAACGCTGAGGGTTTAATACTACAAATAATTATCACTTTTCCCCTGAATGTACCTTAAACTCCACAGCCAAATCTCTAAAGTTACACATTTAATAGATTCAATTGAACAAAATAGAATTTAAAAAAAAAGCGATCATAAAAAGAATTCACAGATTTCCTTATTTTCACAATATACATATTTCAACATATCAATGATTTTAGTTTTTATAGGTCCCGATTATTCTGATCATCAATAAAATACAGTTTGATGTACAATAAAAATGTGCAAGTGAGAAAAAAACTGCGCTAAACCATAAAAATGTTGCAACAAATATGTGAATAAAGATATGTGAAATTACATAATAAAGCTGCTAACACTCAGACAAACCAAGTCCAAACTGAAAATCAAAATTGAAGTGTAGCGCTAAAATTAGTGAAGTGATAAGTCCTCAGCAAAGTGATAAGTCTTTAGCAATATGTAAAAAAGGGACAACAGCAGTGACCATTGGTCAAGGGATAAATGTCCACGTATATGAGTCCACTCAAGGGGCTGTATCTTCTAAGCCCTTGTACACACGGTCGGAGAATCCATCGGAATGTGTCCTATCGGACCGTGTTGTCGGATAATCCGACTGTGTGTGGTATGCATCGGACTGATTCCGTCTGAATATCAGTCGGACCCAATTTTCCAACTTGTTGGAAATATTTTCCGACCAACTGGTCCGATAGGACATACTCCGATCATGTGTAGAGAATTTTGATCGGACCAAGTGCCACTCATGCTCAGATCAAATTCCTACATAAAAGCTATTGGCTACTAGCCTGAATGTAGTCCCATCGTAACGAAATTACGTCATCACGTTCTGAATGATCAGATTTTTCGACAACTAAGGCCGCGTACACACGCGGGGACTGTTCGGCCAACTTTGTCCGTCAAACAGTTTCGGCAAACAGTCCGCTCAAAATTAGCATGGACGGACATGGCCACACACGACGTACGAACAGTTTGCTGAAACCGTGCGCGATGACGTGAACGGCACGTACGACGGGACGAAAAATACGACGTCCTATACACTGCATTATAACTTTCGGCGTGTAAAGCCTTTCTGAGCATGCGCGGAACTTAGTTTGTCGAACAAGCCTACACACGAGGGAACTGTTCGCTGAAACAAGGTTTCAGCGGACAGTTTTTCGGAAATTCCGAAAAACCTTGTTCAGCGGACTGTTCGCTGAAACTGTCCGCTGAACGCCCACACACGGGCGGACTGTCCGCCGAAACACTGTTCAGCGGACAAAGTTGGCCGAACAGTCCCCGCGTGTGTACGCGGCCTTAGTCTGACCGTGTGTATGCAACAGTTTCGGACAAGATCCGACGGACAGAATCCGACGGACAGAATCCGACGGATTTGGTTGTCGAAATGTCCGACAGTGTGTACAAGGGCTCAGACCAGCTTGCAATCCAAATAACCTCTACTTCAAAGGCTAATATACACAGATAAGAGAATGGGTACTCTTACCTTAACTGGTGGACACATACACCATAAGGCAATGTGTCATATGTGCTTGAGAGGCTAAGTAGCAAATGATGGTCGGTGCCCGACTCAATGATATCATCCAAACTGTGGCTCGGATCCATGTCCGCTTTGATTGGAGTCCACGATTCCAAGTAGGCAGCTCTGAAATGGATGGATGGCCAGAATTGATCCAGGTGATGATGTCTCAAGCCCCTTGGGGCCACCTGGATCAATTCTGGCCATCCATCCATTTTGGAGCTGCCTACTTGGAATTGTGGACTCCAATCAAAGCGGACATGGATCCGAGCCACAGTTTGGGTGACACCATTGAGTTGGGCACCGACCATTATTGGCTACTTAGCCTCTCAAGCTCATATGACGCATTGCCTTATGGTGTATGTGTCCACCAGTTAAGGTAAGAGTACCCATTCTCTTATTTGTGTATATTAGCCTTTGAAGTAGAGGTTATTTGGATTGCAAGCTGGTGTTAGAAGATACAGCCCCTTGAGTGGACTCATATACGTGAACATTCATCCCTTGACCAATGGTCACTGCTGTTGTCCCTTTTTTACATATTGCTAAGGACCTATCACTTCACTATTTTTAGCGCTACACTTCAATTTTGATGTACAATAAAACCGATCTTCACTGTTTTTCGGGGCTCTGGCTCAGCTTAGTTAAAAATTGTCTTCCACGGAGCAGAGATTAAGGTAGATCCAATATCCGGGCAATGCATTTGATATCTGTTGTCTACTTAAGCTGTCACAATGCCGTGTCATCAAAGGTCTGATATTCCTCTGCAACAATAAAAGAAATGAAGAGCGTTAGGCTCAGGCTAAATAATGGAGGTCCAGGAGTGTTCTAGGTGTTCTTAAAGCACCATTAATGGTCACCTACTGTTTAGCACACCATTCTGATCTTGACTCTTTCCTTACAGATTCCTGTTTCAGGGTCAACTGTAAAATGTTATATTGCCCCCTCACTTTCTCTCTCGGTGATATTGGCCCCAGTACAAATAATGAGATTAGGTCTCCACAAATGGAGATAAAACAGAGGTGTTAACCCTTCCCCAGTCTATTCAAACATTTTGGCTGGAGTTGTCTTTAACCACTTGAGACCCGTGCTATAGCCGAATGACGGCTACAGCGCGGACCTCCTTTGCCGGGACTACGTCTATTGACGTCGTCCCCTGCACGAGTGGCCTGCACGCCCCCTGAGGGGCCCGCGCGGCACGCTCTGTGATCGGCGAGTCTATGAGACTCGCCTGATCACCGATCCGAGCAAGGGGTCGATCCCGACCCCCTATCACGTGATCAGCTGTCAGCCAATGACAGCTGATCATGTGATACAACGGAGCCGGTAATCAGCTATTATTCCTCCTCGCGCTGACAGCGCGAGGAGAAAAAAAAGAGCCGATCACCGGCGGCCGTGATCGGGACATCAGTCCCGATCGCGGCCAGCCCTGCCAGTGCCTACCTGCCCCCTGCCAGTGCCCACCTGCCCCCTGCCAGTGCCACCTCAATAAAAAATAAGTGCCCCCTGTCAGTGCCACCCAGCAGTGCCCATAGTGCCACCCAGCAGTGCCCACAGTGCCACCCAGCAGTGCCCACAGTGCCACCCACCAGTGCCACTTAGCAGTGCCCACAGTGCCACCCAGCAGTGCCCACAATCTGCCTCAACAAAGGTGCTGCACCCCAGTGCCACGTATCCGTGCCCATCAGTGTCATCTACCAGTGCCCATCAGTGCCGCCCATCAGTGCCCAGCAATGCCACCTATCAGAGCCACCTATCAGTGCCACCTATCAGTGCCCATCAGTCCCATCTATCAGTGGTACCTATCAGTGCCCCTTAGTGCCACCCATCCATGCCACCTATCCGTGCCACCCATCTGTGCCACCCATCCGTGCCATCTTATCTGTGCCCATCTTTGCCCATCGGTGCCGCCTTATCTGTGCCCATCGGTGCCGCCTTATCTGTGCCTATTAGTGCCGCCTTAACTATGCCTATCAGTGCCCACCAGTGCAGCCTATCAGTGCCCACCAATGCAGCCTATCAGTGCCCACCAGTGCAGCCTATCAGTGCCGCCTCATCAGTGCACTTCACTGAAGGAGAAAAATGACCTGTTTGCAAAATTTTATAACAAACTATTAAACATGATTTTTTTTTTTTTGCATCTTTTTTTGTTTGTTTAGCAAAAAATAAAACTCACAGCTTTAATTAAATACCACCAAAAGAAAGTTCTATTTGTGGGAAAAAAATGATAAAAATTTCATTTGGGTACAGTGTTGTATGCCCGCGCAATTGTCATTCAAAGTGCATCAGCGCTGAAAGCTGAAAATTGGTCTGGGCAGGAGGGGGGTTTAAGTGCCCAGTAAGCAAGTGGTTAAAAAATAAAATAAAATAAATTAAGGAATTTGTTTAATGAAACGCTGGATTGATGATCCAGGAGACCAACCTGGTAGTCCCAATTCTCCATCCAGAAGATCGTCTTCATCTTCCTCCACCTTTTTCATCACCAAAGCAAAGAACACTGCAAATCCCACCACCTGTCAATGACACACAATTGACTTTTGAGAAAACACCATCATTAGCAACGTAAAAAAAAAAAAATTGTGTATGGGAATGTTTCCTGGAAAGCTAGGGTAGAAAAGGACTTGAAAGCCATCACTCACCTTGAGAGGCTGCAGAATGAAGATGCTCTGGAAGAGTGACAGAGCCATGGAGACAATCCATCGGATAGAGCTTTGCTTCCCATACAGGAATCCGTACATCATGGTGAAGTAGGTGGACACAATGCTTATTGATATCAGAAGGAACCACCCAATGTACAGGAACCACCAAGGGAGAAGCTTCTTTTTCTTTGCCTTCTTTTGAGGGGACCTGTAGAAGTACAGTTTTATAGGTATAAACTGCGTGGAATATAGTGCATGCACAGCCCAGTTTACCTTACCACTGCAAGCCCTGTGTGCCGGAATGGCTGGCTCCTGCGCATGCAGAAGAGTTAAGTCATCCCCTGCCAGCCAGCAAAAAAGCAAAAACCTGGGGAGAAGATGCTGGTGCCGGTGAGGTAAGTATAAGTGACTAGCACTATCACCCTGATGGGTTTACTTCCTCTTTCATTCCCTGCAAAGGCAAAGCATAATGGACTACTATGCATCACATAGTAGCCCATTATGTGTCACTTACCTGACACAGGAGCCAGCGAAGTCACTGCTGTCCCCTGTAGTCCGGCGCATCCATCTTCTCGGTGGGGCCTCGCAGCTCCGCCTCTGTCATTCGGCGAAGCTGCGATGACGTCACTCCCGCGCATGCGCACGGGAGCCGACACCTGCGGCATCTTCGTCGTTGGCGATGCCGCGCTCAGTGCGCCGGCGTGCCACTGTCTACGGCGCATGCGCCATAGACAGCGGTGCCTGTCTTCGGGCAAATATCTCCTAAACCGTATAGGTTCAGGAGATATTTCTTGGACCTACAGGTAAGCCTTAATATAGGCTTACCTGTAGGTCAAAGTGTGTTGTAAGGGTTTACAACCACTTTAAAAGACATATAACACTTCCTTAGAAGCTACCTCTTCAAGTCCCAAAAGTGTATATCCAACCCTAAACAACGCTAGTGCTGCCTGTCCCAACCCTAATGCTACCTGTCAAAGTGTATATCCAACCCTAAACAACCCTAGTGCTGCCTGTCTCAACCCTAGTGCTGCCTGTCAAAGTGTATATTCAACCCTAAACAACCCTAGTGCTGCCTGTCTGCTGGACATCTCTTTCCACAACTTCCAGGATTCCTGACATGCTTTGCAGTTTCTTCTCTGCTGTTTACTTTCAGTTTTTAAGAACTACATATCCTATAGTTGCGGCCTTCAAAAAGAGATTAATGCACTGACTCCGCCTCCTAAAACCCTCTTCTCAGCACCTCTGTAGTTCAGTAGGCAGGTTCTGTGAAATTTGCGACACCGCAGAGCCTACTCACAGGGCATAGTGACTATATATTAGGATCTGAATCACCTGCTAGCAACACTGTGATTCCCAGCAACCAGCAGTTTCTAGTCTCCACCTGATGCTGGCTGCTGGGCGGGTATATAAGTCCTCCTCTGCCATTGCACTTTGCATTAGTGTTTTGCCTTGTTTGCTGCCAGCTATATGCCATTTACCCTGCTGTCTGATTTCTGCTCCACATTTACATGATTCCAATCCTGGTTAGGGTTGCCACCTGGCCTGGATTCACCCAGACAGTTCGGGTTTTGAATCATGTGTCCGGGTTTCAGACCACCTGAAACTGGGACCAATTATTCAGACCGGAACTTGGCTTCCCAGCAGGGCTGCTGGCTGCAGTTGTCTAAGCTGAGAGTGTGTGTTACACTCTCTTTACACACTGTCCAAAGCTAGCACTAACAACCCCCCCCCCCCTCCAGACGGGAGAGGAGAGAGTGATCGATATACACCTCTTCCTCCCACCTCTACCCTTTTGTGTCTGCCTACACTGCAGTCCCCAGCGCTGTGCCCCAGCAAAAGAAAGTGGGGATGGGAAACCCAGCAGCCGCAGACAGATCTGGTTGAGAGGTGCTGACTGCCAAGGGGTGAGTGAGCTCCATTCCCGTCTGTGACTGAAGCCTCCCCCCTCCCCTCTTCTCTCTCTTGCCTCTGAATGAATACACTAAGTTAAATCGGGGTCCTCAGAGCACCCCTTACATCAGAGTTTGCCTTTACATTAGAGTCCACAGAGCTCCCCCTTAAAGTGTAAGGCAGAACACTGCGGACTCAGATGTAAGGGGAAACTCTGAAGACTCTGATGTAAAGGGGGCTCTAGAAACACTGATTTAAAGGGAATGCAGGGAACTCTGATGTAAGTGGGGTTTGTGGTTACCAGAGACACCCTTACATCAGAGTTCCCCTTTAAACCAGGAGCTGCAGTTATTCCCCATTACATCAGATTCCTCTCCATACATCAGTGTTCCCCCATAAATCAGGGTTGCCAGAACATCCCTTATGTCAGAGGCACCAGAGTTCTAATTTATATCAGAGTCTGCAGAGTCTCCTCTTATAGTGTAATGGCGCGTATACACGATCGGAATTTCGGCCAGCAAAAGTCCGATGAGATCTTTTCATCGGAAAATTCCCACCAGCAAAAATTTGATGGCATGTTCTCAATTTTCCCGATAGATAAACTTTCCATCGGAAATTCCGATCGTGTGTATGCAATTCCGACACGCAAAAACTCACGCATGCTCAGATTCACCTACGAGATAGAAGCTGTTGGCTACTGGGTATTGAACGTCCTTTTTCTAGGACGGAATTTGGTGTAGGCAAGACAGTTTGAGCGGAATTCCGTCGGAATTCCGACGAGAAAACCATCAGAGCTTTTTCCGACGAGAATTCCGATTGTGTGTATGCGGCATAATCGAACTCTGCGAGTTCAGATATAAGAGAAAACTCTTCGCATTCAGATGCAAAGGGGAACTCTATGGACTCTTGTTATTAACTTCATACAATTAGAAATATTATTTAATTGCAACATATATGTATAGTTTATACTGTAAAAAAAATTGCTGCGTGCCGCTAAAGTGTTCGGGTTTGACTTGAAGAAAAGGAGGCAACCCTAGTCCTGGTTCTCCCCTTCCCATCTGTTTCCTGCATCTCCATTTTAACCGTGTTCCCCATTTTTGTACATATGGTATATAGTTAGTTTGTAGTTAGGCTTCCTGGTACTTAGGCAATTTGGTTATATGGGTGTAACATTACTCCTATTTTTAAGTTTGCTGTTTGCTGGTGCGTAGATGTCTTTTGTTGACTATGCAATGGTTGTGAGCATAATCAAATATTCAATATTTCCTCCATTGTGGAGGTCTGGCACTCCAGGGATCCCCCAACGTGCGGCTCACCTTTGTACGGGCACTGGCGGTATGGATTTTTCCAGGACATTCATTAGCGCTTGTAGCTGTGTAGAGAACTCTTCGTACTGCTGCTTGTCTAGGACTTGCTGGTTCTCCAGTTGCCTAAGATCAGTAGACACTTTATTGAGCTTCTGAGAGACATAATTCCCACAGAACAAGGCATGCAACTCTTCACCAGAGAGCTGAGCCAACGGTACGGAGACTGTCAGGGCTAAAGGAAAAAAAAAACCCAATATCATGAAACTTCCTGATCATGACCTAGACATCTTAAAGCGAAACGTTCATATAATTTAGTAGCAGAACGCATTTGAAGCAAATGTTTTTACTTTTATCAGAAAATATTTTTTGATTTATCTTTTCGCATTTCTGATTTAAAAAAAAAAAAAAAAAGGCCTCTACTCTGTTCCACAAAATTGTAGAATGCTAGAAGATGTGGAAGTGTCTGGGCAGTTGCTGATGCTGACCCCTAAACATCCACACCTATAAGGCCGCGTACACACGGGCGGACTGTTCGCCCAACTTTGTCCGTCCAACAGTTTCGGCAAACAGTCCGCTCAAAATTAGCATGGACGGACATGGCCACACACGACGAACGAACAGTTTGCTGAAACCGTGCGCGATGACGTGAACGGCACGTACGACGGGACGAAAAATACGACGTCCTATACACTGCATTATAACTTTCGGCGTGAAAATCCTTTCTGAGCATGCGCGCAACTTTGTTTGACGAACAAGCCTACACACGAGCGGACTGTTCGCTGAAACAACGTTTCAGCGGACAGTTTTACGGAATTTCCGAAAAACCTTGTCCGTCAAACTGTCCGCTGAAACTGTCCGCTGAAAGCCCACACACGAGCGGACTGTCCGCCCAAACACTGTTCAGCGGACAAAGTTGGGCGAACAGTCCGCGCGTGTGTACGCGGCCTCAGGCTTTGGGTTTAAATGGACTCTCTCGGTACTCGATAGTGAATAACAAATGAAAAATAATAAAAAATATATAATATTTAATTTGAATAGCGTTAGCATGCAGGGACCCCGGTGCTTCACTTTTTACACATTTTGTTATGTTACAGCCTTATTCAAAAATGAATAAAATTCATTATTTTCCTCAAAATTCTACAAACAATACCCCATAATAACAACGTGAAAGAAGTTTGTTTGAAATCTTTGCAAATTTATTAAAATTTAAAAAACAAATACATTCCATGTATCTATGGATTTGCTTGTGTAACAGCAGACTCTTGGGTTTTTCCTGAACAATGCCAGCTATAGCTGGCAACATTAACCCCCCTGGCGGTATTCCCGAGTCTGGCTCGGGGTGAAAATGTTGTACCATTAGCGGTAACCCCCGAGCCAGACTCGGGACCGCATCGCTGAATCCAGGAAGAGGTTACTTACCTTGTCTCCTGGATCCAGCGATGTCCCCCCCCCCGCTGCTGTATGAGCGAGCCGTCCTCTGCTTGATCTATCACGGAGCCGAGATCCGTTCCCTGCGAGCATTGCGACGCATGGGGACAGAGAACGGCGCCAAATTCAAAAAGTAAAACACACAGTATACATACAGTATAATGTAATCTTACAGATTACATTGCTGTATGTAATTATTTCACATCCCCTTTGTCCCTAGTGTTCTGTCCAGTGTCCTGCATGCAGTTTTATAATATAAAAACTGTTCTTTATGCCTGGAAACTGGAGATTGTCCATAGCAACCAAAACTGTCCCTTTACATCAAAAATGGTTTTAGACCAGCTAGAAAACAGCGATAATAAATTGGAATCACTCGCAGAATTGAGCTACAATATAAAACGCCAAATTTCCATGCAAAATAATTTTACCGCTTTCAGCACCTAAAATCTGAAATAATCAAACCGCCAGGGAGGTTAAAGCAGCGTTCCAGGCTTTTTCTGTTTATTAAAAGTCAGCAGCTATAAAAAGCGTAGTTGCTGACTTTTAATAAACAGACACTCACCTGTTCCACGGTCCAGCGATTCCAGCCGAACGAGGCGTCGCTCCTCTCCCCCTCCTCTCTGCCGGCGCCTCCATTGCCACTCTGGGCACCCGGCCGTGACAGCTTTTGGCTTCACGGCCGGGCACGCACGGCTCATGCACGAGTCACGCTGCGCTCCCGGAGTGGACAGGCAATCTCCTGGGACCTGTCACATGTCCCAGGAGATCGCCTAGAGGGAGGGGCCGCCTAAGGCGAAAGGTGGAGTCACCTTGGCGGTCCCTGGGTGGAAGGACAAGGTGGGACAGGAAGTCCCCCTAACGAAGCCCCTACTCCCCCCCCCCCCCCAAAAAAAATGACATGCCAAATGTGGCATGTAAGGGAGCGAGGAGTGCTTAAAGCAGAAGTTCCATTTTTGGGTGGAACTCCACTTTAATCATTATATTCTGCCGACAGGGAAAGCTTACAGCGGGCAGAATACAAAAGCTCAGCGGGAGTGATTCCCCCATCGTACACACGATCATAATTCTCGTCAGAAAAAGCTCTGATGGTTTTCCCGACGGAATTCCGCTCAAGCTGTCTTGCCTACACACGGTCACACCAAATTCTGATCGCTTAGAACGCGGTGACATACAACACGTACGACGGGACTAGAAAAAAGGAAGTTCAATAGCCAGTAGCCAATAGCGTCCATCTCATAGATGAATCTGAGCATGCGTGATTTTTGTCGTGTCTGCAATTGCATACACACAATCAGAATTTCCGATAGAAAGTTTTTCCGTCTGGAAAATTGAGAACATGCTATCAATTTTTGGCTGGCGGAAATTCGGCCAGCTAAATTCCGATGGAGCATACACACGGTCGCATTTTCCGATGAAAAGCTCTCATCGGTCTTTTTCTGTTCGAAATTCCGATTGTGTGTACGCGGCATTAGACTTACTTCCAGATGGTATTTGCTTTTGCAGCAGCTGTGAGATGATCTGTAGAAGAACGGTAAAGTCTGGACTTGGCTCTTGGTTTAGGTCCACTTCCATATTATTCCACGAGTTTTGGCTCAGTGTTCGTGCCACCGTTGACAAGTTCTTAAAAAAAGTTTAAAAAAAAGGAAGGAATATTTATGCCACAGGACAGAAAACTACCATTCATACCACTGGAGGTCAAAGACCACTGAGCCTCATCTGTAACCTCACCTCTAGTATGGTGGCCAGACTCTGCTGGCTGGATGGGCCCTTTTTGGCATTGGCAGTTTTGTTGTCTTTCTTATCTCCTGATTTGCGTGCCTTGGGCTGAGTGTTTCTGAAGATGTAGATGATGAGCAGGTTGACGGGAAACATGAGCAGGGCACTTTCAATCGCTATCATGATGTCTCTCCAGGTTATGTTGATGTCACCTGTAATATATGAAAGAAAGGTTAATGCATACCTAAACACAATCACAAAAATCTATGATGCTAATAGCGACGTCATCCCGTAAGTGGGCGCAGTTAACCCGAAAACCTGGCGGGAGCATGGGAGTGTGGTAAATGTGAATGAACCCGGTGAGGAAGCTGGCTGTTTGGTATACATGCCTGGTCTGAGATTGCTAGGTACAATTGGATCTGTAGCATTTATGGCTCGGGGGTTTTTGAGTTGCTGCGCGTTGATACACATTTTATATAATTTCCTATTGGAATTCTTATATGCGGCAAGATTTATCGACTGTGTGGTTTTTGGGAACGTCACATTTTTACATTTTTTACAATTACATTTCCTTTTTTTTACCCGGTGAACCTACCAGTGACACCCTACCTGTCCTATGGTAAAAATGCCCACTGGCTGTACTATATCTATTGAGAGGCAGTGTTGTCACTCTAGGAGTAGATGACAGAATACCTCCCCTTCTCCTCTTCTGCATTATACATATACATATCTGGTAGAATCAACACACTCAATGGTATATTTACGAACATTTACTGTCGGAATTTCTGGACAAAAAAAAAAAAATGAGAGCAGGTTCTCAAATTTTCCGCCAACTTCACTTTGTTGTTGGAAATTCCGATGGTGTCGCACAAAAATTCACGCGTGCTCGGAATCAAGCAGAAGGAGCCGCACTGGCTATTGAACTTCCTTTTTCTCTGCTCGTCGTACCTCTTGTACGTCACCGCGTTCCCACGTTTGGTATTTCCGACAACATTTGTGTGACCGTGCGTATGCAAGACAAGTTTGAGCCAACATCCTTCGGAAAAAAAAAAAAATCCACTGTTTTGTTGTCGGAAAGTCCGATCGTGTGTACAAGGCATTTGAGTAGTCTAATGCCGCGTACACACGTGCGGACTGTATGGCGTACTTAGTCCGTCGAAACCCATTTCAGCGGACAGTCCGCTCGTGTGTGGGCTTCAGCGGACTTTTTCAGCGTGCAGTCTGGCGTACTAAGAATTTCGGATTTTTCGAAATTCTGTCCGTCGTACTTTGGTTTCAGCGGACAAACCGCTCGTCAGTAGGCTAGTTCGACGGACTAAGAATGGCGCATGCCCAGAAAGGATTTACACGGCGGAAGGGTGCTTTGCTGTGTATTGGACTTCCTATTTCTAGTCCCGTCGTACGTGCTGTACACGTCATCGCGCAAGCTTTCGACGGACTGTTTGGGTATCCGTGTGTGGTCAAGTCCGTTCAGTCGAAAGTATGAAGGACTGTCCGTCGGATTGTATGACGGACTAAGTATGCCATACAGTCCGCTCGTGTGCACGCGGCATAACAAGTTCAAAGGCATGTTGCAAGTGAACAAAATTAATTTATATAAAGTAAAAACACTGCAAGTAGGAAGTAAAAATACTTGATTTTGTGCTTTTACCCGCTCATATTTATGTTGGTGACAGGGCCTCTTCAAGAAAACGTCCCCAGATATCTTGGCAGGTGTTGATGTTTGAGAATTCAGATAACAGGCACTTACCCATACTGAAGATTATGGGGTAGTTGGATTGAGGCATTTCCCAGAACATCAGATTGATGACCATGGTACAGAGGAAAAGACACATGCAGCAGGAGATTTTCTGAATACGGGTGAATACGCTGCGCGCCTGGTGACTGATGACTGACATCCAGATGTTGTCATCGCGCAAGCCCCGTAACGTTTTCTTCATGAAGATATTCCTTGCGGGAGAGAACATACACAGGACATGTGAAAACCTCAGACCAAACCTTTTTTTTTTTTATTAAAACCAAGAACAATGTCCATCAACAGTAATCCCGTGCCAGAGGGCCGGGACAAGCAGTGGGCAGAAGGGGCGGCTGCCCTGGGCATTGTGGTATCGTGTGAGCTGAGGGGCCCCGTGTGGTGATTGGGGATGGGGGGATTTTTGTTCAGAGGAAGGCCCCTTTCACACGAATGATCCGTTCAGGTCCACCTGTCAGTTTTTTAGGTGGACCCGAACGGGCACTCCATAGAGATCTATGGAGCGTCAGGATGTCAGTGGGGAGATGTCCGCTGACATCCGACCTGCTCCAGTCCGAAAAAGTGTGGCGGAGAAAAAAAAAACGACTTTTCAACCCGTCTGCGGATCGGGTGAGGACTCTGCGGTCCGTCGTCATCCAATCTCCCATAGGGGAGAGCGGCGCTCTGACAGGTCCGTCCCTGCGCATTGTGCAGAGACAGACCTGTCATCTTCCTGCTCAGCGGGGATCGACGGAGCGATTCCCCCGCTTAGCAGAGCGAGCTCCGTACACAGACACATCCGTATGAAGGGGGGGGGGGGGCACCAGAGGGGAAATAATTGTTCTAAAAGGGCAAATCAGGGGGAAGGGTGTGCTAGGAGTGGTGGTTCAGGGGGATTTGTGTTGGGAGGGGCAATTTGGGGGGGTTTGTTGTGCTATAAGAGGGAATATGGCCGAGGGGGGAAGGGTATTTGTGCTAGGAGGATATTTTTTTTTGCAGGGGGATTTGTGCTAGTAGGGATGACTGAGGGATGTTTGTGCTAGGAGGGGAGATGTTTGTGCTAGGAGGGGGATTTGGAGTAGGGGGGAGAGAATGTGTACTTGGAGGGGAATTTTGAGGGGCGGATGACTTGTGCTAGGAAGGGTGTTTTTTTTGGGGGGAGCCTTTGTGTTGGGGGGATTTGGGGGATGGTAGGGACAGAGATTTGTGCTGGGAGGGGGGATTTCAGCAGGGGGGTGGATTTGTATTGGTAGGAGTTGTAATGAGTGGTTATTTGAGTTATTGTTGGCTTTCTATCATCTGGAACCAGTCTGCCCATTCTCCTCTGATCTCTGACAAGGTATTTTCCTCCACACAACTGCCGCGCACTGGACTGAAAAATCCCAGTAGATCAGCAATTTATGAAATACCCAGACCAGCCCACCTGGCACCAACAACCATGCCACCTTCAAAGTAAATTACTGTAAATCTCCTTTCTTCTCCATTCTGATGCTCGGTTTTAACTTCAGCAAGTTGCCTTCACCACCTCTAGATGCCTAAAAACATTGATTTGCTGCCATGTGATTGGCTGATTAGCAATTTGTGTTACCAAGCAATTGAACAGGTGTACCACCTAATAATGTGACTGAGTGTACCTCAGTCAGCAAGTTGTTAAGCAGGCATGGTCCACTGTTTTCCCTGTTAGAAAACCTACCTTGGGAAATCCTATACAGCCATCGCTAGACTTCATGTAGACTAGTGGCTGCAAATAGGCAGCAATGGAGTTCAGCAACACTGAGAAGCAACAAACACAACAAAAACAGGCGGATGAGCCACAGTTTTACCGCACCCTGACTGCTGAGCCCCAAGTTGACACAGCCAATAGCCGTGTGTTAGTATGATGAAAATTATACCACCTGTTTGCACGAAGGAGGTGGAACTATCACCAAATCTTGTCACATGTCTAAGCCCTTGTACACACGGTCGGGGATTCCGTCGGAATGTGTCCTATCGGACCGTGTTGTCGGATAATCCGACTGTGTGTGGTATGCATCGGACTGATTCCGTCGGAATATCCGTCGGACCCAATTTTCCAACTTGTTGGAAATATTTTCCGACCAACTGGTTCGATCGGACATTCTCCGATCATGTGTAGAGAATTTTGATCGGACCAAGTGCCACGCATGCTCAGATCAAATTCCTATATCAAAGCTATTGGCTACTAGCCTGAACGTAGTCCCATCGTAACGAAATTACGTCACCACGTTCTGAATGATTGGATTTTTCGACAACTTATGCCGCGTACACACGGTCGAACTGTATGACGTACTTAGTCCGTTGAAACACATTTCAGCGGACAATCCGCTCGTGTGTGGGCTTCAGCGGACTTTTTCAGCGTGCAGCCAGGAGTACTAAGAATTTAGTTTTTTTCCAAAAATCTTTCCGTCGTACTTTGGTTTCAGCGGACAATACGGTCGTCAGTATGCTAGTCCGACGGACTAAGAATGGCGCATGCCCAGAAAGGATTTACAGGGCTTTGCTGTGTCTTGGACTTCCTATTTCTAGCCCTGTCATACGTGCTGTACACGTCATCGCGCAAGCTTTCGTCGGACTGTTTGTGTATCCGTGTGTGGTCAAGTCCGTTCAGTGGAAAGTATGCCGGATTGTCCGTCGGATTGTATGACGGACTAAGTACGTCATACAGTTCGACCGTGTGTAAGCGGCATTAGTCCGACCGTGTGTATGCAACAGTTTCGGACAAGATCCGTCGGGCAAAATCCGACGGACAAAATCCGACGGATTTGGTTGTCGAAATCTCCGACCGTGTGTACAGGGGCTAAACAAGGTCTAATCCTTCCTTTGTTTATCCAAAAACTAAAAGAAAGGGTTTTTGGCTAAAGATACAGTATAAATAATCATGTACTCTATCATCTCCTTCCCGCTATCAGTATTTGGTTACCTAAAACTTCCTAACTCTTGATCAGTAGCAGCTTTGAAGATCTTGCTGGAAGTGTCTCCTTTCGCTGGTTCCACTAGCCATGCATTGCACAGAAAGTACCAGGTTTTCCTTAGTTGGACATCTTGGACCTTCACTTGGGTTACATACCTGTGGTAGAAAAAAAAAAGAGACCCAGGTAAAGTCTCATGAAGGTGGCATTAAACTTGCAGCCTTTACTATCAGACTGTCATCTCACCATCTTTTATGAGGACCTGAACCATCATGGCTGAGCGTGATGCTCTTAATCTCACCCAGAGGATACGGCAAAAAAAGTAGGAAGATATCATTTCTGCCTTTATTGAACACTTTAGATTTGGCGTCTGATAGGAGAATCGGGCCAAACTGACCATGTAATCCACTGATAGACAGGTACACCTAGAAATAAACAGGATATCACGTGTGTGCCAATGATGTTCTGCAGACCACTGTTCTCAATTACATTGATTTGATGGTTAACATTGTAAGAAAAAACAATGAAGTTCAGTTTTTCTCACCTTGGCACTGGTACCTGCCCCCTGCCGATGCCCGGTATGCACGGTTAACTGATAGAGGTATAATCCACAAGGATCATTATCTCGAGGTACCATTACTCGATTCTGGAAAAAGAAATAATAGTTATACCATTACAAAGAAAATGAGGCAAGGGGTGGATTTTTATGGTGCTTTCATACCAATGAAATACAGGAAGATTGTTAAAAGGAATCTTATAATTTATTGAAATACAATTAAAATATCACATATACTGCAATAGCACAAAACTATGCACAGACATTTTTTTATATAGAAGGGGTCCTAGAAGCAGAGGATGGAATGTTGACAGCACTTTATCCCAACATGTTTCGCGTTAGCTTCATCAAGGGAAGTGCGAACTAATAACAAATTTGATTGAAAAAGATAATAATTAATAACAATCAATAAAACAATTAAATACATACAGGGATATATAAATTATCAGAAACCTTCCATGTAGAGATTCTGCAGGAAGGCGCTTACCATCTGCTATCTGAATCCCCAGACACACTGAAGGCCAGCCAATAAGTGTGGAACAAAATGTATGAACCTACGCTCACCAATAGCTACCCATCCAATTTTTTTTTTTTATGGGTAGCTATTGGTGAGCGTAGGGTCAGATGGTAAGCGCCTTCCTGCAGAATCTCTACATGGAAGGTTTCTGATAATTTATATATCCCTGTATGTATTTAATTGTTTTATTGATTGTTATTAATTATTATCCTTTTCAATCAAATTTGTTATTAGTTCGCACTTCCCCTGATATGGAGAAATCCACTCGTCTGTATGCTAGTCCAACGGATGCAAACCGACGCTAGGGTAGCTATTGGCTATAAACTTCCTTATTCTAGTCCGGTCGTACGTCATCGCGTTCTAATCCGTTGGACTTTGGTGTGATTGTGTGTGGCCAAGTCGGTTCATTTGGAAAGTCCGTCGGAACTCCTCCAAAAGTCCGTCGGAACTCCTCCAAAAGTCCGTCGGGAAGACCGTCAGACCTAGTCTGCCGGAAAGTCCGGTCATGTGTACGCGGCATTAGACTAATTTGTTAGATGTGTAGTGCCTGGTACAAATTTTCATTTCACTTTAAGCATGTTTCGGAACATTTAATGGCTAAAAGCATTACATAATACCAAAGGCTTTTCCCCTGAAGTGCACTGGTTGTATTTGATGCTTTTAACCATTAAATGTACCAAAAAGTCCTTCAAGTGAGATGAATGCTTCTACCAGGCAAATATTTTGTTTGTCACTGAAAGAGGGGGTGTTAGAAAGTCTTCCAATGAGTACACAAGGTGCCGGGTTTTTTGGCCTCTAGATTGGCCAGTCTGGGATGATATCATCCTTTACATGTGCATGGAAGCCAATCATTCCGGCACAGCCAGAGTGCACATTTATTGCACCGAGGAGCACAGAGATATACAGATGAACTTTATGGGTCTAAAAATAAGCAACATAGTGAAAACTATTTTACTCAAAAATTCTCTTACCATGTCGATGGGGGGGGGGCAGCCAAGGAAGGTGAAATACAAAAGCAGATTAAACTTGAGCTTAAGTGCTAGGGATGGATTTGGGGTGAAGGAGATGCTTTAAATATCTGCCCCAAAAGCTACCCGCACAGGACTCCTGGTGTCCAAAACAAATACAATGTGTAAGTACCATTACCTGCATCTGGTCCCTGAGGTCCATCCGCCGTGCCCATAGGACACCAAGAATGTAGCAAACGTAGAAGCATGCCAGCAATATGACAATGACAGGATTCTGTGAGATCTGAGAAAAATATTCTGCTGTACGGGTGACATCGATCTGCACTGGGAGCACCATGAACGAACCCCCGAAGAATGAGAGGTGATTGCAGAGACACTGGACTGCGTCTGTGGTGGTCTGGGGGCCAACCTACAACACACACAGAAGAAGGACACACGGGCCGAAAGGACATAGGTTAGCCAGTGGAAGATTTAGATTCAACAAAGAAAGTATGGCAAAATAATAGGGAAAATCATCTATAAGTAAGCTTGCATAAATACGTGGTTCTCTTTCAGGACCTTCTCCTACCAAAATACTCCAGTAGGAAGTATTTCTTAAAAAAAAACGTCTTCTTTCTTTTCTTTAATGTCACAAGTTTGTAGTCTGGCTTATGTCTAGTTTTAATCATTTGTATCAACAAATTATAAAGATGTCAATAAAGTATCAATAAATTATAAAGATGAGTTTAGTTCCCCTGAATTTTTAATATTGTATTGGCGTGGCTTTTGCCTGGGGGCACCTCAAAAGTTCACTGTGGGTAAAAAACATTTCTTCGATAAGACTTGGTAGTTTTTCCCTACTGCAGGCAGTACAAACCTACAAAAAAGAGGCTACCATTGCTGACCTCCTTTTGAAAATGCTAGTAGCCTGACAGTCTGTGGCTTTGACACTTTTGATTCACTGACCCAGATAACGCATGCTATGAAAGTTGGAAAAAAAAGTCAGAATTCCTTATTGTATTAAATGTTAAAGAGGAAGTAAACCCTGATGGGTTTACTTCCTCTTTGATTCCCTGCAAAGGTAAAGCATAATGGACTACTATGCTTTGCATAGTAGTCCATTATGTGTCACTTACCTGACACAGGAGCCAGTGATGTCACCGCTGTCCCCTGTAGTTCCGAGCGTCCATCTTCTTGGTGGGTCTCCCTGCTCCGTCACTCGCATGGGAGCTGTCACTCGCGGCATATCGCCACGATCTGCGGCCTGCCCAGTGCGCATGCGCCGTACACAGAGGTGGCTGTCTTCGGGTAAATATCTCCTAAATCGTATAGGTTTAGGAGATATTTCTTGGACCTACAGGTGAACCTTAATCTAGGCTTACCTGTAGGTCAAAGTGGTTTGTAAGGGTTTACAACCACTTTAAGGTCAGGGACTCTCAAACTCTCCTGCACATCGAGACATCTCTCTCTCCAGCTGCTCATCCAGAGCCACAAATCTGGTCTTCCCCTAATTCATTCACACAAAGCCCTGAAGAAGGGGCAGCCTTTGAGCCTCGTAATGTGTTGGAAATGTTTTTGAAATTTTTGTTTTTATGCATTCTTTACTTATAGAAAGTTTTCACAAATACAATAAGCAGAATAGAAATACACAAGATACGTGGATCTAACTATCCACTTACAAGTTCAGAAAGGGTACCATTAGGATACCACCAACAGTCTAGGTCTAGAATATTCCACATAGGTACAACACAACCCCATCTTGGACCAACGGTATAGCTCAACAGTTTTCAAGAGACTAGATAGTTTTGTTAATCAATAGCCTGCCATGAAACCCAATGCAATGTGAAAGGCTATACGGGATGGATGATAAGACGATAAGCATTGAAATTGAGGAAAAAGGGGTGAAGGGGAAGGAAGAAGGCAGGTAGGGCAGCAGCACCAGCAGGAGGAGTCATAAGATTACACCTATCGTCTAAAGTAATTACAACCAGCAGACAAATGGGGTTTCAAGAACGTTGAGGGTCAGAAGAAAAAGGGGAGAGAGAAGAAGAAAAGGAAAAAGAAAAAAAAGAAAAGGGGGTGAGGGGGAAAAAAGGGAAGGGGGAACCTTGTGTTTTTCTTAGTCTGAATTTCTCACTTCCTGTTTCTCCTCAGTAAACTTCACACCATCATCTGAGCCGTGTTTAGTCAGCCAGAACAGCTTACTGAGGAGGAACAGGAAGTGAGAAATTCAGACAAAGAAAATAAAGAAGAAAAACATTTAGAAGGGAAATCAAAGGAAAAGGTAAGTGAACCAACAATGCACTAGCTTAAAGGAGCCTATTTAGAAAATAAAAAACAAACCTTTACAACCCCTTTAAGTTCTATTGGCAGATAGCATGTCTAATTGTATATGCTTTCTTTTTCACACTATAAAAAAATTGTGGAGAATAATACTTGGCTATGTGCTTTACTTCAAATGACAGTTGGGGAGTAGGTAGTTACATTTTAAAAAATACAATGTAAAATTGACAAGGGACACCAACATAGTTTTATCTTTGATCTTAAAAACTACGGGATAATGGTGTTGTGGTAACTTGCCCAAATAACACAAAAAAAAGCCTTTGAAAATTAATTTGCAATAACTCCATCAGTATCCCCAGCAAAACAGCTTCATTATTATCCCATTAAAGAAGAAGAGAATTGGGGGCTATTTACGAAAGGTAAATCCACTTTGCACTGCAAGTGCACTTGAAACTGCAGTCGCTCTAAATCTAATGCCGCGTACACACGATCGGACTATCCAGCGGACTTATTCCGCCGGACAATTCGATCGTGTGTGGGCTCCAGCGGACTTTTTCTTCCCAAAAGTCCGGCAGACCTAGAAATAAGACTTGCTTCAAAATTGTCCGCCGGACTCGGCTTTTAGCGGACAATCCGTACGTCTGTGTGCTAGTCCGGCGGACTAAAACTGACACTACGCAGCTATTGGCTACTGGCTATGAACTTCCTTATTCTATGTCATCACGTTCAAATCCGCCGGACTTTTGGAGTGATCGTGTGTGGCCAAGTCCGTTCGCTTGAAAGTCCGGCGGACCTCAGCTGCAAAGTCCGTCGGATTGTCCGCCGGACCAAGTCCGTCGGATAGTCGGATCGTGTGTACGCGGCATAATGCCACGTACACACGTCTGGAGTTTCCAGCAGAAAAGGCCTGACGGTCTTCCCGATGGACTTTTCAGGGACTAAAGTCCGTTCGAAAGTCCATTAGTTTTGAACGTGATGACGGACGACTGGACTAAAAAAGGAAGTTCAATAGCCAGTAGCCAATAGCTTCCCTTGCATCGTATTTGGTCCGTCGGACTAGCACACAGACGAACGGTTTTCCCGATAGGAATTGAGTCCGTCGGATAGATTTAAAACATGTTCTTTTTTTAGGTCCGTAGTGATTCCATCTGACCTATTCTGCCAGAAAGTTCGGTCGTGTGTATGCAGAATAAGGGGTAGATCTGAAATGAGGGGAAGCTCTGCTGATTTTATCATCCAATCATGTGCAAGCAAAAATGCTGTTTTTTATTTTCCTTGCATGTCCCCCTCGGATCTACAGCGACTTTACTTCCAAGTGCACCTGCAGTGCAAAGTGGATTTGCCTTTTGTAAGTAACCCCCAATGTGCGCTGCATTTGGAGATTTCATAATTTGTCGTGTCAGGAATATTAATTCTCCATTATGAACGCGAGTTTACAAGACCGACCGCTTCCGGCTCGTCCTTGCTTCCAAGCATGTGCGTTTGTACTTTGGATTTTTGTCGAACTTGTGAAAACGCGATCGGAAAATCCAACAACAGACATTTGTCCGCTGGAAATTTTAAAAACCTGCCACCCAACATTTGTCCGCGGAAAATCCGACAACAATTGTCCGATGGAGCGTACAAAAGGTCGGATTTTCCGCCAACAGCCTGTCATCAAATCCGATCGAGTGTATGAGGCTTAAGAGACAACTACTAAGCCCTTGTGCACACGGTCGGAACATTCCGACCACAAAATCGTAGTCCCGTCGTAACGAACGAACGTCATCACGTATTTTCCGTCAACTTTGTCCGACCATGCGTTTGCATCACCAGTTTCGGACAAAATCCGTCTGAAAAAATCCAACGGATTTTGTCCAAAACTGGTGATGCATACACACGGTCGGACAAAGTTGTCGGAAAATCCGATCGTTTGGAACGTGATGATGTTTATTCGTTCGTTACGACGGGACTACGTTCAGGCTAGTAGCCAATAGCTTTGGTCTCGTAATTTGATCTGAGCATGCGTGGCACTTTGTCTGATCGGAATTTTCTACAAACAATCGGACAAAGTCCGATCGGATCATGTTGTCGGAAAATGTTATATCCAGCTCTCAAACTTTGTTGGTCGGACATTCCGAAGAAAAAAGTCATATGGAGCCCACACACGGTCGGATTATCCGACAATACGGTCCGATCAGACATTTTCTGTCGGAATTTCCGACCGTGTGTACAAGGGCTAAGAGTGAATGACTCCAATGAAGTCTTCAAGGAATATGGGAAACTGGCAGTGATTAGCCAATTATTTATTTTAAGCAGTCTATGAAGTCACACTCTGGGTTGGCTGTCATACTAGCGTGGTAACAATGAGGTTGATTTACTAAAACTGGAGAGTGCGAAATCTGTTGCAGCCGTGCATGGCAACCAATCAGCTCCTAACTTCAGCTTGGTCAATTAAGCTTTGACAAGAAAACCTGTAAGCTGATTGGTTTCTATTCAGAGATACACCATATTTTGCACTCTTCAGTTTCAGTAAACCAACCACAATGTGACATCTACTGTAGCTATTCACGTTTGTCATCTCAACCGGTCAACTGGGCCAGAAGTCTTGCTGTAAGTCAGTACTAACCATGCAGCCGTCAGATTTCCACTTCTGAGGGCTCGGATCCCAGTAAGCGCATTGCGTTGAAAAAGCAGAGACGCCAAACCGAAGGCTGTTTACTATGGAACCGTTGGAGGGGGCCACAAGGAATATCTGTTTGGCCTTGGGATCAGTGAACATTGTTGGAGTCACTATCCATGTGTGGGAGTCTAAAGAAGAGGAGAGCTACAAGCATCAACATTATACATCATACATATGAGACATAAACATAGGTACTCTATCTACTCTGCATAAATTATATACACTATATTACCAAAAGTATTGGGACGCCTGCCTTTACACCCACATGACCTTTAATGACATCCCAGTCTTAGTCCGTAGGGTTCAACATTGAGTTGGCCCACCCTTTGGAGCTACAACAGCTTCAACTCTTCCGGGAAGGCCGTCCACAAGGTTTAGGAGTGTGTCTATGGGAATGTCCAACTCCAGTCCTCAAGGCGCCTCAAAAGGTCAAGTTTTCAGGCTTTCGATTATTTTGCACAGGTGATTTGATCAGTTTCACTGCTTTAGTGCCGGTTCACACTAGCGCG
This sequence comes from Lithobates pipiens, assembly GCF_037356315.1. Taxonomy (NCBI): domain Eukaryota; kingdom Metazoa; phylum Chordata; class Amphibia; order Anura; family Ranidae; genus Lithobates; species Lithobates pipiens. Next base: position 17,888,618 of record NW_027507686.1, read on the forward strand.
ATGACAGACATCGCATGTAATTCGCAGCGCACGGCTGTTCACATCACATGCGATGTCTGTGCGGGTGCGATGTCAGCCATACAGATAGTATGGCTGATATCGCACCGCATTCGGTACAAACACTGCACAGGACCCTTTTTTCTGTTCGGACCAGAATCGGATCGCATGTGCGTTCACACATATGTGATCCGATTCATGTCTGAACTGTCAGTTCGCAGTGCGATATGCCAGCTGAAATGGGGGTGTCGTTAACATATAATGACACTCCCCATCAGATTGCATATGGCAGTGTGAACTGCCGTGTGTGTCAAGTGCAATGCGGGAACCTGCAGTTGATTCGCAGGGTTCCCGCATCGCACTAGTGTGAACCGGCACTTATACCGCGTACACGCGATCGGAATTCCGGCCCGAAAAAGAGCGATGAGAGCTTTTCATTGGAAAATGCGACCGTGTGTATGCTCCATCGGAATTTAGCTGTCCGAATTTCCGCCAGCCAAAAATTGATAGCATGTTCTCAATTTTCCCGACGGAAAAACGTTCTATCTGTAATTCCGATCGCGTGTATGCAATTCCGACATGCCAAAAATCACGCATGCTTAGATTCAACTACGAGACAGAAGCTATTGAACTTCCTTTTTCTAGTCACGTGGTACGTGTTGTACGTCACCGCGTTATAAATGATCGGAATTTGATGTGACCGTGTGTAGGCAAGACAGCTTGAGCCGAATTCCATCGGGAAAACCATCAGAGCTTTTTCCGACGAGAATTCCGATCGTGTGTACGCGGCTTTAGTAATCCCCACAGCCGTTTCATCTGAGGGAAATCCTGAAAACATGACCTGTTGGGGCGCCTTGAGGACTGGAGTTGAGAAACACTGGTCTATGGGAATGTTTGACCATTCTTCCAGAAGTGCATTTGTTGGGGGTCAGGCACTGATGTTGGATGAGAAGGCCTGGCTCGCAGTCTCCACACCCTTTGCAGCTATAACAGCTTCAACTCTTCTGGGAAGGTTTTCCACAAAGTTTAGGAGTGTATCAAAAGGTACACCCAAAGGTGTTCTATCAGGTTGAGGTCGGGACGGTCAAGTTCCTCCACTCCAAACTCACTCATTCATGTCTTTATGGGCCTTGCTTTCTGCACTGGTCAAAATCATTTGGTGGGGGAGGGATTATGGTGTGGGGTTGTTTTAAAAAAATAATAATAATAATAATAAAAAAGACATTGATCCATTAGCATTTGCAATTACTTAGCTACAGAAGGTGCAATATATAATTGAAGCAGCTTCTACCTGTGTCATTGATCCGAGTTACAACCGCTTTTGGCAAAATGTTCTTTTCATGGTACAGATCCAGCTTCACCCCTTGGTTTACGGACACGATAATAACCAACGTTCTGTTGGATGTGGGGGGCATCAGAGACAGTTGCAAAGCTTTGTCTGTACCCGTCTGCATCTCTGATGAGTTAGTTGGACTTTGAGGAAGAAAGAGCTGCCACCAGAAAAACAGCATTAGTAAAAAAAAAATTACAAGATCATTACTTAAAGAGGAACTGAACTCTGGAGGCTGTGCCTAAAAATGGTGGGAAGTGGGCTCTGGACTAGTCATCAGTACTGCCTGTGTTCTCTCTGCAGTTGATTTTCCCCCTGTACCGACTTACCATACCTTCTTCTGCACTGTGTCTCTATGTGGAGGCGGCCATCTTGGAAGAGGCAGGGCTTTGCTTCCTCATGTCAGCTACTCCAGTAAAGAGAACATTAAAGAGGAAGTAAACCCTGATGGGTTTACTTCCTCTTTGTCTCCCTGCAAAGGTAAAGCATAATGGACTACGATGCATAGTAGGCCGTTATGTGTCACTTACCTGACACAGGAGCCAGCGATGTCACCGCTGTCCCCTGTAGCAGGAAGTGTCCATCTTCTTCTGGGTATCGCTGCTCCGGCCACTCATTGTCCCGGAACAGCGATGACATCACTCCCGTGCATGCACACGGGAGCCTCCACTAACGGCATATCGCCGTTAGCAGCGGCATGCTCAGTGCACCTGCGCGCCGCTGTCTACGGCGCATGCGGCGTAGACAGTGGTGACTGTCTTTTTTCAAATATCTCCTAAACTGTGTAGGTTTAGGAGATATTTCTTGGACCTACAGGTAAGCCTTAATCTAGGTTTACCTGTAGGTCAAAGTGGTCTGTAAGGGTTTACAACCACTTTAATCAAGCATAATAGTCACTTCACCAAATCTTACTCTAAATCTCCTTAGACTTGGGGTCAGTTGCAACAGTGCTTTAAATTTTACACTGCATATTCACTTTCTGAGTTCAGTTCAGCTTGAACGAATGCTGTTACCCTCCCATTCCGGGCAGAGTGACAGTGGGGTTGATCTAATAAAGACTGTGCACTTTGCAAGGGAATTTGCTACAGAACATAGTAAATGAGGGGAAGCTCTGCTGATTTCCTTCAGCCAATCACGTGCAAGCAAAAATGCTGTTTTTTTTTTTTTTTCCTTGCTAGTGATTGGGTATTCTTTGCAAAGTGAAGCTTCAGTTCATTTACTAAGCTCTGGAGCAAATTCCCTTGTAGAGTGCAACCGCACTTGCAAAGTGCAGAGTCTATTAGCCTTTTGTAAATCAACCCTGATGTCACTGGGGTAGAGGGTAAAGCAGTGAAATCATCCACTCTTCAACACCTTCCAATACTGGAGCTTACCCGGGGTGGACCCTTGTAGTAGAAGTCAACAAGAGGGTGAGGATGGGTTAGTATAGCTTGCTGGGTGGGGGTAGATGGGTTATTAGCAGACACTGGGGTTGATATACTAAAGGCAAATAGACTGTACACTTTGCAAAGCGCATTTGCACTCTGCAAGAGCAGTTGCTCCAGAGCTTGGTAAATGAGGGGAAGTTCTGCTGACTTTCATCATCCAATCAGGTGCAAGCAAAAATTCATTTTTTTTTTAAATATTTTTCTCGCACGTGATTGGGTATTCTTTGCCAAGTGAAGCTTTACCGCATTTACTAAGCTCTGGAGCAACTGCACTTGCAGAGCGTAACTGCACTTTGTAAAGTGCACAGTCTATATGCCTTTAGTAAATCAACCTTGATGTCTCTGCAAAGAGGCCCCACTGAGCCCCTTATACGCACCTTGCCGATGCTCTCTTGCCGCTTCTTCTTCTATCACAGGGGTCTCCAAGCTTTCTAAACAAAGGACCAGTTTACCATCTTTCGGACTTTAGGTGGGCTGGACCATTGCCAGTGGAAATATAAATTGTATTGGCATTGGTGGGTGTAAACAGTGCCTCATCTTTAGCATTAGGGGGAGGAATAGTGCCCCATCATTGGTGTCAGTGGGAGAATTAGAGCTCCATCGTTGGTGTCAGTGGGAGAAATAGAGCTCCATTGTTGGTGTCAGTGGGAGGAATAGTGCCCCATCATTGGTATCAGTGGGGGAAATAGTTCTCCGTCATTGGCATCAGTGGGAGGAATAATTCCCCATCATTGGTGTCAGTGGGAGGAATAGTGCCCCATAATTGGTGTCAGTGGAAGGAATAGTGCCCCATTGTTGGTGTCATTGGGAAAAATAGTGCCCCATTGTTGGTGTCATTGATAGGAATTATGTGCCATTGTTGGTGTCAGTTGGCAGAATTTTTTCTAGTATTATATAGTAGGTGAGGTTGAAAAAAGTCCATCAAGTCCAACCTATGTGTGTGATTATATGTCAGTATTACATTGTATATCCTTGTATGTTGCGGTCGTTCAGGTGCTTATCTAATAGTTTCTTGAAACTATCAATGCCCCCCCGCTGAGACCACCGCCTGTGGAAGGGAATTCCACATCCTTGCCGCTCTTACAGTAAAGAACCCTCTACATAGTTTAAGGTTAAACCTCTTTTCTTCTAATTTTAATGAGTGGCCACGAGTCTTGTTAAACTCCCTTTTGCGAAAAAGTTTTATCCCTATTGTGGGGTGACCAGTCCGGTATTTATACATTGAAATCATATCCCCTCTCAAGCGTCTCTTCTCTAGAGAGTGTCAGTGTCAAAGGTGTCAGTTAAATGTCCAATTTGTCCGCCGCAATGTCGCAGTCCCACAAAAAAATTGTTGATAGTCGCCATTACAATATCCCATAGGTTATAGACAGCATAACTTTTGCGCAAAACAATCAATAGACGCTTACTGGGATTTTTTTTTTACCAAAAATATGTAGCAGAATACATATTGGTCTAAATTGATGAAGAAATTTGATTTTTTTACACATTTTTTTTTTTTTTTATTGGATATGTTTTATAGCAGAAAGTAAAAAATATTTGTTTGTTTTTTTCCAAAATTGTCGCTTTTTTGTTTATAGCGCAAAAAATAAAAAATAAAATAAAAACCGCAGAGGTGATCAAATACCACCAAAAAAAGCTCTATTTGTGGGAGGAAAAAAAAGGACGTCAATTTAAATTTTATTTGGGTACAGCGTCGCCGAACTGCGCAATTGTCAGTTAAAGCGACGCAGTGCTGTATCGCAAAAAATGGCCTGGTAATGAAGGGGGGGGGGTGAAACTTCCGGAGCTGAAGTAGTTAAAGAACAAGGGCGAGGAGTATAAGGATGCACAGCTACAACAAGGGTGCACTGAGAACATCAGGGATAGGGCGTTGTTCGAGGACAAGATAAACAACGACATGGCTCTAGGTCCATGGCCATTGAATATAAGTATATACAACTGTGGGCGGGCCGAGGTGGGGGGAGACAATCGAGGAAGCCATCTTGGGGGCGCGTCACCAAAAAGGACCAGGACTTGTAACCTCTGCATTCGTCTACATCTTATTGGTGGGCGCGTTTCGGCCTTTTTTTTGGTCTTGGATGCGAGAGGACCTGGTCCCAGGACTAATGACCGCAAACCTGGAAGTTATCTGTTAAATTGTGAACACTGATCCGTTGAGCCTCCCGGAAGATGGACAGGCCAATGACGGCGCCGGTGACATTGAAAGAAGAGTCCGTAATAAAGGGGTTCTTTGCAAAACTCATCATCTGTAGAGAGAAAAAAAAAATGGCATTTATTATCCCTCATAGAGTGAGATAACTTGAGCTTATCAGATGATCATATTTACATTGAACGCATGCAGATGGACAGCTTTACTATTAGAGGACTAGGCAGGGCTGCTGTTGGAAATCATGGGGTCCCGTACAGCCTACCTGACAGGTAAATGAGCCCTTAGTTATGTTTTTTTTTTTTAAATGATATTTTACAATTTTTTTATCTTTTACATTTTTTTTAACAGCCCTTTTTTGGAAGGGGGGGGGGGAGGGGGGCCTTGGTGAAATATCATGGGTCTAAACCCCTGTTGTCTCACTTTTGAGATAGAGAAAGTGACTGAGGAGACAAATTCCTCACTCTCTCTCTCTGCAGCCTCAGCTGCACTGCAGAATCAATGAACGATGAGGCGCTCTGTACAGAGGCTTCATGTTCATTCACAAACTGAAGCATAGCGCAATTTACTATGCTTCAGTTATGAATGAACGCAGTGAGGGATCTGTACTGAGCCTTCATTCAGGAAATAAAGAAGCCGGTAAACATTGAACTTCTGTATTTATCGGCGTATAACACTCCTTTTTCCCCTTAAAATCAGGGGAAAATCGTGGGTGCGTGGCCGATCCCCTGCCAATTGTGAGCCTCTCGGCCGCTCTTGTGGCTTTCGGCCATTCTCAGTGGCTTTCGGCCGTTCTCGGTGGCTTTCGGCGGCTCGCAGTCCCGCATGAGCCACCAAAAGCTGCCGAGAACGGCTGAGAGCTGCCAAGCACCGCCGAAAGCAGCCGAAAGCGGCCCAAAGTCGGCGAGAACAAGTCAAAAGTGGCCGGAAGCTGGCGAGAGCGGTCGAAAGCCACAGAGAACGGGCGAAAGCCGCCGAGATACACAGGACATCTGGCGCTGTATCTCGGCGCGCCATTTTTAAAGTCTGTAAATGACACTGGGGCAAGGCTGCAATGATAAGGTTACAGATGAAAACTGACAAGGCTGCAGATGGACACTGACAAGGGTGCAGATGGACACTGACAAGGGTGCAATGATGGACAAGGCTGCAGATGGACACTGATAAGGCTGCATTGATGGGCATTTAAATGTAAGTTTTATTCCTTAAACTTCCCTCCTAAAAGTTTTGTTCCTTAAAATTCCCTCCTAAACTCGGGGTGCGTGTTATACGCCGGCGTGTGTTATACATGGATAAATACGGCATTTATCAGCTCCTTCTGCACTCCATCCTGAAACATTCCCCCGCGTGCCCGCAACAACTGACAAACCGCAGGAGGGGGAGTTGGAGAAACTGGCAGCACTGCGAGCTGTTCGGAGCTGCAGAAAGGGTGAGGAGTTATTATCTTGGACAGGAAGGGTGATTGGTGTGGCAGGGGCAATTACTGGAACCAATCCCACTTTGGCTCCCCCTGCAGCAGCTGAAAGATGGTGGAATGGAAAGGAGGAGAAGCTGGCTGGGCTTCGGGGGGGATTGGTATTAGGGATTGCCCCCTACCACTTTTATCACCCCCTTCTGTCCGCAATGTCCTCCCCCCTGCCTGTCAGCTGCCCAGGCCCCTCTGCTGAACTGATGGGGCCTGGACAGGGCCATCTTTAAGGCAGGGCAAAAGGGGCAGCTGCCCTGGGCTCTGTCATTGTTGTGAGGCCCAAAGCAGCTGCCTCATACTTGCCAACTATCCTGGTTTAAATTCCCTCGTCCCTTGAAGTTTTAGTCCTGTGCTGTGTCCCGATATCTCAGTGTGAAGTGCTGCTACTAATGCAGCCCAGCTCTGCCATATTGTTGTGTACACATGACTCACCTGCAGACCCTGTGTTTACATGTAAATAACCGGCATTCATATGTAAATAGCGGCGGCATTACTAAGTAAATAGCTGCAGCATTGATATGTACATAAAGGCAGCATTTATATGTATATCATGCTCCCCTGCAGTGAGGAGATGATGTGTTGTAACCTCTAGCAACTAATCAGTGAGCCGTAATGTGTGCTGTAACCTCTAGCAGTCAGTAAGCAGTAATGATATGCTGTAACTGCTGGCAACCAATCGCAATCGTTGCCTGATCTCATACAGTAAACTGATTTTAAGTCTAGCTGCTATTTATTGTATGTTTCAGTGCAGGTGGAGAGTGAAATTTTATGGGGGGGGGGTCGGGGCAAGAAAATTTTTGCCCAGGGTCCAATCAATATTAAAGACAGCCCTGAGCCTGGACCCCTTACAGGAGGGCTGGTGCTACCCCCTTAGCTGCGGCCCAGGTATTAGGTACACTGTACCACACAGCCCCAAATGGCCAGGACCAGACCAGAGAGCTGTGTAGCCTGGGCCACTCGCTGATCTTAGGCAAGTACAAGTGGGTGTATTATGAAATAGGGATGTTGGGAGGCTTTTAGGATACATTTTTAGAAAAGCATACATATCCCTTACAGGAAACTGGTTCTGACAGAAATATAGGGTCTGCCATTTCTGATCTTCTTCTCAAAAGACTAGCTGCCTGGCTGTCCTCCATCTCACTACTTTCCAAGTCATAGATTTGGAACAAGCATGCTTCAAGTAAAGTACTTGGATACTTGCTTTGGGTCAGATGCCTATACATGTGACAACTTAAGTTACAAATCTCCCTCAGTTCTGCCAACAATTGTGGTGTGCAAGGGCCTGACTGACCAGGTAAAAAAATTAATAAATTCTTTAGGTAGCCCCTCATTTTACACAGTTTATGATGAGGTTGTAATCTGTATGACCAGCTAAAGAAAGTAGTAAAGTGGATGTTCGGTAACTTTACAAGGGTAATTTTCTGTTGGTGCCCAGATTGGGACTTCCCGTCCTCCATTGTTTCTTTCATGTCCACCTCACCTGAGCCTGAACGGAAAGTAGATTTGGCAGCAATGACTGTAGAGCTGACTGAGATGGGAAAACCACTTTCACCGATTGGCCAGGAAAAGATAAGATCTTGTTACTCATTTCTGATGAATTCACACTGGTGGGGAAAACACACAGTTATCAATGATGGTCAGCTTATTGTTCATTAGTGACGGTCAGATTATTGTCCATTAATGATGGTCAGGTTATTGGCCATTAATGATGGTCAGGTTATTGCCCATTAATGATGGTCTAATTATTGTCCATTAATGATGGTCATAATGAGGGTCAGCTTATTGTCCATTAATGATGGTCAACTTATTTCCATTAATGATGGTCAACGTATTGTCCATTAACCACTTGAGACCCGCAATACGTCTATTGACGTCATGGGGTTTCGCTGGTTATATCTAAATGATCCCTGAGTCCACAGACATCATTCAGATATTGCCGTTTTTAGCCGGCGATTCCCTACACCATAAGAATGATCATAGCGGCTGTTCCGCCGCTTGATCGTTCTTACGGGCGGCGGGAGGGGACGCCCCCCCCCTCCCGCCGCCCTCCGGTGCTTCTACCGACTCACCATTTCCATCGGTGAGTCGGTCACAGGATCCGCCGGCCCCAGCATGTGATCATAGAGATTTCCGGTGGACTAGATTGTCCCCGGAGTCTCTATGATCATTCGGAGGCCGGGCGCGATGTTATGACGTCACGCCCGGCCTCGGTATTCAAATTAACGGCGCCGATCTGGCTAGGAAGCCATGATCGTTTTTTTTTTTTGTTTTGTTTTTTATTCTTCCCAGCCTAGAGGTGAGATATGGGGTCTTATTGACCCCATATTTCACTGTAAATAGGTCCGATCGTGCCATATTCCTATTACAAGGGATGTTTACATTCCTTGTAATAGGAATAAAAGTCATCAATTTTTTTTTTTAAGTGTAAAACTAAAAAAATAAAAATAAAATTAACAATAAAAAAATAAAATAAAAATTTTTAAGCGCCCCTGTCCCCGTGAGCTCGCACACAGAAGCGAACGCATACGTAAGTCCCGCCCACATATTAAAACGGTGTTCAAACCACACATGTGAGGTATCGCCGCGAACGTTAGAGCGAGAGCAATAATTCTAGTCCTAGACCTCTTCTGTAACCCAAAACATGTAACCAGTAAAAAATTTTAAAGCGTCGCCTATGGGGATTTTTAAATACCAAAGTTTGGCGCCATTCCACGAGCGCGTGCAATTTTGAAGCGTGACATGTTGGGTATCTATTTACTCGGCGTATCCTCCTCTTTCACATTATGCAAAAAAATTGGGCTAACTTTACTGTTTTGTTTTTTTTTAAGCATGAAACAGTTTTTTTTCTGAAAAAAACGCGTTCGAAAAATTGCTGCGCGAATACCGTGCGAGATAAAAAGTTGCAATGACCGCCATTGTATTCTCTAGGGTCTTTGCTAAAAAAAACATATATATAATGTTTGGGGGTTCTATGTAATTTTCTAGCAAAAAAATTAGGAATTTTACATGTAGGAGAGAAATGTCAGAATTGGCCTGGGTCTGAAGTGGTTAATTATGGTCATAATGATGGTCAGCTTATTGTCCATAATTTATGGTCATAACGAAGGTCAGCTTATTGTCCATTAATGATGGTCAACTTATTTCCAATAATGATGGTCAACGTATTGTCCATTAATTATGGTCATAATGATGGCCAGCTTATTGTCCATAATTTATGGTCATAAAGATGGTCAGCTTATTGTTCATTAATGATGGTCAACTTATTTCCATTAATGATGGTCAACTTATTTCCATTAATGATGGTCAGCCTATTGTCCATTAACGATGGTCAGTTTATTGTCTACAACACATGCCACTGATACATTGAATAATGACGTTTTCATTTCTAATTACCTGCTCAGGAGCATGGAGAACAACGGGGTCTGCAGAATGACCGGGCCAGAAAAATTAGCAAGTGTGGCAAGCTGAAGGTTATTTAGAATGTCCAATGCAGAGTTTGTGAAGAATTGTATCTAAGGAACAAATTTTTATTAGACGTTTTATCAGTGTATGCGGTCAGTAATTTACAAGAACTGAGACCTGCAGAGGCAACTATACTCCACATAAATGATAAAGCATTTCTCACTGGCATAGACTAATACACGACAGCCTCTGTCTCATTGTAATAGGTTAACACACACTGAATATTTGGCCTATATTGTCAGTTTTTTTTTTTTGGATAATTACATTCAAAGAGGAATAAGTGCCATCTTCCACCGATATTAGGCACACATCCTACTCATCTGACCACCATGACACCCATTACAGGTAGTCAAATGAACATGGGTAAATATGTACCCTCCAGTAAAATACAGCCCTCAAGTGGTAAGTCTGCCAATGATGATGTAAACATAAATCAAAGGGAGAAGAGAAGACTCCTCATAGTGTGATATGTAGCAAATTTATTCCATAAAAACATGTAGCCCTACAGTTCAGTCAACTTAAATCAGCCCATAAAAAAACGATGAAAATCGGGCCGATTGCGTTCCACCTGCGCTCCAGATAGATGACATCATCAGGGGTCCCCTGATGACGTCAGTTGGTACTGACAAAACGCACCGGGTCGGTTAGTGAGTGACACGTCACTTCCACCATCTATCTGGAGCACAGGTGGAATGCAATCGGCGTGCCTGCTGATTTTTAGTAGCTAATTTAAGTTTACTGAACTGTAAGTGCTACATGTTTTTATGGAATAAATAAATTCATGTTACACTATGAGGAGTCTTCTCTTCTCCCTTTGATTTTTGTAATAAATATAATTGGTGAATATGTCCATGTGAATCATATACAAATTCATATAAATTAAAATGTCCCTGGAGTTTGCCAAAAAGGCACCAGACCATGAGAAACAAAATTCTCTGGTCTGATGAAACAAAGATTGAACCCTTTGGCCTGAATGGCAAACGTCATATCTGGAGGAAACCAGGCACTGCTCATCACCTGGCCAATACCATCCCTACAGTGAAGCATGATGGTGGCAGCATCATGCTGTGGGGATGTTTTTCAGTGAGAGGAACTGGAAGACTAGTCAGGGTCGAGGGAAAGATGAATGTACAGCGACATCCTTGATGGAAACCTGCTCCAGAGCGCTCTGGACCTCAGACTGAGGCGAAGGTTTATCTTCCAAACGGAAAACCACCCTAAGCACACAGCCAAGATAACAAAGGAGTGTCTGTGAATGTCCTTGAGTGGTCCAGCCAGAGCCCAGACTTGAACCCGACTGAACATCTCATGGAGAGATTTGAAAATGGCTGTGCACCGACGCTCCTTTTTCCAACCTGATGGAGCTTGAGAGGTCCTGCAAAGAAGAATGGGAGAAACTGCCCAAAAATAGGTGTGCCGTGCTTGTAGCATCATACTCAAAAATACTTGAGGCTGTAATTGGTCACCAAAGTATTGAGCAAAGGCTGTGAATACTTATGTACATGGGAATTGTTTTTATTTTTTATTTTTAATAAATTTGCAAAGATTTCAACCAAACTTCTTTCAAGTTGTCATTATGGGGCATTGTTTGTAGAATTTTGAGGAAAATAATGAACTGAATCAATTTTGGAATAAGGCTGTAACACATCGGGTGCTCAACCTGTGGCCCTCCAGCTGTTGGGGAACTACAAGTCCTATCATGCCTACGCCTTTGGGAGTCATGCTTGTACCTGTCGGACTTGCAATGCCTCATGGGACTTGTGGTTCTGCCACAGCTAGAGGGCCACAGGTTGAGCACCCATGCTGTAAAATAACAAAATGTGGAAAAAGTGACGAGCTGTGAATACTTTCCGAGGCACTGTATATTGGAGAATGGAGTAATGAACTTTATTTGTAACAATATATTGTCCTTCTCTTTTTTTCTTCTGTTCTGTTGCTACATTCCAGGTCCTGCACTGCCATCTTCTTACATCATCAGGAGCTGGCTGTCTCTTATGGGTTCTTGCAGCCAGCCCCCTGATGACGCAAGTGTGCTTTAGATTGCCCCGAAGCCTCCTGGGATGCGTGACGTGAGTATCACAGTGAGGGGTTCTCACATTAGTAGCTACCAATACAGCAATGCCTGGATGGAGAACTAAAGTACTGAGCAGGTGGACTGTGCTCCATGTATTCACCTCAAGGTGTAACCATCAATCTCACCTACAGGGGACCTTTAAATAGTTACCTCTTGTGTAGTCCATGTGATTTGAGAACACGAGGACAAAACAGTCCCTAATATGCTATTTACACCAAAATACACCACGTTGCTCAGGTTGGTATATAAATCCGATGATCTGATGTCCGAATTTGTAAGGGTGTCTGCTAACTGATCCAGAAGAGACAACGTATAGTTCTGCAGGCAGAGAAACACAATGTTAGTCTATATCAGTGATGGCGAACCTTGGCACCCCAGATGTTTTGGAACTACATTTCCCATGATGCTCCAGTACACTGCAGAGTGCATGAGCATCATGGGAAATGTAGTTCCAAAACATCTGGGGTGCCAAGGTTCGCCATCACTGGTCTATATCGTTCTGTAAACAAGACAACTTTAAATTGGCTAAGCCACAGGTTCACGTTATTGGCAACCCAACCAGCTTTTTATTATCATTATTATAATACAGGATTTTTTATAGCGGCAACAGTTTGCGCAGTGCTTTACAATATAAATATTCACTTCAATCCTTTGATGCTCCTTTCTGCCACCGGGAGCAAAGAAAAATACCTCCAGGTGTGAAGAACGTGACTTACTACCCTTCCTCGCCTAATCACTTCAATCACCTCCAAAATGGTGGCGCTTAGTGACTGGCCATTCAGGCACCCAGTGTTGTCACATGGTGGACAAAGGGAAAGCTCTGTGTAAGCTCCAAGTCCCAGCTTAAAGGGCGTCCACTCTTCAGTCCTCTTGGCTGAACACAACAGGAAGATAGGCACCTGGTGGGACTGCTGTTAAACAGAACGTGTTGCTTTGCCTTTCACAAGTACAAAAACACGGGTTAAGCACAAAAACATGGAGCTCAGTTCAAAAAAAGGCCAGGATTAGGATGGAGTAGGAAAGGGTCAAACCTATGTTGTGCCCCTGCTAAGGAGATTCATTCTCACTATCAGTCCCGGCAGCCATTGTCACTGGGACAGAAAGTAATGGAATGTTCAATATTGCTGTGTTGTCAATGGAGGAGAAGAGAAATGTTCCAATGGAGAAACCGGTTCTGATGACAACTATCTAAGAGGGCATATCCAGAAAGTAATGGAATGTTCAATATTGCTGTGTTGTCAATGGAGGAGAAGAGAAATGTTCCAATGGAGAAGCCGGTTCTGATGACAACTATCTAAGAGGGCATATCCAGAAAGTAATGGAATGTTCAATATTGCTGTGTTGTCAATGGAGGAGAAGAGAAATGTTCCAATGGAGAAGCCGGTTCTGATGACAACTATCTAAGCCCTTGTACACACGGTCGGAGATTCCGACAACCAAATCCGTCGGATTTTGTCCGAAACTGTTGTATACACATGGTCGGACAAAGTTGTCGGAAAATCCGACGTGATGACATTATTTCGTTACGACGGGACCACGTTCAGGCTAGTAGCCAATAGCTTTGGTGTAGGAATTTGATCTCAGCATGCGTGGCACTTTTTCCCATCGGAATTCTCTACACATGTTCAGAGTATGTCCGATCGGAGCATTTTGTAGGAAAATTTTACCAACAAGTTGGAAAACTTGGTCCGTCGGATACTCCGACGGAAACAGTCCGATGGAGACCACACACAGTCGGAATATCCGACAAAACGGTCCGATCGGACACATTCCGTCTGAATCTCCGACCGTGTGTACAAGGGCTTAGAGGGCATATCCAGAAAGTAATGGAATGTTCAATATTGTTGCGTCATCAATGGAGGAGAAGAGAAATGTTCCAATGGAGAAACCGGTTCTGATGACAACTATCTAAAAGGGCATATCACCTCCAAAATGGTGGTGCTTATTGATTGGCCATCCAGGCACCCAGTGTTGTTTCACGTGGTGGACAAAGGGAAAGCTCTGTGTAAGCTCCAAGTCCCAGCTTAAAGGGTGTCCACTCTTCAGTCCTGTTGGCTGAACACAACAGGAAGATAGGCACCTGGTGGGACTGCTGCTAAACAGAACGTGTTGGTTTGCCTTTCACAAGTACAAAAACACGGGTTAAGCACAAAAGCATGGGGCAGGAAAGGGTCAAGTCTATGTTGTGTCCTTGCTAAGGAGATTCATGCCGCGTACACACGACCGTACTTTCCGGCAGACTAAGGTCTGACGGTCTTCCTAATGGATTTCCGTTCCAAGTTCCGGACTTTCTAAACTAAATGACTTGGCCACACACGAATGGACTAAGTCCATTCGTATGTCCATTAGTTTTGAACGTGATGATGTAAACGGGACTAAACAAGAAAGTTCAATAGCCAGTAGCCAATAGCTTCCCTTGCGTTGTATTTGGTCTGTCGGACCACCACACAGACAAATGTTTTTCAAGATTTTAGTCTGTCAGAATTGAGTCCGTCGGATAGATTTTGAAACATGTTCTATTTCTAGGTCCGTTGTTTTTTTTGAAAATCGGATTAGCCCACACATGATTGGACTGTCCGACGGACTAATCACCTCGGACCTAGTCTGCTAGAAAGTCCGGTCACTACCAGTCCCGGCAGCCATTGTCACTGGGACAGAAAGCAATGGAATGTTCAATATTGTTGCGTTGTCAATAGAAGAGAAATAGCATACTAGCCCATTATGAATTACTTACACGAGAACGAATCCCCCGCAGTCATCCTCGTCTCCCCCTCAGGCTGCCGACATGTCGCCCGGGGCTTGCTTCCGGGTATCACGGCTCCGGCGCTGTGATTGGCCGGGGCCGTGGTGACATCACTCCCGCGCATGCGCTGTAGACATTTGGCGCAGGCGCACTGAGCGTGCCGTTTCTAATGGCGATAATGCACCAGTGTGCATGCGCGGGAGCGACGTCATCGCGGCTCCGGCCAGTCACAGCTCCGGAGCCACGATACCCGGAAGTCACTCAGGGATAGATGGCGCATCGGAGGATGGGAACGAGGACTGCTTCGGGGGCTTCGATCTCAGGTAAGTAATTCATAATGAGCTAGTATGCTATGCATACTATCTCATTATGCCTTTGTCTTGCAGGGGTTATTTTTTATTTTTTTTATTGCTGAGGCTTTACTTCCTCTTTAAGATCTTTATTTCTGTGATAGAGCCTTGTGAACTGAGCATATAACATGTGCAATAGCCTATTTACATACACTATACATTTACCTTTTTTTACATACATTATGTAAAACAATGTTTACGAGTTACATTGATTGTACATGGTCACATTAATCCAGCTCGAACCAGTAAGGCTGGGTTCACACTTATGCGAATTGGATGTGGGTTTCCCCGCATCCAATTTGCATTGCAGGTGGCTGTAAACGGCTCTTTATGGAGCCGATTCACACATCTCCGCAGTGGCCTCGGTGCGATTTGCACAGGAGCCCTGTGCGTCTTTTGGTCCATTTCAGATCCCAATTCAGCCAAAAATTTGTGCTGAAATCAGACCTGAAACTGCGAATGGAGACGCACCGGACCTCCGCCGCCGCTGGGAGCCTCTGCATGTTCTAGTGTGAAACCAGCCTAAAGGTATAGTATGTGACATACAAGGCTGATGCCCCTGGAAGCTGGAAATCACTGAAATAGACCTTGTTACTCCTCCAGTGATCGCCATTTGCTTCAAGGTCCCATGCCAAGTTGGTTTCCCTGCTGCTTACTAAATATAGAAAGTTGCTCGTTCGGCGCGGGTGCCATTCAGGGGACACAGCATTTTCTCAATGAATGCAAAATGTTCCCCGATTGGACGAGGTGGAAAGGTGATGTCACAATCTCTGCTTTTCTCAGTCAGAGAGCCCTTTGCATTCACTGAGAAAATGGAAAGTGTTCCTACAAGTGGTTGTAAACCCTGTACTATAGTAAAGTGGTTGTAAACCCACTTTTTGGACTTCAACCTATAGGTCAGTCTAGAATTATGCCCCATACACACGGTCAGACTTTCCGACCACAAAATCCGTCTGATTTTTTCCTACGGATTTTGGCCGAAACTTGTCTTGCACACATACGGTTGCACAAAGTTGTCGGAAAATCTGATCGTTTGGAGGCCAGTAGCCAATAGCTTTCGTCTCCAAATTTTTTCTGAGCATGTGTGGCACTTTGTGCGTCGGATCTCTCTACACATGATCGGAAAAAGTCTGATCGGTTTTTGTTGTCAGAAAATTTGAGATCCAGCTCTCAAATTTTTTCCGTCTTAAATTCCGACAGAAAAAGTCCGATAGAGCCGACACGCGATTTTCCGACAACATAATCTGATCGGACTTTTTTTCCGTTGGAATTTCCAACCGTGTGTATGGGGCATAATAGGGGATATTTCACTTGTGGTCCGCCGAAAATTCCCACGGCGAATGCGCGGGGAAGAAACTAAACTAACTGCCGTTTCTTCCCTAGCCTGTGCCGTTAATCGTGGCTCCCGTGCACACACGCACGGGAGTGACGTCACGCGGCTCCGGCGAATCACAGAGCTTTAGTCCACGGCCCGGGAGAAAGAGGGACCAGAAGATAGGCGCTGCCTACACAGGGGACATCACTGGATTCTTTTGCAGGTAAGTGGCACATAATGGGTTAGTATGTGATGCTTACTAGCCCATTATGCTTTTCATTTGCAGGCTATACACGGAGCAAAAGGGGAAGTAAAACCCATCAGGTGCGCAAACCAAGCATTCAACCTCCTGTGTGCATTAAGCAGCAGGGCAGCCATTCGGTATGTTTCCACCAAGCCAGTGGAGATGACGGTACTGCATATTGTAAATATTGCCATACCTGGATATCAGCTTTAAAGAGATGAATTGGACACCTTGCACATGCCTCCCACAAATGCGAAACCAATGTGAACCAAACCTCTCTCACCAATTTAGCTCCAGGTGGAAGTGATCAAAAAAAAAAACTCTATTAAGGCTCGGTTTCCACTAGTGCGACTTGTCATGCGAATGGGGCTGCAAAGTCACATGACAAGTCGTACCCCATGATTTCCAATGAGTACCGTTCATATCTGTGCAACTTCAAGCCGCAGCGACTTCAAAGTAGTCCCTGCACTACTGTGGTCCCACTTTGATGCGACTTGAGGTCCATAGAGCTCAAGAATACACAGGCATTGCTTCAAGTCGCATCAAAATTGCAGTAAAAAATAGCGGCAAAATCGCGCAACTTTGGGGTTGCAATAGTGGAAACTGAGCCTAAATCCAGCTATGGATTTATTAAAAAATAGCATTCACTGAAACTTCTTATTATTGTTATACAGGATTTATATAGCGCCAACAGTTTGCGCAGTGCTTTACAATGTAGGGAAACTTTCTTATACTGAAAGAAACAACCTCCACCATAATCCCCCCTCCACCAAATGATTTGGACCAGTGCACAAAGCAAGGTCCATAAACACATGGATGAGCGAGTTTGGGGTGGAGGAACTTGACTGGCCTCAACCCAATAGTACACCTTTGGGATTAGGTAGAGCGGAGACTGTGAGCCAGGCCTTCTCGCCCAACATCAGTGTCTGACCTCACAAAATGCGCTTCTGGAAGAATGTTTAAACATTCCCATAGACACATCTCCTAAACCTTGTGGACCGCCTTCCCAGAAGAGTTGAAGCTGTTATAACCGCAAAGGGTGGGCCACCTCAGTATTGAACCCTACGGACTAATGCCCAATACACACGGTCGGACTTTCCGATGAAAAATGTGTGATCGGATCTTGGTGTTCGGAAAATCCGATCGTGTGTGGGCTCCATCTGACTTTTTCCATCAGAATTTCTGACACAGGACGTTTGAGAGCCGGATCTAAAATTTTCTGATAACAAAATCCGATCGTTTAAATTCCGACAATTCCGAAGGACAAAGTGCCACGCATGCTCAAAAATAAATTACGAGACGAAAGCTATTGGCTACTAGCCCTCTTTATAGTCCCGTCGTACGCCTTGTACGTCACCGCGTTCTGGAGGAACGGATTTTCCGACAACTTTGTGCGACCGTGTGTATGCAAGACAAGTTTGGGAAAAAATCAGTCGGAAAAAATCAGACTGATTTTTTTGGTCGGAAAGTCCTACCGTGTGTACGGGGCATAAGACTGGGATGCCATTAACCACTTGCTTACTGGGCACTTAAACCCCCCTCAGTCCCAGACCAATTTTCAGCTTTCAGCGCTGATGCACTTTGAATGACAATTGCGCGGGCATACAACACTGTACCCAAATGAAATTTTTATCATTTTTTTCCCACAAATAGAGCTTTCTTTTGGTGGTATTTAGTTACAGCTGGGAGTTTTATTTTTTGCTAAACAAACAAAAAAAGATGCAAAAAAAAAAAAAAATCATGTTTTAATAGTTTGTTATAAAATTTTGCAAACGGGTCATTTTTCTCCTTCATTGAAGTGCGCTGATTAGGCGGCACTGATAGGCTGCATTGGTGGGCACTGATGGGCTGCATTGGTGGGCACTGATGGGCTGCATTGGTGGGCACTGATAGGCTGCACTGGTGGGCACTGATAGGCATAGTTAAGGCGGCACTAATAGGCACAGATAAGGCGGCACCGATGGGCACAGATAAGGCGGCACTGATGGGCAAAGATGGGCACAGATAAGATGGCACGGATGGGTGGCACGGATAAGTGGCACGGATGGGTGGCACGGATGGGCACTGATAGGTACCACAGATAGATGGGACTGATGGGCACTGATAGGTGGCACTGATAGGTGGCTCTGATAGGTGGCACTGCTGGGCACTGATGGGCGGCACTGCTGGGCACTGATGGGCGGCACTGCTGGGCACTGATGGGCGGCACCTTTGAGGCAGATTGGGTGGCACTGTGGGTGGCACTGTGGGTGGCACTATGGGCACTGACGGGGGGCACTGACGGGGGGCACTTACTTTTGCGTTTTATTTTACTTCAGGATGGCACTGCGGGAGGCAGGTGGGCACTGGCAGGTGGCAGGTGGTCCCTTGTATTGATGGCCGTGATCGGGACTGATGTCCCGATCACGGCCGCCGGTGATCGGCTTTTTTTTTTTCTCCTCGCGCTGTCAGCGCGAGGAGGAATAATAGCCGATTACCGGCTCCGTTCTATCACATGATCAGCTGTCATTGGCTGACAGCTGATCACGTGATAAGGGGTCGGGATCGACCCCTTGCACGGATCGGTGATCAGGCGAGTCTCATGGACTCGCCGATCACAGAGCGCGCCGCGCGCGCCCCTCAGGGGGCACGCAGGCCGCTCGTAACCGGGACGACGTCAATAGACGTAGTCCCGGAAATGTAGGTCCGCGCTAATGCCGTCATTTGGCAATAGCGCGGATCTCAAGTGGTTAAAGTTCATGTGTGTGCATAGCTCCCAACTGTCCCTGATTTCAAGGAACTGTGCCTGGTTTGGAACAATGTTCCTCAGTCCCTCTTTCCTCCTCATTTGTCCCTCATTTTGCTCTGATCTATAAGGTTGTAAATAAAATGCACTTTTTATCTATCAAAAAAGGGTTTTCCAGTGCTAAACCTTTCATCTGATTTCTAAATTGCTGCCTTTGTAGATTCCAAAAGCCGATATAAAGGAATAGTAGTGGTAAAAAAACACTTGTGGGTTTAACCAATCTTATCTTTTTTTTTTTTTGTACAATTCTCCTTTAGGCTGGGTTCACACTGCTGCGGGGGGAGATCCGGATGTGATTCGCACCGCAAATCACATCCGATCTCCGTAGCGCTGCGAGTTCAGCCATACAGATAGTATGGCTGAACTCGCAGCGGTCCCGCAGCAAACTCGCACGGGACCCTTTTTTTCATCCGCAACAGAATCGGATCGCATGGGCGTTCACACCATGCGATCCGATTCTTGTGCGAGTCGGCAGATCGCACTGCGATATGCGATCGGATCTGGGGGTGTCATTAACATATCATTGACACTCCCAGCCATTCGCATAGGGCAGTGTGAACTGCCGGCGGGAGTCGTGCGATGCGGGAAAACGCCGCGGATTCGCGGCGTTCCCGCATCGCAGCGGTGTGAACCCGGCCTTAAGGGGGTGTGTCCTATACCTGCATACTTTTGCTGATAGGTGTCCCTCATTCCCATCTCAGAAAGTTGGGAGGTATGTGTGTGTAAAGGCAGGCATCCCAATACTTTTGGTAATATAGTGTATATAATACATGCCATATAGATAGAATACCTATGCTTATGTCCCATATGTATGCTGTATAATGTTCATGTATAAAGGCAGGCGTCACAATACTTTTGGTAATATAGTTTATCTCTGGTATACATTTTATATATCTTTTTTGGAAGAACACTTAACATATTGATTGTATCTCTCAACTTTATTGCTCTTGTGGAAGGTTCCACATCACATACTAAGGAATATTTTGTATTGCACAAAACTGAATTGATTTTTTGCACAAATAGGAGTAGCTCCTTACTTAACACATTCACAATTTTTTGAGCGAGCTTTTTACTTAAAGGAGCAGCTGCCATATGACGTGTAAAAGGTTTATGGTCGGGGTCATTTGTATTGTTTTTTTTTATTATTATTATTTATATATATATATATATATATATATATATATATATATATATATATATATATATATATATATATATATATATATATGTATATATTTTTTTTTTATATATATCAAGATTGTTGGTGGGGCTTGCTGTACTTTGCACATCTGTTTAGCACTACTTTGCACATGGCCATGGAGATTGTCTGCATTTTTTTTTTTCAAGAAGTGAGGAGTAAAGCGCTCCAATGGCTACTCAAAAATAGCCAGAAAAAAATAGGAAAAAATAAGCACATTAAAACCAATCTTAAAAAAACAAACAAAAAAAAACCAATTTGGCTGAAGTTATACTTTAAAAACTATTTGTGTAGTTCCATTAGTGATGCTATATAAATCCCTATTACGCCGCGG
This sequence comes from Lithobates pipiens, assembly GCF_037356315.1. Taxonomy (NCBI): domain Eukaryota; kingdom Metazoa; phylum Chordata; class Amphibia; order Anura; family Ranidae; genus Lithobates; species Lithobates pipiens. Next base: position 17,909,494 of record NW_027507686.1, read on the forward strand.
ACCCACGATCGGAAATTCGGCCACCAAAAGACTGATGAGAGCTATTTGTCGGAAAATGCGAGACCGTGCCTACGTTCCATCGGGATTTTGCTGGCCAAATTTCCGCCAGCAAAAGTTTGAGAGCAGGTTCTCAATTTTTCCGACGGAAAACGTTTTTTTTTTTTTACGGAAATTCTGATCGCCTGCGGCAATTCCGACGCAAAAGATTCCGACGCATGCTCGGAAACAATTTGACGCATCGGGAGCATTGAAACATTCATTTTCATTCAAACAGGGCATTTATTTTCGCGGCTCGTCGTAGCGTTGTACGTCACCGCGTTCTTGACGGTCGGGAATTTGGCGTTGACCGCGTGTAGGCGACACAAGCTTGAGTGGAATTCCGTCGGAAAAAACATCCAAGGCTTTTCTGATGAGAATTTCCGATCGTGTGGACGTGGCATAAGAAAGGCTGCTGAGAAGGACAATGCGAGCAAAAATACATAATTAAAGAGTGTGAGATAATAAATGAGCAATGAAATAAACATGGAGGCATAGAAGACATTATGTGGAGTGTCACCAGCTGTGTTGTATTGGTGTCCTCTTCATCTTGAACCCAATGATTTAATAGGATGAGCAGGCTCTGTAGTAAGAACATACAGATACAGGAATAATATAAGTACAACTATAATCACAATCACTGTAAGGATACGGCTCCTATAGCTAAATCTATATCATTTACATTGGTAATAAGCATGGCTACCGATAAATATAGTGTGACCGTAATACATATAGGTATATCTACTCTATACCTGTAACACATATAGCTAGAGCTACACTATGGGGGTAATTTACTAAATGCAAATAGTCTGTGAAAGGTTGGGGGGTGCGCTGTGAAAGGTTGCAATGCATTGTGGGGCACTGTTGGAGGTTGGGGGTGCTGTGGAGGGCTGGAGACTCTGCATAGTTGGAGGGGGGGGGGGGTAGATGCTGTGAAAGGTTGGGGTGCAATGTGGGACACTGTTGTAGGTTGGAGGCACTGTGGAGGGCTCTTAGAGGGCCTAGGGGCACTTTGGGTCACTATGGGAGGTTGGCGGGAACTATGGGTACTAGGAGGCACTGTGGGAGGTTAAGGTATCTGCTGCTGGCTGGAGGCCCATGAGAAGGTAGGTCGTGGTCCAAAAGTGGGCCCTCAGAGAACCATTGTCGAGAACCATTGTTATAGATATAGGGGTTGATTTACTAAAGGCAAAGAGCAAAGTGCAGTTGCGCTCTGAAAGAGGAGTTGCTCCAGAGCTTAGTAAATGAGGTAAGGCTTCACTTTGCAAGGAATACCCAATCACCTGCAAGGAAAATAAAAAAAAACTAAATTTTTTTCTTGCACATGATTGGATGATGAAAATCAGCAGAGCTTCCCCTCATTTACTAAGCTCTGGAGCAGCTGTTCTTTCAGATAGCAACTGCACTTTTCAAAGTGCACAGTCTCTTTGCCTTTAGCAAATCAACCCCTATATCTATAACAATGGTTCTCAACCACCAGGGCGGGGGCCCACTTTTGGACCAAGACCTACCTTCTCCAGGGCCTCCAGCCAGCAGCAGATACCTTAACCTCCCACAGTGTCTCTTAGCACCCATAGTTCCCGCCAACCTCCCATAGTGTCCCAAAGTGCCCCCAAACCCTCTAAGAGACCTCCACAGTGTCCCGAACCTACAACAGTGTCCCACATTGCACCCCAACCTTTAACTATGCCTCCCAGCCTACTGCAGAATCTCCAGCCCTCCACAGCACCCCCAACCTCCAACAGTGCCCCACAATGTATTCCAACCTTTCACAGCGCATCCCCAACCTTTCACAGCGCCCCCCAACCTCCCATAATGCCTCCCAGTCTACTGCAGAGTCTCCAGCCCTCCACAGTGCCCCCAATTTCCAGCAGTGTCCCACAGTGTCCCCCAACCTTATACAGTGCCCCCCAGGCCAACTGCAGCGTCTCCTGCCCTCCATAGTGCCCCAACCTCCAAAACTCTCCCACAGTGCCCCCCAACCTCCCACAGTGCCCCCAGGTCTCTATAATGTCCCCCAACCTCCAACAGTGTCTCATAGTGCCTCCCGACCTCCCACAGTGCCCCTAGTCTACTGCAGAGCCTCCAGCCCTCCACATTGTCTCCCAACCTCCCACAGTGCCCCTCAGCTTCCTCCAGAAGTAAAATCCCCAACAGAACCGTCAATCTACTGCAGAGTCCCCTAACCCCTCCACCACCCCATGCCCCCAACAGTTACACTGAGACCCATCCAGAGTCTTCCAGCATTTCAATACATGTTTTCAATTCCCATACTTTTACTGTGTGAGTATAATGTGCTACCCTCTAACTTTAGCATAAAATGCTATATCGACACCATAACTGCAACCCATATAGCTTTATCTCCTCAACTGAATACCTACAGTATATAACAGCTACCCTGTTTCCCCGAAAATAAGACCTAGTGTGATTGTCGGTGATGGCTGCAATATAAGCCCCACCCCCAAATAAGCCCTACCCTGTTTCCCCGAAAATAAGCCCTACCCTGAAAGTAAAACCTACAAGGACTTTAACTAGGGCTTATTTGGGGGTAGGGCTTATATTGCAGCCATCACTGACAATCATGCTAGGTCTTATTTTCGGGGGAAACAGGATATATTTATTCTATAATTGTAAGGGTTCCTGCACAGGGCTGGCTGAGCCCATTCAACGTAAGTAACATATTTCCTCTGCTCAAGTGAAGCGTACAGTCTCCCATTTACATGAACGGCTGTGCAATTGTAGACATGAGTACGGCGTACAGTTTATACCGAACAAGCTCCGCTGCCCGTGTGCTCCTACTGGTATACTCACTGTGAGGTTGTTACCCCCTATAAGGGGTTTCTGAACTTGCTGAAATGCCATTTTGAGAATATCTAAAAGTTGAATGGAGAGACACAGTCATTTAAGTTAAAAAGACATTTACTAAATATACAGCGCATCCGGAAAGTATTCACAGCGCTTCACTTTTTCCACATTTTGTTATGTTACAGCCTTATTCCAAAGTTGACTAAATTAATTATTGTCCTTAAAATTCTACAAACAATATCCCATAATGACAATGTGAAAAAAGTTTGTTTGAAATCTTTGCAAATTTCTTAAGAATAAAAAACGGAAAAAATCCCATATACATACAGTGCCTTGAAAAGGTATTCATACCCCTTGAAATTTTCCACATATTGTTACAATCAAAAACTTAAATGTATTTTATTGGGATTTTATGTGATAGACCAACACAAAGTGGCACATAATTGTGAAGTGGAAGGAAAATAATAAATGGTTTTCAATTTTTTTTTACAAATAAATATGTAAAAAGTGTGGGGTGAATTTGTATTCAGCCCCCCTTTACTCTGATACCCCCAACTACAATCTAATGTAACCAATTGCCTTCAGAAGTCACCTAATTAGTAAATAGAGTCCATAGGTCAGGTATAAAGTTGTGAAGATGTATAAAGCAGGGTTAGGTTATAAAAAATATCCCAAGCTTTGAACATCTCACGGAGCTCTGTTCCATCCATCATAGGAAAATGGAAAGTATGGCACAACTGCAACCCTACCAAGACATGGCCGTCCACCTAAACTGACCGGCTGGGCAAGGAGAGAATTCATCAGAGAAGCAGCCAAGAGGTCCATGGTAACTCTGGAGGAGCTGCAGAGATCCACAGCTCAGGGGGGAGAATCTGTCCACAGGACAACTTTATGGAAGAGTGACAAGAAGAAAGACATTGGAGAAATAAAGCCATAAGAAGTCCTGTTTGCAGTTTGTGAGAAGCCATGTGGGGGACACAGCAAACATGTGGAAGAAGGTGATCTGGTCAGATGAGACCAAAATTAAAATTTTTAGTCTAAAAGTAAAATGCTATGTGTGGGGGGAAATCTAACACTGCACATCACCCTGAACACACCATCCCCACCGTGAAACATGGTGGTGGCAGCATCATGTTGTGGGGATGCTTTTCTTCAGCAGGGACAGGGAAGCTGGTCAGAGTTGATGGGAAGATGGATGGTGCCAAATACAGGACAATCATAGAAGTAAACCTTTATTCCGTGTACACACTGCAAAAGACTTCAAACTGGGGCAGAGGTTTATGATAACGAACTTTAACATACAGCCAGAGCTACAATGGAATGGTTTAGATCAAAACATATTCATGTGTTAGAATGGCCCAGTCACAGTCCAGACCTAAATCCAATTGAGAGTCTGTGGCAAGACTTGAAAATTGCTGTTCACAGACGCTCTCCATCCAATGTGACAGAGCTTCAGCTATTTTGCAAAGAAGAATGGGCAGAAATGTTCCTCTCTAGATGTGAAAAGCTGGTAGAGACATCCCCAAATAGACTTGCAGCTGTAATTGCAGTAAAAGGGGGTTCTACAAAGTATTGACTCCGGGGGGCGCCATACAAATGCACAACACACTTTTCAGATATTTATTTGTAAAGAAAAATTGAAAGCCATTTAACTTTTTTCTTTCTACTTCACAATTATGTGCCACATTGTGTTGGTCTATCACATAAAATCCCAATAAAATACATTTATGTTTTTGGTTGTAACATGACAAAATGTGGAAAATTTCAAGGGATATGAATACCTTTTCAAGGCACTGTAAGTATCATAGCCTTTGCGCAATACTTTGTTGAAGCATCTTTGACACCAATTACAGCCTGTTGGAAGATGAACCTTCTCCCCAGTCTGAGGTCTAGAGAGCACTGGAGCAGGTTTTCATCAAGGATATCTCTGTACATTGCTGCATTCTTCTTTCCCTCAATTCTGACTAGTCTCCCAGTTCCTGCCACTGAAAAACATCCCCACAGTATGATGCTGCCACCACCATGCTTCCCTGTAGGGATGGTATTGGCCAGGTGATGAGCGGTGCCTGGTTCCCTCCAGACATGATGCTTTCCATTCAGGCCAAAGAGCTCAAACCTTGTTTCATCAGACCAGAGAATTTTGTTTCCCATGGGCAGGGACCTTCAGGTGCCTTTTGGCAAACTCCAGGCGGGCTGTCATGTGCCTTTCACTGAGGATGGACTTCGGTCTGACCACTCTACCATACAGGCCTGATTAGCGGAGTGCTGCAGAGATTATCGTTCTTCTGGAAGGTTCTCCGCTCTCCACAGAGAAATGCTGGAGCTCTGTCAGAGTGACCATCAGATTCTTGGTCACCTCCCTGACTAAGGCCCTTCTCTCAGCTTGGCCGGGAGGCCCGCTTTAGGAAGAGTCCTGGTGGTTCCAAACTTCTTCCATTTACAAATGATGGACGCCACGGCGCTCATTGGGACCTTCAATACTGCAGACATTTTTCTGTACCCTTCTCCAGATCAAAAGGACATTTTGCTTGCAGGGGCAAGCCTGAAGTCAAGTGGAAGACAAAGTTACTGAAGGACTCCCATGTAAGAACAATGTTGGAGTTGTGGTCTGGATGAATCCAACCGAGGCAGCTTTTACCTGCTAACCACTTGGGACGGGTGAGGTGTGCGGCGCCTAGGCTATCTCTGCAGTCTGCACCCTCACTAGTCAGCAGCATCCAACACATCAGACCATGACCTGAGTGGGGACCCTTAACCATTTATGGTAGGTCACAGCAATTTTTATGTACATTTATTTCCTAGTGTACAAGATGATAGATAGATAGATAGATAGATAGATAGATAGATAGATAGATAGATAGATAGATAGATAGATAGATAGATAGATAGATAGATAGATAGAGAGGGACAAACACTCATCAAAATTTAGCTGCTAAACCAGCCGAATTTTGATTTTGCATCTTTGGCTTTAGTTTTGAATTTGGTGAGGCAGGAATAGAACTTCTACTGGTAATGTGTCTTGTGTGAATAATGGGAATAAGACATTGATGGGGAAATTGCATATTTCATATTTCCCTATTAGGCTGCTTTCACACTGCAGCGTGAGCGGCGTCGGCGGTAAAGTGCCGCTATTTTTAGCGGCGCTTTACCGTCGTTTTAGCGGCAGTGTGCGGGCGCTAGCGGGGTGGTTTTAACCCCCGCTAGCGGCCGAAAAGGGGTTAAACCCGCCCGCAAAGCGCCGCTGCAGCGGCGCTTTGCCGGGCGGTATTGCCGCGGTGTCCCATTGATTTCAATGGGTAGGAGCGGTTTAGGAGCGGTGAATACACCGCTCCTTCACCGCTGCAAAGATGCGGCTAGCAGGACTTTTTTCACCGTCCTGCCAGCGCACCGCTCCAGTGTGAAAGCCCTCCGGCTTTCACACTGGAGTTAAAGGGGCCGGTTTTTTTCAGGCGTTACACAGGCACTATTTTTAGCGCTGTAACGCCTGAATACTGCCCCAGTGTGAAAGCAGCCTTAACGTTGTCTAGTTGCCTCGCAAATATACTCCTGGTTATCTTGGCTACTGTAGCTGACTTGTACCAAAGGAATGTCACTGCAAACTGACCAAGTCCTTGAAAGGTCATAGTGTTGCTTGCAGTGGGAGTCGATCATATTCTGACATTCAAGTCCTATATCAGGAGTGCTCAACCTTTAAAAGAGCGAGGGCCACTTGAGTGATTTGGTAACTGGTAGAGGGCCACAATGAAATGAAACTGTGCAGAATTTCAATGTTTTTATTTTGAATAGTATAATAAATATCTTCCTCCTGCAGCCTCTGAATTCCAGCGGGAGAGGAGTAGAAGCTGGCTTTCAGCGGGTGGAGGAAGAAAATGAAGAGGATCGGTTCCTGTATATGTCATCCCCACCACCCCTCCTGTGCAACTGTAAAGCAGAATGTAACAAAGAGGCTTCATGGGCCCCCTGGGGCTTGGGGCGGGTTCACCATTGCTCTCCAGGCTGCTAGAAAGGTCCCAGGTGAAGTGAACATGGTATCACTCCATCTGGGACAAAAGCTCATGCTACAGAGGAAGCATCAGCTTATGTGGCTCCTTCTCCCTTTGCAGATGTCTACTTCCTCCTTTTCCGGCTTCGGCTCGATGCACTCCAAGGCTCTGGGTTGGCAGGCTGGTGTCCTATCAAATATGGTCCCCCATCAGATAGTGTCCGCTGTGTACTGCGCACACACAGATTCCGAAAATAGCCGAGGATGAACGGCGCCTGCGCTGTGAGTCCAGGTTCTATCCCCACCATCCAAGTGGACATAGAGTTAGAATAAAAAGAGCTGAGCACAGCGAGGCCGACCCCGAAGCGTGGCAAGCGAAGCTCGCCCGCGAGGGGCCCTCTAATTTTCACAACCCTATGTCCGCTTGCATGGGGGTCTAACACCTCCACTCAGGGCGCAGGCGCCGTTCATCTTCGGAGATTTTCCGAAGCTTCGTCTGCCCCGTACTGCACATGCGCAGTACGGGGCGGACACTATATGATGGCAGGACACTATCTGCCAGAACACCGGCAAGCCCAGATTATGTCATCAGGTTGCTGACCCCAGGCATGCGCTTCTCTGGTTTGAGGTCAAGGGCCACATCAGAGGACTTTGAGGGCCACATGTTGAGCAGCCTTCACCTATACAGTATGTACTATAGGAAAAGCTTGGAGTAACTGTCTCGTCTCCAGAGCTGCATCATGCAAGCGTCCGGTCTGATTATCTGGCCAGGCCTTGCAAGCGGGAGGGACCCGTAGCAGGAAAAGCATTTTTAGTTAAGTATTTTTATATTTTCTAATAATATTTGTTATCTGTGTCTGTCACTATTTAATTAAAGATTATACTTATAAGTATTTGTGTGGTCTCCCTTTGTACATATTGAATACAACCTCCAAAACGTAAACTGTCACGTATCCGTGACAAAATAAGCATAACAGTCATAGCCGTCATAAAGGTGATTTGTATTTATGGCCTCAAAGTGTGGCGCGGCAAAATAATTTTGAATAAACAAGCCGCGGAAAGACAGTAGCCAGAGGTGCTGTTAGCATTGAGAATACCTGGAGCGTCAGCCTTGGAGACAACAAATCTCTTTGTTCTCCTGGGAGAATGCTGTCTCTGTAAAACAATATAATGGCAGTTACTGGCAGTTTTCTGTTTATTTAAGGAGCTGTTCTTAGCCCTTGTACACACGGTCGGAGATTTTGGACAACCAAATCCGTCGGATTTTGCCCGTCGGATCTTGTCCGAAACTGTTGCATACACACGGTCGGACTAAGTTGTCGAAAAATCCAATCATTCAGAACGTGATGACGTAATTTTGTTACGATGGGACTACATTCAGGCTAGTAGCCAATAGCTTTGATGTAGGAATTTGATCTGAGCATGCGTGGCACTTGGTCCGATCAAAATTCTCTACACATGATCGGAGTATGTCCGATCGAACCAGTTGATCGGAAAATATTTCCAACAAGTTTGAAAATTGGGTCCGACGGATATTCCGACGGAATCAGTCCGATGCATACCACACACAGTCGGATTATCCGACAACATGGTCCGATAGGACATTTTCTCCGACCGTGTGTACAAGGGCTTAGAATATAGTATGGAAGATACAAATATAACAAAACAGTAATATGTTTGGAATGACAAGAACATGACAATAATAATTGTTCATGATGAATGCAAGTAGACAACTGGCTTGTGGTGGTGGGCGGGGGGGGGGGTGCAGCGAAGTGCGGCGGCAGTAAACACTCAGAGTCCAGTTGCGGAGAACAGAACTTGTATTAATGTTAAAGTTCACCAATTCACAACAAACCCAGTGGGAAGGCACCCAACCTGGAACAGGTTTGGGGGCATCCAGTAGGATCGAGGGGCCAGGAGCGCCAGTGGGAGGATCGGGGCTGCTCTGTGCAAAACCATTACACAGAGCAGGTAAGTATAACATGTTTGTTATTTTTAAAAAAACAAAAACAAAAACAAAGGTTAAGTATTGCTTTAATTGGAGAAGGCTAGGAATAATCGAAATTTAATATGGAAAGAAATACTGTATATAATCTTATATTTGGACCATAGATACACTTTATCTTGACATTGAACATGCAAACTCCAGTTATGGGTCCTGATGACCTTTAACCGCTTCAGCCCCGGAAGATTTTACCTGCACATTTTGCGATTTGGCACTGCGTCGCTTTAACTGACAATTGCGCAGTTGTGCGATGCTGTACCCAAACAAAATGTATGTCCTTTTGTTTCCCACAAATAGAGCTTTCTTTTGGGGGTATTTGATCACCTCTACAATTTTTATTTTTTGCGCTATAACCAAAAAAAGAGCGTAAATTTTGAAAAAAACTCAATATTTTTTTACTTGTTGCTATAATAAATATCCCCCAAAAATATATAAAAAGAAATGTTTTTCCTCAGTTTAGGCCGATATGTATTCTTCTACATATTTTTGGTAAAACAAAACGCAATAAGCGTATATTTATTGGTTTGCGCAAAAGTTATAGAATCTACAAAATAGGAGATAGTTTTATGGCATTTTTATTATGAATTTTTTTTAATTTTTATTAGTAATGGTGGCGATCTGCGATTTTTATCGTCACTGCGTCATTATGGTGGACATATCGGACACTTTTGACACTATTTTGGGACCATTGTCATTTATACAGCGGTCAGTGCTATAAAAATGCATTGATTAATTACACTAATAGGGAAGGGGTTAACCACTAGGGGGCGATTAAGGAGTTAAGTGTGTCCTAGGGAGTGATTCTAACTGTGGGGGGAGGGGGGTGGGCTACAACTCACATGACAGCGATCTCTGCTCCCAATGACACGGAGCAGTAGATCTCTGTCGTGACACAAGGCAGAATGGGGAAATGGCTCCTTTACATAGGCACTTCCCCGTTCTGCGTCTCCGTGACACGATCACCGGTAGACAGGTGGACATTCAGTCCGCCAGTCCCGCAGGCACTGTGACACCGTACGCATACCCGCTAACCCCGCCAATTAAAGGGAATGTATAAGTACACCCATTTGCCCACCGCTGCCAATGTGTCGACGTATATCGGCGTGCGTGGGTCGGCAAGTGGTTAAACTGCGAACTGATGAGTTTCTGTGGACATTCTTGTTCCAGAAGGGAGCCCTCAGCTCAGCAATGTTTATAACACCCCTCTTCACTACATGTTGTAATATAAATGATAGTATATGATGCCCTATATTGTATGTCTTACCTGTACATGGTTTTCCACAGGTGTGGCGGATCTGTTACTCCTCTCAGAGCTACAGCTTTGTCCGTCTGCAAAGAAACAATGCTGACAGTTACCATTGTTAGAGTCAAACCTGGACTTCAAAGTGAAGATTTGCTATTTTATTGGGGGAATTTTAAATATTAATAGAACCTAAGCAATGCCCTGAAAGATTTATATTTTAACTTGCAATCCTTCTAAAAAAAAACAAAAAAAAATAAAACAGCCTCATTCCAAAATGGATTAAATTCATTATTTTCCTCCAAATTCTACAAAGAATACCCCATAATGACAACGTGAAATAAGTTTGTTTGAAATCTTTGCAAATGTATTATAAAAAATCCCATGTACATAAGTATTCACAGACTCAAATTTCTCGAGAGAAATCAGGCTCAGGTGCATCCTGTTTCCACTCATGATCCTTGAGATGTTTCCACAACTTGATTGGAGTCCACCTGTGGTAAATTCAGTTGATTGGACATGATTTGGAAAGGCACACACCTGATTTGGAAAGGTCCAATAGTTACCAGTGCATGTCAGAGCACAAACCAAGCCATGTAGGTTAAGGAATGGTCTGTAGACCACCAAGACCGCATTCTATGGAGGCACAGATCTGGGGAAGGGCACAGAAACATTTCTGCAGCATTGAAGGTCCCAATGAGCACAGTGGCCTCCATCATCCGTAAATGGAAGAAGTTTGGAACCACCAGGACTTTTCCTAGAGCGGGCCTGCCGGCCAAACTGAGAGATCGGGGGAGAAGGGCCTTAGTCAGGGAGGTGACCAAGAACCCAATGGTCACTCCGACAGAGCTCCAGCATTTCTCTGTGGAGAGAGGAGAAACTTCCAGAGGAACAACCATCTCTGCAGCACTCCACCAATCAGGCCTGTATGGTAGAGTGGCCAGACAGAGACCACTCCTCAGTAAAAGTCACATGACAGCATGCCTGGACAGCGTGCCCAAAAGGCACCTGAGGGACTCTCAGACCATGAGAAACAAAATTTTCTGGTCTGATGAAATGAAGATTGAACCCTTTGGCTTGAATAGCAAGTGTCATGTCTGGAGGAAACCATGCAGCTGGCCAATACCATCCCTATAGTAAATAATGGTGGTGGCAGCATCATGCTGTGGGGATGTTTTTCAGTGGCAGGAACTTGGAGACTAGTCAGGATCAAGGGAAAGATGAGTGCAGCAATGTGCAGAGACATCCTGGATGAAAACCTGCTCTAGAGCGCTCTGGACTTCAGACTGGGGCGAAGGTTCATCTTCCAACAGGACAACAACCCTAAGCACACAGCCAAGATAACAAAGGAGTGGCTACAGGACAACTCTATGAATGTCCTTGAGTGGCCAAGCCAGAGCCCAGACTTGAACCTGACTGAACATCTCTGGGGAGATCTGAAAATGGATGTGTACCACTGATGGAGAGGTACTGAAAAGAAGAATGGGAGAAACTGCCCAAAAATAGGTGTGCCAAGCTTGTAGCATCATACTCAACAAGACTTGAGGCTGTAATTGGTGCACAACGTGCTTCAACAAAGTATTGAGCGAAAGCTGTGAATACTTATGTATATTTGCAAAAATTTCAAACAAATTTCTTTCACGTTGTCATTATGGGGTATTGTTTATAAAACTTCTGTTGCTGCCTATGGTCAATGCAGGGCGGGGTCTGTAAAGCTTAGCAACATGGCAGCCTAGTCTATAAATCAAGTATTGATACCTGCGTGAGCTGTGGTATCACCTCGAAGACCGCAATAAGTCCTGTCTCACATTGCTCTACATTGGGGCAATGGCAGCATTATTGAACACACTGAGTTCTGGGCACCATGGGCCTCATCCTTCATAGTGGCCCCTCTGCCCAGCACACATGGAGGATATGCCACTGAATCCAGGGCAACCAATCAGAAATTGTCTTTCCCTTATCTTACTTTGGTAAACTAAACATCTGATTGGCTGCATCTTTCTTCTTTCTGGCCTCTTTATTGTATCACGTCCTACATAAAGATGTGTCTTCAAAACAACTACAGGATGTAAAATGGTTAAAACCAGACATTGTTGACTGTTAGCTTACCTGTCTGGCAGATGAAGCCATTTTGTTGTAGACAGGGTGCCTCCTGTAGCACCCCTGAGTAGGACAGAGTTGGGCATAATCTCTTTACATCTGCATCTCCATGCCACAAAATATCTGCTGTTGGAAAAAAATATATGATAAAGTTACTGCAACACCATGTTGGAGACACCAATTAACATAAGATAGATGTCGGCCAATTTGGCCAAAAACAGCTTTGGGTTTTGGGGTCGTTTTTTGTCTTGGTCGTAGAGTAAAGCAGGGTGCACCACAGAGATTTTTGCTAATGCAATTGTGCTACTAAAATCTGCTGTGATTAATTTCTAGCAATAGCTACAGGTGGAAGTAGCAGCCATGGACTCCACAAATTGTGCTACCAGTAGTGATTAAAGGTGAGTTCATGCTACTCTTCATTAACCCTTTATGTGTAGCAACCTGTCCTTTCAAGGAACAGATAATTGAGAGCCACTCTTTCAAATGTTTTTTTTTTCCAGTTCAATCATTTTTATTGGGTTTGCTAAACATAACAAAATAAGCACCAGAGTTGCCCACACAGGGGCTACATACGAAGCATTTAAAGGTATGAAACACAGAAAGGTACAAATGGAAAACAAATGCAAGGCAATACATCAGGTGAGCCCATATGGGGTACCCCTATGCCCCTAGTCCCATATAATAAAACATTTTTTTAAGGGTGGCTCCCAATGTGTCAGTGGGGTAACCCCGTACAAATTAAAATAAAATATTTAAGAGAGAGATTGGGGGGTAGAGACCCCAGAGGTGAATAAGAGAATTTTAGAAGAAGAGCAGATGTGAGGAGAAGAGGAAAAAGGAAGAGGGAGTAGGGGGAGAACCAATGCCTTGGGACCTCCAACCGACAATCATAGGTGACCAATACCGGCTGGGTTTAGAGAGGGAAAAGCATACTCAATCCAAGGTTCTCAAATTTCTAGAGACTTGGAATGGGAGTTCTTCGGGACACTTGACATCTGTTCATTAGCCATGATATCCATCAAATGGCCTTTAACGCCCTGAAATGAAACTGTGGGTTTTTTCCAGGCCTGGGCAATGGTTCTCTTGGCTGACAGGAATAGGTAAAACATTTTTTTTTAAATCTGTAATGCTGCAACTTTAATGTCTCCACCCAGAAACCACCAGGAGTTTCACCACAAATCGTTTGGTCACAAGGTCCTTGTGACCAAGCCATTTGTGGTGAAATTAGTTATGGAAGTGGTGGTTTCTGGGTGGCGACATCAAAAAGCTTTATTGTTGATGTCTGAACAAAAGTTTTTGTAAAGTGGAGATTGGAGCGTGGGTCCCATTCATTGGTTCCTTACAAGGGTGAGCAAGGACAGGCTTCTTTGAGCCAGGATCCTGTTTGTCTGTGGACAGGTGAGAGGAGCAGGTCTGGAGCGATGCTACAGGTTTGGGATGTTTCAACTAATCTGTCTTTTCAGCCCTACATCCAATTACTGTCCAAATCTTGATGCCTTCACCTCCATAACATTTCCAAAATATGTGCCTTAACCAATGACACCACCAAGCTACTATATGCTCTCCTTGTTATCTCTCTTTTCGACTATTGTAGCTCTCCCTTCTCGGCCTACCTGTACATACATCTCCTCTCCAGTCTACCATGAACGCTGCTGCCAGATTCATGCACCTTACCAACTGCTCAATTACCGTCACCTCAATCCCTCCACTGGCTTTCGCCTGCCTAAAAAATACGATTCAAAATACTAACTACGAGGTACAAAGATGTCAACAGCCTGTCTTTGAGTTACAGTGGTGTGAAAAAGTGTTTGCCCCCTTCCTCATTTCCTGTTCCTTTGCATGTTTGTCACACTTAAGTGTTTCGGAACATCAAACCAATTTAAACAATAGTCAAGGACAACACAAGTAAACACAAAATGCAATTTGTAAATGAAGGTGTTTATTATTAAAGGTGAAAAAAAATCCAAACCATCATGGCCCTGTGTGAAAAAGTGATTGCCCCCCTTGTTAAAACATACTATAACTGTGGTTGTCCACACCTGAGTTCAATTTCTCTAGCCACACCCAGGCCTGATTATTGCCACACCTATTCACAATCAAGGCATCACTTAAATAGGAGCTGCTTGACACAGTAAGGTCCACCAGAAGATCCTTAAAAGCTACACATCATGCCGAGACCCAAAGAAATTCAGGAACAATTGAGAAAGAAAGTAATTGAGATCTATCAGTCTGGAAAGGGTTATAAAGCCATTTCCAAAGCTTTGGGAATCCAGCGAACCACAGTGAGAGCCATTATCCACAAATGGCGAAGACATGGAACAGTGGTGAACCTTCCCAGGAGTGGCCGGCCGTCCAAAATTACCCCAAGCGCGCAGCGACGACTCATCCAAGAGGTCACAAAAGACCCCACAACAACGTCCAAGGAACTGCAGGCCTCACTTGCCTCAGTTAAGGTCAGCGTTCATGCCTCCACCATCAGGAAAAGACTGGGCAAAAATGGCCTGCATGGCAGAGTTCCAAGGAGAAAACCACTGCTGAGCAAAAAGAACATCAAAGCTCGTCTCAATTTCTCCACAACACATCTTGATGATCCCCAAGACTTTTGGGACAACATTCTGTGGACCGATGAGACAAAAGTGGAACTCTTTGGAAGGTGTGTGTCCAAGTATATCTGGCGTAGAAGGAACACTGCATTTCATAAAAAGAACATTATACCAACAGTAAAATATGGTGTTGGTAGTGTGATGGTCTGGGGCTGTTTTACTGCTTCAGGACCTGGAAGACTTGCCGTGATAAAAGGAACTATGAATTCTGCTGTCTACCAAGAGATCCTGAAGGAGAATGTCCGACCATCTGTTTGTGTACTCAAGCTGAAACGAACTTGAGTTCTGCAGCAGGACAATGATCCTAAACACACCAGCAAGTCCACCACCGAATGGCTGAAGAAAAACAAAATGAAGACTTTGGAGTGGCCTAGCCAAAGTCCTGACCTGAATCCTATTGAGATGTTGTGGTATGAAAAAGGCCGTTCATGCTCGAAAACCCTCTAATGTAACTGAATTAGGACAATTCTGCAAAGATGAGTTGGGCCAAAATTCCTCCAGGACGCTGTAAAAGCCTCATTGCACGTTATCGCAAATGCTTGGTTGCAGTTGTTGCTGCTAAGGGTGGCCCAACCAGTTATTAGGTTTAGGGGGCAATCACTTTTTCACACAGGGCCATGATGGTTTGGATTTTTTTTCACCTTTAATAATAAACACCTTCATTTACAAATTGCATTTTGTGTTTACTTGTGTTGTCCTTGACTATTGTTTAAATTGGTTTGATGTTCCGAAACACTTAAGTGTGACAAACATGCAAAGGAACAGGAAATGAGGAAGGGGGCAAACACTTTTTCACACCACTGTATATCACCAACTTCATCTCAAAATATCTCCCAAACCAACTTTCCTGGTTCCATTAACTGTCGATTTTTGTATTTTGGGATTGGTTAACTCCTTGGTCCTACAAGGGCACTGAGTACTCTATTAGGCCTCCTCCTATACTATGCTAGGAAAGCCATGATCCTAAAGTGCAAATCTCCTTTAGCCCAAACAATTTTATTTTTTGGAAGCGCCTAGTCAACGCGGCCATTCCATTACAAATCTACATATGAGTCTAGTGCTTGTCCTAAAAAAAATCTCCAGATTTTGGGATATGTGGCTTAATACCACTTCTACTACTGCCTCATTCACTGATGTTGTATGTGAGGCAGCCCCCCCCCCCCCCCCCCAGATTTCTGGAAATCCCTGCAGATTAGTAGTGGGATGTATTTGGATGGAGGTGGAGTGAGTATTAATATCACAGGAGATGCTCTTGACAGGTAGACGTATTTTCTTGATACTTTACTTAGTCAATGTTGAGATAAGAGTGCATTTAGGAGTTAGCTATGTTGTTTGTGTATTCTTATTATGTTCTTTGTGAGCCAAGGTATATCCAAATGGCTCTTGCATAAAAACTGTATAGTAGAGTAGCAAAGTTGCAAAAAAAATTAAAAAGTATCCCGAACTGTCTTCTCTGCTCCTTCCAGGACCTCTCTAGCACCTTCCTCCAATGCTCACCTCCGGGACTTCTCCAGACCCATTATCTGGCACTTTCTATCTAATCTGTCGACTATCGCCTATTAGGTGAACCATGAAAATTCATCTCTCCGGTGAAGCCTATCCAACCTAAACACAACAGCAGAAATTTCCACACAGTTAGAACTTATCCCCTCCCTTTTAGCCCTTGTGCACACGGTTGGAAATTCAGACGGAAAATGTCCGATCGGACCGTGTTGTCGGATAATCCGACCGTATGTGGGCTCCATCTGACTTTTTCCATCGGAATGTCCGACCAACAAAGTTTGAGAGCTGGATATAAAATTTTCCGACAACATGATCCGATCGTTTGTAGAGAATTCCGATCGGACAAAGTGCCACGCATGCTCAGATCAAATTAGGAGACCAAAGCTATTGGCTACTAGCCCGAACATAGTTCCATCGTAACGAACGTGATCACGTTCCTAACGATTGATTTTTCCGACAACTTTGTCCGACCGTGTGTATGGAACACCAGTTTCGGACGAAATCCGTCTGAAAGAAATCCGAACGGATTTTGTTGTCGGAATGTCCGACCGTGTGTACAAGGGCTTAGATTGGAAGCTCCCATGAGCAGGGCCCTCATAGCCCACTTGCTCTGAGCTGTATTGGAACTGTGCTGTCTCGCTTTAAATAGTAAAGCTCTGTGCAGACTGTTGGCGCTATCTACATTCTGTCTAATAATTGCTAAATTATTACATTTAATACTTAATTTTAAATATTTAAAATTTAATATTAAAATTGTATTTAATATTATATATTATTATTAAAATTATTAATTATTATTTAAAATTTAAATTGGGAAAGGAAGAAGATATAGGGGCCAGAGCTGGAAAAAAAGTTGAAAAAATGAGGCAGATCATTTTTTTTTGTATCGGCCCTTAGTGGTTAAAGCGGGAGTCCGCCGGGACTCCGCGTTTTTTTTTTTTTTTTAAAGCCAGCAGCTACAAATACTGCAGCTGCTGACTTTTAAAATAGTGACACTTACCTGTCCAGCGCGCCCGCGATGTCGGCACCCGAAGCCGATCTCTAGATCGTCTTGTCAGGTGCTGCCGCCGCCATCTTGGGTATGGGAATCAGGAAATGGAGCCTTTCGGCTTCATTTCCCGGTTCCCTACTGCGCATGCCCCTTTCCGCAGAGAGCTATCCCGGAAGTGGGTGCAGAATACCTGTACTGTACAGGTATCTGCACCCCCCTCCCCCCTGAAAGGTGCCAATTGTGGCGCCGGAGGGGGGGAGGGTTCCGATGAGCGGAGGTCCACTTTAGGGTGGACCTCCGCTTTAAGGTAGTATTGTGGTTCAAATGCAATGATTATAGAAGTGAATTTGTCAATTCTAGCCTGCCAGTCTTGAACATTGAGGTTGAATAGCGCAGTAGAGCTCAAACCCTCGCCCATATGGCAATTGCCAGAAATACCACAACTATAGGTTATGCATATTGTTTCTATAGAATCCAGGCATAAATAAACCTTGTGAGGATGCCACCTGCTGACAGCAGAAAAGTAGTGCACTTGTGCTAAGTCACCGTGACGGGCAAGACAACCTCCTATCCACCTGACCGGCAAAATAATAAACAGGAAATCATCACTATTTATTCACTTCTACTCACTCTCTGTTTTCAAAGCTACAATTATTCTTTCTTGTATTGTATTATTTGTAAACTAATACGAGTGGTGCAAGGTTTGTTTGGTCTATGTTTTATGTTTTTTTTTTCTTGTTTTGTGTTTTATTTATTTATTTATTTATTTTTTATATACTATTTGATAATTTTTTATATTTATTAATTTAGTTGAGATATATATATATATATATATATATATATATATATATATATATATATATATATATATATATATATATATATATATATTTTTTTTTTTTTTTTTGTATAACTATAAAAAATAAAAATAAAAATTATTTGATAAAAAAAAAGACAGGTCCTGTTTTTACAGCAGTAGTTACAAGAAAAATATAGAAACCCATGAATAGCAGAGCCCTTTGGAGGAAGTGACATGATGGGCATTTCCAGTATAATCAACCTTCCCATTGTTGCTGAAATACAGTGCCTTGAAAAAGTATTCACACCCCTTGAAATTTCCCACATTTTGTCATGTTACAACCAAAAACGTAAAATGTATTTTATTGGGATTTTATGTGATAGACCAACACAAAGTGTCACATAATTGTGAAGTGGAAGGAAAATGATAAATGTTTTTTCAAAAGTTTTTACAAATAAATATGTGAAAAGTGTGGGGGGGGGGGCATTTGTATTCAGACCCCTTTACTCTGATACCCCTAACTAAAATCGAGTGGAACCAATTGCCTTCAGAAATCACCTAATTAGTAAATAGAGTCCACCTGTGTGTAATTTAATCTCAGTATAAATACAGCAGTTCTGTGAAGCCCTCAGAGGTTTGTTAGAGAACCTTCATGAACAAACAGCATCACCAAGGAACAAACCAGACAGGTCAAGGATGAAGTTGTGGAGAACTTTAAAGCAGGGTTAGGGTATAAAAAAATATCCCAAGCTATGAACATCTCACGGAGCTCTGTTCAATCCATCATCCAAAAATGAGAGTATGGCACAATGCAAACCTACCAAGACATGGCTGTCCACCTAAACTGACCGGCCGGGCAAGGAGAGCATTCATCAGAGAAGAGCCAAGAGGCCCATGGTAACTCTGGAGGAGCTGCAGAGATCCACAGCTCAGGGGGGAGAATCTGTCCACAGGACAACTATTAGTTGTCTCTCCACAAATCTGCCCTTTATGGAAGAGTGACAAGAAGAAAGACATTGGGGAAAGAAAGTCATAAGAAGTCCTGTGTGCAGTTTGTGAGAAGCCATCTTAGAAGAAAACCCTTTAGAGTCTACAAATGACTTGAGACTGGAGCGAAGGTTCACCTTCCAGCACAACAACAACCCTAAACATACAGCCAGAGCTATAAAGAAATGTTTTAGATCTGTGTTAGAATGGTTCAGTCAAAGTCCAGACTTAAATCCAATTGAGAATCTGTGGCAAGACTTGAAAATTGCTATTTACAGACGTTCTCCATCCAATTTGACAGAGCTTGAGATATTTCGCAAAGAAAAATGGACAAAAATGTCCCTCTCTAGATGTGCAAAGCTGGTAGAGACATCCCCAAAAAGACTTGCAGCTGTAATTGTAGAGAAAGGGGGTTCTACAAAGTATTGACTCAGGGGGGCGCCATACACCACACTTTTCACAAATGTATTTGTAAAAAATCTTGAAAAAACATTTATCATTTTTCTTCCACCTCACAATTATGTGCCACTTTGTGTTGGTCTATCACATAAAATCCCAACATAATACATTCACGTGTTCGGTTGTAACATGACAAAATGTGGAAAATTTCAAGGGGGTATGAATATTTTTTCCAAGCACTGTACAGTGCAATATGGATGTAAATTTTAGTTTAATAAAAATATCGCAAACATGCAGCTTGTTTTTAGAAATATATTTAAATATATACAAAAATGAATAAATACATAAATAAACAAAAACAAACAAGCTCACTTCAGCAGATTGACAGAAAAGAAAACGACTTTTGCCAAAAATAACTTAAAGGGGTTGTAAAGGTTCAGGGTTTTTTTTAAAAAAACATGTCATACTTACCTCCACTCTGCAGTTGGTTTTGAACAGAGTGGCCCCGAGCCTCCTCTTCTGGGGTCCCTCAGCGGCGCTCCTGTGCGGGCGCGCTCCCGTGTCCTGCTTCTGCGTCTAGTGACACAAAAAGTAGGACTCGGCCCAGCCCCCTGGCGCCCGCGTCATTGGATTTGATTGACAGCAGCGGGAGCCAATGGTGGGGCTGCTATCAATCTATCCAATCAGGACAAGTGGAGCTGGTGTGCACGTTCCTGTCGTGGGAAACACAGGGCTCAGGTAGGTATTTATTATCAGTAAATGATTAAATAAAAAAATAAATAGAAAAAAACACAACCCAAACCTCCACTTAAACACACCCTCGGGTTAAGAAACGTTTAAACATTGATCCAATGCATGCAGCCTTTTTTCCAGAATATAATCGTAACAAAATCCAGGGGACGTGAAAGGACGGAAAGATAAGCCGCACACCCAGAGACTGACAGACAACGAATAAAAAGAGCTTACATTCCTCCACGCCTTTGCCAAGGCCTCGTGGCCGCCACCCGTCCTTCTCAAGACCCCGAATCTTCCTAGCCACACCCAAAATGTCGTGCACCACCACCTCGACAGGAAGGACTTTTGTGTTCAAGTGGAAACCTGACACCGCGCATTCCAAGTGTCTCAAAATCAAAATCCCGTCCTGTCTCAAAAGCCCTGTCAGGTCACCTGAGTCCAGGTGACAGATGCACACCATTGGGGTCAGAAGTGCACCGCTGAGGTAGTGGACCCTACGGCTGACTGCTGCGGATGGAGCCCCTGGTGGTTCAGGAAAGCAGGTACTATGGAGCACCAACACGGATCACACTGGGAGCTAGAGCATGAGATTTCCCAGGGCGCAGGATCTAAGAGCCAGTGGGTGTTCACCAGGGCCCCTGATGGTGGGGATGAACTTCGCTGCAGTCTGGCTCCAGGTCACGGCCCCCAGGGTCTCCCAGCTCATGCTCGCAGTAGAGTACAGGAAGGTAGAGAGGAAGTAGCAGACTGTGATAGTCAAGAGATAAGCCAAAAGGTCAGGGCATCAAGCAGATAGGGATAATCAAAGAGCAGGCCAAAGGTCGGGATATGAAGCAGACGAGGACAGTCAAGAATAAGCCAAGGTAAACAGGATCAGATGTAGGACACAGCAATGAGCACACGGAAGATAAAACACACAATATTGATCAGCAGAGCTGGCTTGCAGTGTGTAGGACTGTAGGTTAATATAGGGTTCCCTGATAGGGGCTGGGGTGGAGCCATTGTCAGGGACATGGCCGTCGCGGGACTGGCAATGTCGCCCAAATCCAACATGAATAGCCACAGAGGGTTCAGGTGTGCGCAGGAGTGTGTGCCGCACATCGGCGCACGCGCATGCACAATATGTGTGCGCGGCGCAAGTAGCGTGACAGACGCTGGCGCCAAACTATTTAAATCAGCCATTTAAACCAGCCATTAGAGACAGAACATTGCTGGATTATCTCAGCTTCCCGGACTGATTTATCCTGTATGACCTCTGGCCTGGCTCCTGGTTTCTCCTTTTACTAAGCACCACAAGTACAGCTATTGCTACCAGCCTGCTACAGTCATCCCTCGATGCCCAGCTCATCTGACTACAAGCAAGCACCTGGCAAGCCATGCTTCTTTGAACACTGCGCTCCCTGTCTCCAACTCCAGGGGTGCGCTGCGCTTTGCAGCAAGAGGAGCCCTCTTAGCATCTCAATCTCCATAACCACACCTGATAGCCATGCTTTGAGGAGAGATTACTTAAGCAGCCAGGTGAGAGTGGCTGGCCTTTTAATCTGAACACATGGAGAGGTAAATATTACTGCATTACCATGACAAGCCCTTTATGCCCACTCCGCGTTAACTCAAACAAGAAAGGAAAAGGATAACCAGAGACCCACCCACTGAAGCAAGAAATGGTTAATCATTTCCTCCACCCCACCACGCACCACTTGTGGACAACCACGGTTCTCCACAAAGTGATGCTTCAAGTTGCCCTTCACATAAAATCTGGCCTGGCATGAGCACCCGGCCAAATCCCAAAACTTTAATGGGATTCTCTCCAGATTAATCAAACGCAGACGCTTCCTTATAACAGGGCCTGGACAATCAGTCAAGGCCGTTGCTCGCTAAAGGCAGATTCAAAAACCCTCCTCTCCAGGGCCTTCCTAGGAAGAGCCTTAATTTACTCCACCGTCACTCGCCACTGTTGAAGCATTTTCAAGCATGGGGCAATGTAAGCCGAGGGCTTACCATGTAGGATGCTCAGGCTTTTCACTGGCCCACCATTCTCCCAACTGTGCAGAAGAGGCCTAAACCAAGACTGAAAAATATCAACCCACCCATGTGGTTCCTCTGTTACCAAAATTATGTTTCAAAAACAGAGAAAAGAATACCACCGGTTAGACCATACCTAGGCCACCCACCTTCTTCTTAATGAGGTTCAGTTGGTTCCCCCATAACAGTGGGAAGAAACAGCTGTAGATTGTTGCATAGAGAGACACTGGCAAAACACAGAAAATGCTTACATACAGAAATACCGGGATCAGGTAAGTTTTATTCATGTCAATCCTTTCCCTATAAGAGAGTTTCCAATCCTTTCAGCTGGCAACCTTGGCATCAGCATCTTGCAGCCTGCTTACCCAATTTACAAGGCCCGGGGACCAAATTGAATGCCTAACACTTTCATTTCCTGTCTGGGCTCTGGGGAGGCATTCACCCTCCTTTCCCATCCAGAAAACCTCACTCTTACCCTGATTGATCTTGGGGCCAGACGCCTCAGCATACTGCTTCATCACCATTACCACCTCCTCCTGCCTCCTCTGCCCCAGAGATGAAAACAGACACGTCATCAGCATAGGCCACGACCCTCAAAGGAGGCTCACCAGGAATGCCCAAAGGCGATCTGCACAATGGTCTGCTCTCTAACCTCTGGATGAAGGGACTCAAACAACACCCTGGACACACACCCGAGCCAACCTCAAAGGGCCATCCCATCCAACCATTCACAAGCATGAAGTTTTCAGCCCCTCTGTATAAGGTCTTCAGCCAAAGCCCCCCTATGGTCCATACTTGCCAAGAAGCAGCCACGGGTATTCATGATTGACCCCATTACAAGCTTTAGCCTGATCCAATGCCAGCAAGAACTTTGTTCAGCCTGCAGCCCTAACACCTCTGAAAAAATGCTTCTACCCTGATCCGAACAGTGCTGGGAGTGAGAAAGTAGATTGTAATATGGATGCATTCACTCCCGTAGCTCTTGCTTAAGACATAATTGTGATATGCACTACTATCAATCAGAGATTGGCATTACACACTGGTATCTCGTGAATGGCATGGCGCCCTTTCCCTTTACCTTTTACATAAACCCCTTTATTATTATTTTGGGGCTTCCTCTCAGAACCCATAAACATTCTGGTTGGTTTACTGTCTTCCAACACTAACCCTGACTCCAAAACCCCCTGTAAAACCAGACCTCACATCCCCCCCCCCCATAACACTAACACTTCCTGGATCCACAACACCAATCCTTACACTAATTCCCCCATGTAACCTTCTCACACTAAACTTCCCTGTAACCGTTAAAGTAATCTTCTCTTGACAAAACATAACCCCTTGTCTGCATACATTCCTCACCTGCATTGGATTTCTCTACACCAAAGACTATCCTGCACACAAGGATACCAGTACCGAGATCCTGGCACTAGAAAATTCTGTTTTAGAGCAATGGTGCTTAGTGTGTTTGCCGTAATATTAGTAAAAAGTAGTTTGCAGTATACAGTATATGTACTTCATCAACAAAAATGATAATATATCATTGGGGGTGATGCATTTATTTATTTTATTATTTCCCCATGACTTTACCATTATAGTCAACTGCACAACCATTGGTCCCTCTACACATGCTAGAGTACTGGGTATAATCTTAGACTCTGACCTCTCCTTCAGCCACAACCAATCGTTGGGTACATCTTGCTGCCTTAACCTCCGCAACATTTCCAGAATTTGCCCCTCATTGACTAACTACACCACAAAACAACTTATTCACCCCTTGGTTATTACTTGCCTTGACTACTGCAACTCTCTCCTCACTGGCCTACCCTTACATAGACTATCTCACCTTCAGACTATTATGAATGCTGCTGCTAGAATTATACACCTTACTAACCGATCGCTGACCACTGCTTCTCTCTGCCAATCCCTTTACTGGCCTCCACGCTTTGTCCTCTACCACTCTCTGCCAATCCCTCCACTGGCTTCCACTAGCCCAATGTAAAAATTTGAAATACTAACCACAACATACAAGGCCATCTACAACATCGCCTCCAGCTACATCACCAACCTCATCTGCAGATATCACCCACATTCGTCCTCTCCACTCCTCCCAGGACCTCCTGGTCTCTATCTCCTTTCTTACCTCCTCCCATTCTCGCCTCCAGGACTTCTCCAGAACTTCCCCCATCTTCTGGAACTCCATGCCCCAATATGTCCGGTCAGCCCCTACCCTGTTCGCCTTTAGGTGATTCCTGAAAACTCATTTATTCAGGGAAGCCTATCCCAGCTCTACCTAAGAACCATACCCGGGCCACCTCAATCAGCTATTACCTTTTGTACCACCTCCCACTCTCTTTAGATTGTAAGCTTTATGGGAATAGGCCACCCTGTCCTTTCTGCATTGAACTGTATTGTAATTGTACTGTTCCCCCCTCTACACTGTAAAGTGCTGCTCAAACTGTTGGCACTATATAAATCCTGAATAATAATAATAATAATTTCAAAATAATATATTAATTAGTATATTTTTATATAACCATGCCAACAATAATTACCAATACTAATATAGTATTGATGGTATAGAAACAAAGTGTGACAGCAGAAATAATACCAAGTCCATCAAGTCTGACCATTTTTTTAATTTATGCTTTTTACATTTTTACCTGTAATAACAGTATAACAAAAAAAAAACATAGAATAATAATGGTAGACAGAATAGCAAGTGGTCCATTGAGTCTGTCCCATTTTTATTTTTATTTTTTTGTTTTGTTGTTTTTTTTTTTTTAACATTAGAGAATAGAGACCTCAGACCAAAAAGAAAAAAAAGAAAATAAAATAAACAGAAAAATTACAGCAGACAGAATACCAAAGGGTCCATTAAGTCTGCCCACTTTTTTATTTTTTTGGTTTGTTTGTTTGTTTTTTTAATTTTTTTTTGCTTTGTTTTTTTCAAAAAAAATTCTGAATATAGATCTCACAAAAAAGTTAAATAAATAAACATAGAAGAGTGATGGCAGACAGAATACCAAGTGGTCCATTGAGTGCTTTGTAAAGTTGGGCACTGTGCCGTACTTTACTTTGAACCCATACGTCTGACAATCAGCATTTATTTAGGGTGGAAATTGGCACTTTCCATTTCTTACCTTCAATATCTTGCCCGACCCACCAACTTGTTCCATTTAGGTGATCCCTCAGAAAGGTCAGGACCGAATTTTCCGACACATTGGCCAGCTGCCCTCCGCAGTTGAAGCAGGACTTCCTTGCCCTCCAGAAATCAGTCTTCTCTTGATCCACAAAGTGGTAGCAGGAACCCAAAAACACAAATGTTGGCCCCGGGCACGGCATGGCATCACAGGTACCCAGCTGGCAGCATTGGAAAAGTGCCCAGATCAGCAGAGCAGGAATTACAAGCATCCTAATCTGGATGGAGGATTTCCCATACAGTAACCGTCATCAGGAAGCCAAGGAGCAATATGTGAGATGTATTTATGAAAATCAGGTAATAAGGATAGCAAGCAGAAGAGGAGGGAGATGTACAGATCCTCATCGCCCATCCAAATTCTGTACACTCCAAACAGAGAGAGTTTTTATGGCCGTATGAGACAGAAAGTCATTATTCATCACTAATAACAGCACTTGCAAATAATCCCCTAATTGCGTTTCCTAGAAATATTCAGTATTTACTTAGTTCCAACCTATTAGAGAACATTTTATGACATCCATATTGTAGCGACCATACGTAGCATGCTCATCCATTCAAGTATGCCTACATACTGTATGTTACAATATGACAAACAATTCAATTGCTTAATATTCTAATCCAATTAATATAACTCTGCATAGGAAAAAGGCTTTATACTCACCTGTCCTGTTGTAAATTCTAAGGATCTTCACTCCCTTGTAGAACATTAGAATCATTACAGTGCATCCGGAAAGTATTCACAGCCACATTTTGTTATCTTACAGCCTTATTCCAAAATGGATTAAAGCGGAGTTCCACCCAAAAATGGAACTTCCGCTTTAAGCACTCCTCGCCCTTTTACACACGATCGGAATTCTCGTCGGAAAAAGCTCTGATGGTTTTCCCAACGGAATTCCGACGGAATTCGGCTCAAGCTGCCTTGCCTACACACGGTCCCATCAAATTCCGAACATTTATAACGCGGTGACGTACAACACATACGACATGACTAGAAAAGGGAAGTTCAATAGCCAGTAGCCAATAGCTTCTGTCTCGTAGTTGAGTCTGAGCATGTGTGATTTTTGGCGTGTCGGAAATGCATACATACGATCGGAATTACCGATAGAAAGTTTTTCCGTCTGGAAAATTGAGAACATGCTATCAATTTTTGGCTGGCGGAAATTCGGACAGCTAAATTCCGATGGAGCATACACATGGTTGCATTTTCCGATGAAAAGCTCTCATCGGTCTTTTTCTGGCCGGAATTCCGATCGTGTGTACGCAGCATTACATGCCACATTTGGCATGTCATTTTCTTGGGGGGGAATTGGGGGCTTCATTAGGAGGGGGACTTCCTGTCCCACTTCCTCCTTCCACCCAGGGACCACCAAGGCGACTCCCTCCTTTCGCCTTAGGCGGCCCCTCCCTCTAGGCGATCTCCTGGGACACGTGGAGATCGCCTGTCCACTTCGGGAGAGCGGCGTGACTCGGGCATTGCAACATGCATGCCCGGCCGTGTAGGCCGAAAGCTGTCACGGCCGGTGCCCAGAGTGGAGCAATGGAGGCGCCGGCGGTAAGGAGGGGGAGAGGAGCGACACCCCGTTCGGCCGCATCGCTGGACCGTGTAACAGGTGAGTGTCTGTTTATTAAAAGTCAGCAACTACGCTTTTTGTATCTGCTGACTTTTAATAAACATAAAAAGCCTGGAACTCCGCTTTAATGTCATTATTTTCCTCAAAGTTCTACAAACAATACCCCATAATGACAACCTGAAATGTTTGAAATCTTTGCAAAGTTATTAAAAATAAAAAAATAAAAAAATCCCATGTACATAAGTTTTCACCGTGACACTCAGAATTAAGCTCAGATGCATCCTGATCCCACTAATCACCCTTGAGATGTTTCGACAACTTGATTGGAGTCAACCTGTGGTAAATTCAGTTGATTGGACATGGTTTGGAAAGGCACACACCTATATAAGGTCCTACGGTTAACAGTGCATGTCAGAGCACAAACCAAGCCATGAAGTCCAAGCAATTATCTGTAGACCTCTGAGACAGGATTGTATGGATGCACAGATCTGGGGAAGGGTACAGAAAAATGTCTACACCATTAAAGGTCCCAATGAGCACCGTGGCCTCCATCATTCCTAAATAGAAGAAGTTTGGAACCACCAGGACTCTTCCTAGAGCAGGCCACCTGAGCGATCGGGGGAGAAGGGCTTTAGTCAAGGAGGTGACCAAGAACTTGATGGTCACTCTGACAGAGTTTTCTCTGTGGAGAGAGAAGAACTTTCCAGAAGAAAGACCATCTCTGCAGCACTCCACCAATCAGGCCTCTATGGTAGAGTGGCCAGACGGAAGATACTCCTCAGTAAAAGGCACATGGCAGCATGCCTGGAGTTTGCCAAAAGGCACCTGAAGAACTCTCAGACCATGAGAAACAAAATGTTCTGGTCTGATGAAACAAAGATCGAACTCTTTGGCCTGAATGGCAAGTGTCATGTCTGGAGGAAACCAGGCACCGCTCATCACCTGGCCAATACCATCCCTACAGTGAAGCATGGTGGTGGCAGCATCATGCTGTGGGAATGTTTTCCAGTGGCAGGAACTGGGAGACTAGTCAGGATCGAGGGAAAGATGAATGCGGCAATGTACAGTGACATCCTTGATGAAAAACCACTCCAGAGTGCTCTGGACCTCAGACTGGGGCAAAGGTTTCTCTTCCAACACGACAACGACCCTAAGCACACAGCCAAGATAACAAAGGAGTGGCTATGGGACAACTCTGTGAGAGTCCTTGAGTGGCCCAGCCGGAGCCCAGACTTGAACCCGATTGAAAATCCCTGGAGAGATCTGAAAATGGCTGTGCACCGACGCTCCCCATCCAACTTGATGGAGCTTGAGAGGTCCTGCAAAGAAGAATGGAAGAAACTTCCCAAAAATATGTGTGCCAAGCTTGTAGCATCATACTCAAAAAGACTTGAGGCTGTAATTGGTGCCAAAGGTGCTTCATCAAAGTATTGGGCAAAGGCTGTGATACCTATGATCTATTGTTGCTGATAGGGTTCTATTGTTCCTGTGTGGTTCTATTGTTCCTGGTTGGGTCCTATGGTTCCTGGGGTAGATCTATTGTTGCTGGGAGGGATCTACCGTTAAAACACGGATCTATTGTTCCTTACTGCTGGGTGATCTATTGTTGCTAATGGGGTTCTATTGCTCCTGTGTGGATCTATTGTTCCGGGGGTTTTTGCTTTTTTTTGTTGTTGCAGGGGTCTATTGTTGCTTGGAGAGATCGACTTTTAAGGGAGGAATTTATTGTTCCTGGCTGTTGGGTGATCTATTGTTGCTGGTGGGGTTATATTGTTTCTGGGGTGGATCTATTGTTGCTGGCATTTTTTTTGTTGTTGTTGCAGGGGGTCTATTGTTGCTGGGAGAGATCTACTTTTAAGGGAGGAATCTACTGTTCCTGGCCTTCTGGGTGATCTATTGTTCCTGCCGTGTCTGTTGTGGGTGATCTATTTTTGCTGATGAGATTTTATTGTTCCTGTGTGGATCTATTATTGCTGGGGTTTTTGCTTTTTTTGTTGTTGTTGCAGGGAGTCTATTGTTGGGGCATAGATGTAGGAATTTCATTTGATTTCTTTAATTACAACTGCAAGCTGCTGTATGGCTAGCAGCGGCGGCTGGTCCATAATCTCCATGTGAGGTGCGGGACTCACAGGTTTCTATGAGTTTTTTTTTTTTTTTTGAAGCACATGATTAGAGCATGATGCTCTAATTGGCTTCAAAAAGGTTGGGCTCGGGGCACAGAGCACTGCGCCCCCGAAACCCACACACTTATGACATCACGCATCAATATTTGCTATTGCCTGCCGGCTTCTCCTCAATCAGGACAGGAGGCAGGTCTTAAGACTGGATTAGCCGGGAGGAGAAGCCGGAGAAGCCACGACCTGTATGGGGTAAGTGCGGACCTGGTGGGGGGGTTTGTTTGCCATACCCCCCCCCCCCAATTGGAGCACCAGCCTTCCATGATGGCTAGTTTGACAGTTATACCCATTCCAGTGACCACTGTAAAATTTTGGATGTTTTTCTGAAATTGTCACCGTGAGAGTGCAGTGGCGGCCGCCCCTAAGGGGCACAGGGGCGCTGCCCCCCTAATCCATGTGCCTGGCCCCTAATCTCCATGCAGGGACGCATGGATTTCTTTTTTTTGACGCACATGATTAGAGCCCGAGGCTCTAATTGGCTTAAAACAAAGGGTGGTCTCTGGGGCGCACTGCCCCCCCCGAGACCACCCACTTGTGTGACATTAGCGAATTAATATTTGCTAATGTCCTCCTGCCTCTCCTCCTGGCCAATCAGGAAGCGGGTCGTGAGACCCGATTGGCTGGGAGTCCTAAGCAGGGCTGAAGCAAGGATTTTTGCCACCCTAGGCAAAACCTCATTTTGCTGCCCCCTTTGGCTCCATCCCTGACTCCACCCCCTTTCCCCTGCCCATCAAATGCAGCCACATCAGTGCCCATCAAATGCAGCATTTACCAGCGCCCATCAATGCAGCCACACTAGCGCCCATCAATGAATGTTTGCTTGCCTCCATTCATTCGGGAATCAGGACACAAACACAGTCCTCCGCCGCCGCTGCGCCTCTGACACTATGTGCGAACAGAGCGGCGGCTGCCTGGTGATGCTGAGACTTAGTTGCTTGCTGCAGAGTAAAGAGAGAAGGAACATCAGTGGCCGTCGTTCTAGGCAGCAGTGTGCGCCCTTGGCGGCTGCCTAGTTTGCCTAGTGGTAGCACCAGCCCTGGTCCTAAGACCCAATTGGCTGGGAATCTTAAGACCCAATTGGCCGGGAGGGGAAGCGACTGCCGGGACTCGGAAGCCAATGCAGGAGGGAAGCCGCCGAAGCTGCTGAGCTGGATGGGGTAAGTGCAGGGCTGGTGGGTGGCCTAGCAGGTGACAGGTAATTGAGCGAGCATGTGGGTCGGGCGGCAAAATGGCAATTGAGTGACGGAGGGGGAGGGGGGGGAATTGAGCACTAGCCGCCACTGCGAGAGTGGCTCTCGGAGAAATCAAGCATGAAATAAAAAGAAACCTCAATCCGTGAATTAGAAAGTGCAGTGCTGTAGATGAGGAGCGGGTCACCTTGTCGTGTATAGAGGTGATTATGACTCAGGAGGATATTCGGCTTGCGTGCATAGCACCCGTCCTCTGTACAGTGCTGGATGTTTGCGCTGTGTGTTTACTCAGTGTTCAGAGCACAGTTCACCCTCATCAAGTTATTGTGTATTTGTACGCTGTGTTTACTCTTATTTGAATTCCTCGCCTTACATTTGCAAGCAGATCAGCTGGTCAGATCGTCATGCATCGCGTAGGACTGCCGGGGATGCCCTGCACTTTGTATCCTAGTTAGGGTTTCTCGTTTTACTTTCTCATATTTTGTCTCAGTTTTTATGAGTTGGACCTAACTGACATTTGCGATTGAATAGGCAGTTGAGCATGGCTTTGCTGCAGGACCCCCTCCCCCCACTGCCCCCCTTAAAGTGTTACTAAACCCACAACAGTAAAATCAGTGTGTATATGCAGTAA
The DNA here is from genome assembly GCF_037356315.1 of Lithobates pipiens. NCBI lineage: Eukaryota > Metazoa > Chordata > Amphibia > Anura > Ranidae > Lithobates > Lithobates pipiens. The sequence continues at coordinate 17,940,469 of NW_027507686.1, forward strand.
ATCATGCTTGTTGTACTCACTGTGGAACCTAAGGGGTTAATCCTCCGCATTGTGTAAAAAAAATTAAAAAGGCTGTTTGATCCTGTCTTCTCTGATCCTCCCCTTCTTCCAACATCCCCAAACCATCTCCTGATAGAACACAGGCTAGGGGCCCCTCTGCACATGCTCAGTTTGGTGTGTATTGCTAGAGAGTTTTTTTTTTTTTTTCTTGGGAGAGTGCATGTGATCGGTGCACGGCCAATCAGCACTGTCCAGACAGAAAGACAGAGGGTCATGCAGCCTCCTAGGCAGTGCTTTAGGCCTAGGCCGGCACTTAGCGGGGGGGGGGGGCAGTGGGAACCCCCTAGCCGGGACAGCAGGTAAAATTGAGTAAATTACTATTAACAGCTTTTAGGTGGAACTCCGCTTTAACTTTGGCAGCTCCTGCTCCCCGTCCGGTGCTGTACTCCGCTGTAAGTCTCTCTGCCTCCTAAATCAGTGAAAGTGTCATTAGTTGGTTTATTTACTTAAAGCGGGAGTCCACCGGGACTCCGCATTTTTTTTTTTTTTTTAAAAGCCAGCAGCTACAAATACTGCAGCTGCTGACTTTTAAAATAGTGACACTTACCTGTCCAGCGCGCCCGCGATGTCGGCACCCGAAGCCGATCTCTAGATCGTCTCTCGAGTGCTGCCGCCGCCATCTTGGGTATGGGAATCAGGAAATGGAGCCTTTCGGCTTCATTTCCCGGTTCCCTACTGCGCATGCGCGAGTCGCGCTGTGCAATAAGGACGGTCCACGCTGCCTCTGGGATCTGTGTGTTTCCCAGCAGGCAGCGGGGCACTTGCGGAAAGGGGCAGGCACTTGTGGAAAGGGGCGTAATCTACGCCCCTTTCCGCAGAGAGCTATCCCGGAAGTGGGTGCAGATACCTGTACTGTACAGGTATCTGCACCCCCCTCCTCCCTGAAAGGTGCCAATTATGGCGCCGGAGGGGGGGAGGGTTCCGAGGAGCGGAAGGTCCACTTTAGGGTGGACCTCCGCTTTAAAGCGGAGCTCCAGCCACCCACCAAAAAATTCAAAGTCAGCAGCTACAAATACTGAAAAAATGAGGACGGCTACCTGTCCAGGGATCCCACGATGTCGGCACCCCAGCCGATTTTTCAGTCGGCTCTCGGGTGCTGCTGCCACTATGAGTTTTTCGGCGCCTCAGCCAGCTCCCTTACTGCACATGCGCAAAAGCCCGCTTTGCTTTGTGAATGGCCGGGCGACGGGGGAAGGAGGAGGGGGGGCTGAACTTCTTGGGGATTTCCCTGTGGTGAAGTCCTCCGGAAGGGGGAACGGGTACCTGTCAGAAACAGGTATCCGCTCCCCCTTCAAATGTGGCAGCGGAAGGGGGGGGGGTGTGTAAGGAAACAAGCAGAGCTTCACCTTTTGGGTGGAGCTCCGCTTTAACAAGGCAGTGAGGATGTGTGCAGTGCCTATAGTAGCCAATCGTATTTTATCCTTATTTTAATTATCACCGTCAGATCAATGAAATATGCTTTATGGTAATATTGTTAAAGTTGTTGTTGTTAATATTTAAGTGTTTGTAAAGGCAGAAGGTGCATTCTATGCATTAAGATAAAAAGCCATCTGTGTGGAGCAGCCCCCCTCAGCCCCTCTAATACTTATACAACACAAGGGAAAATGGTGAGGAGCACATTTCCCCTTTCCTTTGTGGACCATGTTGTACACGAATTGGGGTTGACACCAACCATTGGTTATTGTTGGCTGTATATTGGCTATTGAACCCCTACTTACCTGAGCCTCATCTCAATCCAGCGGTGTGCGCGAGTGCCTCGGCCGTCCAGGACTCTCCCTCCTGATTGGAGTCCGTGAAAAATGTGTTTGATCTCCACAGTATATAGTAATGTGTATATTAAAGTGGTGTTCCACACACCAAAAAAAAAATGCTTAAAATGTAAAAAAAATAAAAAAAATTGGGGAATTTTTTTTTTTAAACTCACCTCTAAATGCCTGTTGCTAGGGGGTCCCTCGTAGTCTACCCCCTTCAGTGCCTGGGCTCCTGACGACACTTCCCCTCGGTGCAGGAAGGGCTCAATTCCGCCCCCTCCCTCCTGTCAGTCATCTGGGACATGTGACAGGTCCCAGATGACTGCGTGGCCAATCACGCGGTGGGCGCAGTGGGTGCCCAGGTGTGGAGCCACAGCCTGGTGCTCACAGTTCCGGCGCCGCCGAGAGGAGGGGGGGACGAGCGGGGCTTCGTTCCCCCGCATCGCTGGACCCTGGGACTGGTAAGTGTCCGATTATTAAAAGTCAGCAGCTGCAGTATTTGTAGGGGAACTCTTTAAGGAAATGAAGATCCTAAAACACCACGTTGGCATCCAACATAGTACGTGAAGACTGATGACATTGGTGCAGCAGAACCACCACCCATTCAGATGTAGGCTTCCCGGATAGTTTGAACTCAAAAGAACGTACGTTCTATGAATCAAACAGACTTGTATTGTCAACCGACAACTAGGATGGAAACTTGGGGATCCTCTATAACTGAGACTCAAGATGTCCTGAAAATCCTAAAAAGTCTGTCTCCATATGAGGGTAGTTGTACACCAGATGGTGTCAGATTTTCATCAGTGGGGTAGGAGAAATAGAAAAAGAGGGCCACATAGCATAATTCTGTATAACTGTTAACATTTTTATTAAAGGTAGAACACTTACATTTAAGAAGTGATTTTCAAGCGCTTGTAAAAATGTGGCGGCAGTGGAGTCCTATCCGACGCGTTTCATCTCATTAGACATCGTTGAACCCCCTCATCAGATATTTTGGTTCTAAATTTGCCCTTCTTGTGCTTCACCTTTGTTCTTCATCAAATAGTCGCTCACAAATATAGGTGCTGCCCAAAAACTGATGACATGAACATAGCTCCCAACTGTCCCTGATTTGGAGGGACTGTCCCTGATTTGGAGCAATGTCCCTCTGTCCCTCATTCCACCCCATTTGTCCCTCATTTTGGTCTGATCTATATATTGGTATATAAAATGCACTTTTTATCTTTCAAAAAGTGTTCCCCAGTGCTAAACCTTTCATCCAATTTCTAAATTGCTGCATTTGCAAATTTTAAAAGCCAATAGAAAGGTATAGTAGTGGTATATTTAATTTAATTAACCTTTTTTTTTTAGTTAATTCTCCTTTAAGGGGGTGTGGCAGGGGGGTGTGTCCCATGCCTACATTCGTTTGTTAGTAGGTGTCCCTCATTCCCATCTCAAAATGTTGGTATACAAAAATGAGGTTGGTAAAATGAGGTATACATGAATGAGGAGTGATTGTGAAGAGTGGGAGAAGGTTTCCAGGGGAGGACTCTTTGGGAGAAGGCCACGTAAGGGTTGGCTTCTCAACACGAGCCCGGACCAGTTGGAAGACCCCAGGTGAATCCAATCTCGTGTGGTATCGCTGGACCGGCTGCAAGATACTGGTACCATACGAGGGTTCTACAAACTTTCAGTTTTACTTAAAGCGGACCTCCACCCTGAAGTGGAAGTTCCGCTCATCTGATCCCTCCCCCCCTCCGGTGCCACAATCAGCACCTTTCAGGGGGGAGGGGGGTGCAGATACCTGGATAATCCAGGTATCTGCACCCACTTCCGGGACAAGCTAGCCGCAGATGCCCCCCCCCCCCCCCCCGTTGTGTTCTGGGAAACACACAGTTCCCAGGACACAGCAAGGACCAGTGAAGACGTGCAGCGCGACTCGCGCATGTGCAGTAGGGAACCGGGCAGTGAAGCCGCAATGCTTCACTTCCCGATTCCCTGACAGAGGATGGCGGTGGGGGCAGCAGAGAGACAAGTGATTGATCGTCATCTGCCGCCGACATCGCTGGACCCTGGGACAGGTAAGTGTCAATTTATTAAAAGTCAACAGCTGCAATATTTGTAGCTGCTGGCTTTTAATATTTTTTTTAAAGGTGCAGCTCCTCTTTAAGTGTTCTATAGCAAGTCTGTGGCAGAGACGATTTTTTTGAACCACCCTTTTGGCTGCTAGGCCTGGTGAGAGAAGGACTATCCAACAAGGGTGAGAATCCAGCTGTGAATGGCTATTCTCTGGATTTTATACTGGTGAGAGACTTTTCCTATTTAAATTATCACTAATGCCGCGTACACACGACCGGACTTTTTGACAGCAAAGGTCAGATGGAACAAGTCCGTCAGACAATTCGATCTTGTGTGGGCTCCATCGGACCTTTGCTTGCCAAAAATCCGGCGGACTTTAGAAATAGAACATGTTTTAAATTTTTCCATCGGAACTCCGCCGGACTGAGAAATCCGTTCGTCTGTGTGCTAGTCCGACGGACAAAAAACGACGCTAGGGCAGCTATTGGCTACTGGCTATGAACTTCCTTATTCTAGTCCGGTCGTACGTCATCACGTTTGAATCCGTCTGACTTTGGTGTGATTGTGTGTGGCCAAGTCTGTTCATTCGGAAAGTCCGTCGGAACTCCGCCGAAAGTCCGTCGGAAAGACCGTCGGACCTAGTCCCTCGAAAAGTCCAGTCGTGTGTACGCAGCATAAGAGTACCTGGACTTTTCCCTACCTAAACCCTCTAACCCCACGTTGAGAGACCGTGTTTGTTAACTATCTTTTGCAAATAAAAATCCCTTTGAGTGGATCTGGCTTCAGTCTTTACAGTTCTTGGGCCATCTACCTCGGGAAACCCCTAGACACGCAGGTGAAGAAGGTAACGGTAAACCCAATTAATTCAGCCGCTCCTTTGGGGGTCAGTGCTACATATGTTTATGATTTTGTGTTGGGCAGCCTTCATAGCCGTTTGGGGAACATGCGGCCCGTGGACCACAGGTTGGACTCCCCTGCTGTAGGCACATTGTAAGACCTCATACCCATGGATAGAACTCCATTTGTCCCTCTTTTGGTCTATCTTTTAGGTCTGATGTATACTGTACTGTACTGTATACATAATTATTTACATAGCATGGACCTTTACATGAGAACCTGATGTGGAATTCAGGAAATGTGATGTCATAAGGTTATTATTATCAGGCGCTGGTTTGTAGGAGTGATTTGTGTTTATTGTAGTGTCTTCATTTTACTGATACTAACCACATTACATGTCTCTACATATATGCAAATATGGCCTTAGTGCTGCAGGTTTGATATTTTGTGTGCGTGTGTGTGTTTTTTTTTTCTGTCTGAATTGCCAAAGGTATTTCATCTATTTGCCTATTTCTTAAACATTATATTTGTTAATGCATATGATACCAAAAGTGATGAATGTGTTGTTTTATTTTTAGTGAATCTATTTGCATTATTGTAATTAAAAAATATATATTATTATTATTTCGATTGTATATTTGTAATATTTAGATTTTTTTACGCAAGATATTCTATTTGCATTATTGCAGTTCGAAAATATATTATTATGATCTAGCACCCTGGTGTTTAGGCAGGGTTGCGCACAAATTTTGCCTACCGGGTAGTAAGTGTCCTGTCTAATTGTTAGAAGATCCACTAATGCCGCGTACACACGACCGGACTTTCCGTCAGAATAAACTCTGACGGTCTTTCCGACGGAGTTCCGCTGAAACGGACTTGAAACACACGAGCACGCCAAAGTCTGTTGGTTTAGAACGTGATGACGTACGATGGGACTAGAAAAGGAAGTTCAATAGCCAGTAGCCAATAGCTGCCCTTGTGTCATCTGATTTTGTGAGTGTTATGCCCTATACAAACGGTCGGATTTTCCAATGGAAAATGTGCAATCGGATCATGTTGTCGGAAAATCCGACCGTGTGTGGGCTCCATCTAACTTTTTCCATCAGATTTCCCGATGCACAAAGTTTTGTTCTGCATACACACACGGTCGCACAAAGTTGTCGGAAAATCCGATCGTTCTGAACAAGGTGACGTCAAACGTCAGGACTATAAACGGGCCAGTAGCCAATAGCTTTCGTCTCTTAACCCTCCCTCTGAACCTCCCTTGTGGTGGCATGTAGTTGTGTGGTAGAGCTCTTGAAGTGCGATACAACCCTTGAAGTGTGGTATAACCTTTGAAGTATGGTAGAACCCTTAAAGTGTTGTAGAACCCTTGAAGTGTAGTAGAAATCTTGAAGTGTAGTATAACCCCTGAAGTGTGGTAGAACACTTGAAGTGTTGTAGAACCCTTGAAGTTTGGTAGAACCCTTGAAGTTTGGTAGAACCCTTGAAGTGTAGTAAAACCCTTGGACTGTGGTAGAACCCTTGAAGTGTTGTAGAACCCTTGAAGTGTGGTAGAACCCTTGAAGTGTAGTAAAACCCTTGAAGTGTAGTAAAACTCTTGAAGTGTTGTAGAAGCCTTGAAGAGTTGTAGAACCCTTGAAGTGTGGTAGAACACTTGAAGCGTGACAGAACCCTTGAAGTGCAGTAAAATTATTGATGTGTGGTAGAACCCTTGAAGTGTTGTAGAACCTTTGAAGTGTACTAGAACCCTTTAAGTGTGGTAGAAACCTTGAAGTGTTGTAGAACCCTTGAAATTTGGTAGGAACCTTAAAGTGTAGTAAAACCCACGGAGTGTGGTTGTTCCCTTGAAGTGTAGTAGAAGCCTTAAAGTGTGGTAGAGCCTTTAAATTGTAGTAGAACCCTTAAAGTGTGGTAGATGGGTCCCCCCATCAGAGGGGCCCCTTAGATCAGGTGCCCCATCAAAGGGGTCCCTTAGATCAGCTGTCCCCATCAGAGTGTATCCCTTGGATCAGGTGTCCCCATCAGAGGGGCCCCTTGGATCAGGCGTCCCCATCAAAGGGGCCCCTTGGATCAGGCACCACCATCATAGCGTGTCCTTTTGATCAGGCATCCCCATCAAAGTGTATCCTTTACATCAGGTGGCCCCTTGGATCAGGTGTCCCCCCCTTGGATCAGGTGTCCCCATCAGAGTGGCCCCCCCTGGATCGGGAGCACCCTCCCAGTGCCCCCCCCCCTGGTTTGGATGTCCCATTGGAGTGGCCCTCCTTGGATTGGAGTGGCCCCCCTTGGGTCAGGTGTCCCCTGCGCTGGGGACTCATCAGACACTCCTTCATACACATACTGTGTTAGATGCAGTGGAAGCAACAAAGTAACATTTCAATGGAGGAGGAATCAGGTTCCCATCAGCCCCACTATAACTTTTGTGCAAACCAATCAATATACACTTATTGTGATTTATTTTTACCAAAAACATGTAGTAGAATAAATATTGGTCTAAATTGACGAAGAAATGAAATGTTTTCAATTTTTATATTGGATATGTTTTAGAGCAGAAAGTAAAAAAATTTTTTTTTTCTTAAATTGTCGATCTCTTTTATTTATAGAGCAAAAAATTTAAAACGCAGAGGTAATCAAATACCACCAAAAGAAAGCTCTATTTGTGGGGAAAAAATTATATAAATTGCATTTGTGTACAGCGTTGTATGGCCTCACAGTTGTCGTTTAAAATAACTCAGTGCTGTGTGGCAAAAAATGAACTGGTCATGAAGGGGGTAGATCTTCCAAAAGCCAAGTGGTTAATGATTTTTCTTTTTTTTTTTGCCCTGTTTACCTCACATTCGTAATGAATTTTCAGTATTTACCTCACATTAGTAAAGAACTTGCGGTATTTACCTCACATTCGTAATGAATTTGCAGTATTTATGTCACATTTGTGATGAAGTTGCGGTATTTACCTCACATTCGTAATTAATTTGCAGTATTTATGTCACATTTGTGATGAAGTTGCGGTATTTACCTCACATTCGTAATGAATTTGTGGTATTTACTTCACAATCGTAACAAATTTGCGGTATTTACCTCACATTCTTAATGAATTTGCGGTATTTACCTAACATTCGTATTGAATTTGTGGTATTTACCTCACATTCTTAATGAATTTGCTGTATTTACGTCACATTTGTAAAGGACTTGCTGTATTTACCTCACATTCGTAATGAATTTGCGGTATTTACTTCACATTCGTAACAAATTTGCGGTATTTACCTCACATTCTTAATGAATTTGCTGTATTTACCTCACATTTGTAAAGAACTTGCGGTATTTACCTCAAATTCTATATTTTACCTTGATGAATTAACTATTTTTTTATTGCAAGAGATATTAAAAAAAAAAAAATATATGATAATGATGAGATAATACTTAGTGAACATAACCCAGTGTCTTAGCCCTTGTACACACGGTCGGAGATTCCGACGGAATGTGTCCTATCGGACCGTTTTGTCGGATAATCCGGCTGTGTGTGGTCTCCATCAGACTGTTTCCAACTTGTCCATAAAATTTTACGACAAAATGCTCCAATCGGACATACTCCGATCATGTGTAGCCTACTCCGACGGACAAAGTGCAACGCATGCTCAGATCAAATTCCTAGACCAAAGCTATTGGCTACTAGCCTGAACGTAGTCCCGTCGTAAAGAAATAACGTCATCACGTTATGTACAATCGGATTTTCCGACAACTTTGTCCGACCGTGTGTATGCAACAGTTTCGGACAAAATCCGTCGGACAAAATCCGTCAGACAAAATCCAACGGATTTGGTTGTCAGAATGTCCGACCGTGTGTAGAAGGGCTTAGGCTTATGTTAAAACTTTGTGAATTGGGCCTCTTGTCTTTGAATTACTAGAAACCTGCCACCTATGTTAAAGTGACCAGATTTTTTTAATGAAATCCGGGGATTACTAGTAATGGCAGCAATCAGCGACTCATAGTCTGTGACTGTGGACAAATCTCACACTAATGCCGCGTACACACAACCAGTTTTCCCGTCGGAATAAACTCTGAAGGTCTCTCCAACAGAGTTCCGCTGAAACTGTCTTGCATAAACACGATCACACCAAAGTTCGACCGTCTACAACGCGATGACGTACAACACGTACGACAGGACTAGAAAATGTTCCAGTAGCCAATATCTGCCATCTCGTACTTTTCCCGATAGGAGTTGGTTTAAAACATGTTCTATTTCTAGGTCCATCAGAATTTTCCAAAAAAAAAAGTCAGATGAGGCCCACACACGAGCGAAATATCCGATGAAAATACTTTTTCTGTCGGACATTCCGCTTGTGTGTACGTGGCATTAGTGACACTTTTGACACTTTGTGGGAACCAGTGATATTAATACAGTGATCAGTGCTAAAAATATGCACTGTCACTGTACTAATGACACTGGCTGGGAAGGGGATAACATCTAGGGCAATCAATGGGTTAAATGTGTGCCTAACAAGTGTTTTCTCACTGTGGGGAAGGTGCTTTTACTAAGGGAAGGCATAGATCCCTGTATCTGCTTTGCAGGAACACAGGATCAATGTCTTCCACACTGACAGAATGGTGAACTGCCATGTTTACATAGGCAAACCACTAGGCGAGTCCGCCGGATCCGCTGATTTGCTCTGACACCCATAATTGCAGGATCACATATATAAGTGATCCTGCGCAGTGAGACCCCTCTGTAGCAGTAAATCTGCTATCAGGCGATCGGAAACTGGTTAAGATCATCAGCATTATGATAACTCACAGGCGGGGGCGCTCTATCATGGCTCTGGCTGGCTCTGTCACAGTGTGTCACATACCATGGTTGCTGGGTGCTGATTTTGGTAACTTCTGACCAATAAGTGCTGCCTGTGAGTTCTGATACCATCCATTATGCCAGAGAGACAGACACAGTGCAATGTAGTCTATTCACAGACACCCCCAAAGCACTCCTATGTTGAAGCCTTGAAGGCACTGGCAGCCCCATGATTGGATCTGCTTCCCCTCTATTTCTGCTGCTGGACATCATCAGCTGAGCTCAGCTGCCTCTCTTTGCCCGTCACCGCCGCCGCCACTGGCCTCACAGCCTCTCAGGTCTCACTCTCCAGGCCCCGGCTACTACTGGGTGGGGAGCGGAGGAAAATGACTCTGCCGGGGAAGGCAAGGAGATAAGCAGGCCGATGGCTGGCCGGGATTTGAGCCAATGCTGAAGAACATGTGAGCGGAGCTGAATGGGCATGTGCCAGAAACTGAAGAAATAGTCCATCGACTCTGACCAGCACATCATCATCAGAAAGGGGCACAGATAACGGAAAGAATACATCCCCTAAGCTAGTAGGAGCGGGGGTGTGTAATTCAGAATTTGTTTTTTTTATTCTGCACTGACTGTCTTTGAAAATTGCCCCAGCTCCTGTTGAAGTCAAATCTGGGGACAAAACCGGGGACAGAATTGGTCTGTGGACAGTGTCCTCAATCCGGGGACTGTCCCCTGAAACCGGGGACATGTCGTCACCCTAACCTATGTGGGTGTACAAAAAAGGAAGCAAACATGGAAGCTGGCTCTCTACACAGCTACACAATAAAATCTGACAGAATATCGTCTAATTTGGTGTATAAATATGGCGAAGAAATTCGAATTTTTCTATTTTTTTATTGGATATGTTCTATAGCAGAAATTTTAAAAATATATTTTTTTTTTCCTAAATTGTCTATATTTTTTGTTTATAGAGCAAAAAATTAAAAACGCAGAGGTGATCAAATACCACCAAAAGAAAGCTCTATTTGTGGGAAAAAATTATATAAATTGTATTTGTGTACAGTGTTGCAAGGCCACACAATTTTCTGTTAAAGTAACGCAGTGCCATGTCGCAACAATGGCCTCGTCATGAAGGTGGTACATTTTCCAAAGGTCAAGTGGTTAATGATTAATCTTTTTTTTGCCCTATTTACCGCACATTTGTGATGAATTTTCAGTATTTACCTCACATTCGTAATGAATTTGCTGTATTTATGTCACATTTGTGATGAAGTTGCGGTGGTTACCTCACATTCTTAATGAATTTGCAATATTTAAGTCACATTCGTGATGAAGTTGCGGTATTTACCTCACATTCGTCATGATATTTACCTCAAATTCTATATTTTACCTTGATGAATTAACTATTTTATTATTGCATGAGATATTTAAAAAAAAATGTGTGTATATATATATATATATATATATATATATATATATATAGCGAATTTAATAATACTTAGTGAATATAACCCAGTGTCTTAGGCTTCTGTTAACCACCTCGCGCCCGCCCTATAGCCGAATGACGGCCGTAGAGCAGGCGTGTTCGTCCGGGTGGCTGTCCCTGGACATCCTAATGTTTACTTCCGCAATGCGCGCCGCCGCGGGCGCGCAACGCGGAAGTTCTGTGTTCGCCGTGTCCCCCGGGGACAGGCAAACACAGATCGCTGTAAACGGCCAATCACAGCGGCCGTTTACAGCGTGATCGGTGTGTCCAATGGGAGATGATCTCATATGTAAACATATGAGATCATCTCTCAGCGCCGCTCTCCCTCCTCACAGACAGTGTGAGAGGGGAGAGATGAACGGCTGCAGCGGCAGCCATTCTGCCTCGAGTTAAAAAAAAAAAAAAAGTAAAAAAAAAAAGTGCCATCCTCCCCCAGCAGTGCCATCCTCCCCCAGCAGTGCCATCCGCCCCAGTGCCATCCACCCCAGTGCTACCTGCCCCCAGTGCCATCCACCCCAGTGCTACCTGCCCCCAGTGCCACCTGTTGTCAGTGCCATTTGTCCCCAGTGCCATCTGTCATCAGTGCCACGTATAAGTGCCATCTGTCATCAGTGCCATGTGTCATCAGTGCCACATAGTGCCATCTGTCATCAGTGCCACGTATTAGTGCCATCTGTCATCAGTGCCACGTATTAGTGCCATCTGTCATCAGTGCCACGTATCAGTGCCATTTGTCATCAGTGCCACCTGTCAGTGTCACGTGCCATCTGTTGTCAGTGTCACGTGTCATCAATGCCACTTATCAGTGCCATCTGTCATCAGTGTCACGCGTCATCGGTGCCATGTATTAGTGCCATCTGTCATCAGTGGCACGTATTAGTGCCACGTATTAGTGCCATCTGTCATCAGTGCCACGTATTAGTGCCACGTGTCTTCAGTGCCACGTATTAGTGCCACGTGTCATCAGTGCCACGTATAAGTGCCATGTGTCATCAGTGCCACATATTAGTGCCATCTGTCATCAGTGCCACATATTAGTGCCATCTGTCATCAGTGCCACGTATAAGTGTCATCATTGCCACGTATCAGTACCATCTGTCATCAGTGTCACGTGTCATTGTCCTGGTGCTTCAAAAGTGTAATAAATAGTCAACAAGTTAGATGTGTAATTTATGTTCCTAGAACCCATGATCGCGCTACCTGCATGTTGGGCCTCTCTATGTGGCCAGGCTGTGAAAAAGTCCCACACATGTGGTATTGTAATACTCAGGAGGAGTAGCAGAATTTTTTGGGGGGTGTCATTTGTGGTATACACATGCCACGTGAGAGAAATAATCTATTACAATGACAATTTTGTGGAGAAAAAAAATGAAAAATCTTAATTTTGCAAAGAATTGTGGGAAAAAAATGACAACATCAAAAAGCTCACCATGCCTCTTACTAAATACCTTGGAATGTCTACTTTCCAAAAAGGGGTCATTTGGGGGGTATTTGTACTTTCCTGACTTGTTCGGGTCACAAGAAGCGAGATAGGCCACCAGTACATCAGATGTGATCAATTTTGTGCGATACGCACCACAGCTTGTAGACTCTCTAACTTTCACAAAGACCAAATAATATCCACTAATTTGGGTTATTTTTACCAAAGATATGTAGCAGTATAAATTGTGGCCAAAATTTATGAAGAAAAATTAATCATTTGCATAATTCTGTCACAGAAACAAAGAAATATGCGTTTTTTTTTCAAAATTTTCAGTCTTTTTTCATTTATAGCGCAAAAAATAAAAACCCCAGAGGTGATCAAATACCACCAAAAGAAAGCTCTATTTGTGGGGAAAAAAGGACAAAAAATTCATTTGGGTACAGTGTTGCATGACTGAGTAATTGTCATTCAAATTGTGAGAGCACCAAAAGCTGAAAATTGGTCTGGGCAGGAAGGGTGTTTAAGTGCCCAGTAAGCGAGTGGTTAAAGCTTTGTGAATTGGGCCTCTTGTCTTTGAATTACTAGAAACCTGCCACCTATGTGGGTGTACAAACAAGAAAGCAGGGTCTTATTAGGTGTACAAATATGGCAGCTGACTTTCTATACAGCTACACAATAAAATCAGACCGATTGTAGTCTAATTGGGTGTATAAATATGGCGGGCGTCCTTCATTTCCACATCACAAAAAGGGGAGATCTAATTGGGTGTACGAACATGGAGGTTACAGCTGATAGAACGTCGATTCAAAGTAAAGGGTGTTTCGTCAGATTAGGCGACCCATCAGAATTGGTAACAGAAGTAGTTGGGTGTAGAAATATGGTGTCTGTACCTCAGTACCGCGTAACAAGGGGAAGCTAACGCTATTTGGGTGTACAAACACGGCGCCAGCACCCCGCCTCTTACGCTTTGCAAGCCATGCGCAAGCTGCGTGGGTGTACAAACATGGCGGCTGACGGCGCACGCTCGCGAGGAACCTTTGAGCGAGAGTCCTAAGATGGCTGCCAGATGGCGGAAGCGGGGCTCTCTGTTAGCGCTCTGATCAATAAAGTTTTATAGAGAGAACAGCGATATGCCGGGATGATGGCGGCGCCCACTGGTTGAGGTACGAGGGATAGGCGGAATGTAGGGGTGTGGGTGGTGGAGATGGATGGACTGTGTCCTGTCGGCCCTGGGGGCCCCTGAAGGTAGGTGTGCGGCTTCCAGCTGTAGCCGGTGATGGCGCCTGTGTGTGTATGGGGGAGAACCATAGAGACCCGGGAGTCCTCATCATCCAAAGGCCTCCATATCACTGCACAGCCCTGTCCCCCCCTCCATCAGAGGGACCCCCTAGGATAAGGTGTCCCCCCCTCCCTCAATCAGAGCGCCCCCTAGGATGATGTGTTCCCTCCCCCAATCAGAGGGTCCCCTAAGATGAGGTGTGCCCCGTCAGAGAGGCCCCTAGGATGGTGCCCCCCCTCCTCATTCAGAGGGGCCCCTAGGATGAGGTGAGGCCCCTAGGATGAGGTGCCTCCCTTAATCAGAGGGGCCCCTAGGATGGTGCCCTCCCCATTCAGAGGGGCCCCTAGGATCGGGCACCCCCACCTTCAATCAGAGGGGCCCCTAGGATGAGGTGTGCTCACCTTCAATCAGAGGGGCCCCTAGGATTGAAGGTGTGCCCACCTTCAATCAGAGGGGCCCCTAGGATTGAAGGTGTGCCCACCTTCAATCAGAGGGGCCCCTAGGATTGAAGGTGTGCCCACCTTCAATCAGAGGGGCCCCTAGGATTGAAGGTGTGCCCACCTTCAATCAGAGGGGCCCCTAGGATTGAAGGTGTGCCCACCTTCAATCAGGGGGGCCCCTAGGATTGAAGGTGTGCCCACCTTCAATCAGGGGGGCCCCTAGGATTGAAGGTGTGCCCACCTTCAATCAGGGGGGCCCCTAGGATTGAAGGTGTGCCCACCTTCAATCAGAGGGCCCCCTAGTATTGAAGGTGTGCCCACCTTCAATCAGAGGGCCCCCTAGGATTGAAGGTGTGCCCACCTTCAATCAGAGGTCCCCCTAGGATTGAAGGTGTGCCCACCTTCAATCAGAGGGCCCCCTAGGATTGAAGGTGTGCCCACCTTCAATCAGAGGGGCCCCCTAGGATGAGATGTGCCCACCTCAATCAGAGGGGCCCCCTAGGATGAGGGTGTCTCCCCACTCCCCATGAGGGGCCCCCCTAGGATGGGGGTGTCTCCCCCCCCACTCCCCATGAGGGGCCCCCCTAGGATGGGGGTGTCTCTCCCCCCCCACTCCCCATGAGGGGCCCCCCTAGGATGGGGGTGTCTCTCCCCCCCCACTCCCCATGAGGGGCCCCCCTAGGATGGGGGTGTCTCTCCCCCCCCACTCTCCATGAGGGGCCCCCCTAGGATGGGGGTGTCTCTCCCCCCCCCACTCTCCATGAGGGGCCCCCCTAGGATGGGGGTGTCTCTCCCCCCCCCCACTCTCCATGAGGGGCCCCCCTAGGATGGGGGTGTCTCTCCCCCCCCCACTCTCCATGAGGGGCCCCCCTAGGATGGGGGTGTCTCTCCCCCCCCTCACTCTCCATGAGGGGCCCCCCTAGGATGGGGGTGTCTCTCCCCCCCCTCACTCTCCATGAGGGGCCCCCCTAGGATGGGGGTGTCTCTCCCCCCCCCCACTCTCCATGAGGGGCCCCCCTAGGATGGGGGTGTCTCTCCCCCCCCACTCTCCATGAGGGGCCCCCCTAGGATGGGGGTGTCTCTCCCCCCCCCACTCTCCATGAGGGGCCCCCCTAGGATGGGGGTGTCTCTCCCCCCCCACTCCCCATGAGGGCCCCCCTAGGATGGGGTGTTTCTCCCCAGGAGGAGGTGTGGATCGGGTAAGGAAGCTGCTATGATGGGGACTCCTCACATAACATCTCAATGGAGGAGGAGTCAGGTTCCCATCAGATGCACTATATGGCGGTTCTACCTGTAAATAAAAAAAAAAAAATATATATATATAAAATACACATACCCCGTATATATTAAAATTAGTGAACAGGCCGGGTCTTTGCTGCAATAAATAAGTTACCTGCCGGTTCGCAATCCCTTGCAGAATGTACATGGAGTTGTGCCGGCAAACCCAGACCGCCCCCAGAAGGTGCCAGTGTGGGACTGTTGGAACTAAGGTTCCCATTTTTACCTTTTAGATCTACTTTAACTGACAACATAATGCAGATCGATTCCCATCACTGTGATCTGCACATGTCTGAAACAGAGAAGATACAGAAGTAATAATGTTACATTGTAGCTCTCCCCCTCGGCTTGCAGCGCGCGCTCTCCCCCTCGGCTTGCAGCGCGCGCTCTCCCCCTCGGCTTGCAGCGCGCGCTCTCCCCCTCGGCTTGCAGCGCGCGCTCTCCCCCTCGGCTTGCAGCCCGCGCTCTCCCCCTCGGCTTGCAGCCCGCGCTCTCCCCCTCGGCTTGCAGCCCGCGCTCTCCCCCTCGGCTTGCAGCCCGCGCTCTCCCCCTCGGCTTGCAGCCCGCGCTCTCCCCCTCGGCTTGCAGCCCGCGCTCTCCCCCTCGGCTTGCAGCCCGCGCTCTCCCCCTCGGCTTGCAGCCCGCGCTCTCCCCCTCGGCTCGCACACTGCAGCTTCTGCACACAGTGAGATTCTATTTATCAGTCAGGAGTTCCCAGCCTGTGTGAGGAAGGGAGCTGCAGAAGGACTGGTTGTACTACATATGCCCTGTGTAATTCATTGAAGTGTTTTGGGCGTGTGTAGCATGTCCGGGGCCCACATCCAGGAAATGGACATGGCAATAGAGTATGTTTCAAGAAAGGATGGTGACCAAAATTGCGAGGAAATTGGGTCTCCTTCGAGTTTGCAAAGTTTAAGAGCATCACGCTGACACTGTGAAATCGCACAGCAGCCACCTGTTGGGGGGGCAGTGGGGTGCGCAATTAAGCGCATCACGGGGCTTCTATTTTATTTTTTTACAAGCTTTATTTGAAGTGTACAAAACGTACACTTCATTCACCACAATGTCAGGCAGCATGATGTGCTGCACTGCCCAACATTGCAGTGCGGGTTGGGCTGGTGAGCTGCGATAAAATGCAGCATGTCTGCATCTTATCACAGCACTAGGCTGCCTTGCCGGTGTGAATGGGACACGTAGGAAACAACTGTTTCCCGCGTGTCCCTGCGGTAACACAAATTCACAATGCGGTAAAAGGCCTGTCACTAAGGCAAGACTGTACACTGTGCAAATTTTTCTTTTCTGCAACGATGCCAGGTAACCAGTCTGAGAGGCTCATGAGCTGCTGGAATGGTTTCGGGGGGGGGGGGCGGCTTTCTCGGGCTGACGCCTGAGAAACAATCGGGTTTTGCAAATACTGATTTTTTTTTTATTTATTTTTTTTTTTTTTTAACCATGTAAAAGTATGCCTAAAAAAAAGTGGTTGTTTCATTTTTTTTTTTACAGAAGTCACTCAAGATAGACGGCTCTGCGTTTATTGCATGTGTACTGAGGAAGGTGCCGTTCCATCAGCAACATGGAGGATGATGCCTCGCTGCACAGACTGGAGGGCAGTGAGCCTTCTCTCCAAGAAGGAGGACTGGTGATTAAGAAGAAGAGTTCCAGCAATGAGCAGCATGTGTTTAAAGCCCCCGCGCCACGCTCCTCGCTGCTGGGCCTGGACCTGTTGGCCGCTCAGAAAAGGAAGGAGCGAGAGGAGAAGGAGCGTCAGGAGGGGGACAAGAAAGCTAAAGCAGGTTCTAAAGACTGGGAGGAGCGAGAAAAGACTTCAGAAGGATCAAAAGAATCCAGCGACAGGATCAGCCGGGGAAGCCATGGCGATAGGTAAGACATTTTTAGTAGTTTTTATTTTTTTTCCTGGTTAACCAACAGCCACTTTGTAAAAATGTGCTGGCATACTATGAGTTAAGTCCAACGAGGCGCATGCCACCTTATGGACTTATCTCTCTAATTTACATGTGACTGTTTTTTAGAGCTCCTGGAGTACAGCTCTCGATCTGATAGGAGAGACCCTGATTCCTTATATTTTTTTGCCCACCCCTCCCATCTGCTATTCATTCACAGAAGCCTTTGTATTTTGTGAATGAGTTCACATTATACAAGGTGCTCTGTGATTGGGCAGGAGGAAGGGGGAGGGACAAGCACAGAAGGTCCGGCATCAGAGTGCCAGAAGGTAGAGCTACGGTCCCGGTGCTCAGTAAAAATAAAAACTTGTAAGTTATCCACTTCAACTCTGGAAGGTTTATCCCCCCCCCCCCCCTCATGACCAGGCCGTTTTGCGATGCGGCACTGCGTTACTTTAACTGACAATTGCATGATTGTTTGATTCTGTACCCAAATAAAATTGATATCCTTTTTTTTTTTTTTTTTTCTTTTGGTGGTATTTAATCACCACTGTGTTGTTGTTCTTTTGTTTATAGCGCAAAAATAAATAAAAAAACGACAATTTTGAAGAAAAAAAAGTTTTACTTTCTGCTATAAGAGCTACCCCTATAAGGGTCACACCATAGAAAAGCAGTCCGGGTGCATTCCGGATGCTTTTCTGCATGCGCATTTTTTGATGCGATCCAGTGCATTCTTCTTTCTTTCTCTTCCGTCTTTCTAAAATAAGGACGTGTTTTGATGCCCATTTTCCAGTACAGAAAAAATGCAGCATGTTCTACTTCTATTACATTTTTTTTTTTCCTGGAACTGGCTGCACTGGTGTGATCTGTCATTGAAAACCATATAACCTACTATCCAGGCATTTTTGATGCAGAAAAAAAAAATGCACTGCACTGGACTGCATGCGTTATGAACTGGCTCTAAAACGCATCCAATAAAAAAAAAAAAATTTTTAGAAAATCAAAAAATGTTTTTTTTCCATCAATTTAGGCCAATATATATTCTCCTACATATTTTTGGTAAAAAAATTTCCAATATGTGTATACTGATTGGTATATGGTCTACAAACTATGGAATATTTTTAGGGATTTTTTTTTTTCTAACTAGTAATGGCGAACAGCGACTTATAGCGGGACAAATCAGACACTAAGTGACACTTTTTTTGGGGACCAGCGACACCAATACAGTGATCAGTGCTAAAAATTTTACATAGTCACTGTTCTAATTACACGGGCTGTAATAGTCGGTATGCGGTAAAGTAGGGCTTGACAAATTTGCTTGGAATCTAGGAGCCAGCTAAAAAAAATTAGGAGCCCCCCCCCCCTTCCAGCCACGCCCCGGTGACCTTCATCGCTTACCGTGGCCGTCGGTAACGGTGGAAGTGATCCGGACATGTCTCTGGCCTGACATGGAGACCAGTAAGGGGAAGATGGGGCCCCCCCCCCCCCCCCCCCCCGTGTCCATAGCTCTTAAAAAGGGACATTTTATTTTTATTCCTTTCAAATGACAATTTTTATTTTATTTATTTTTTTTAATGCATTTTAGTTTAACTATGAGATGTGAGGTCTTTTTGACCCCCAGATCTCATATTTAAGAGAACCTGCCATGCTTTTTTCTATTACAAGGGATTTTTACATTCCTTGTAATAGGAATAAAAGTGACACAATTATTATTTTTTTTTTTAAAAGAACAGTGAAAAAAATAAAGTAAAAATAAATAATTTTAAACACGCCCCGTAACTCAAAACATGCAACCAGTATAATTTTTTTAAACGTCTCCTATGGAGATTTTAAAGGGTAAAAATTTGTTGCCATTCCACAGGCGGATGCAATTTTGAAGCGTGACATGTTGGGTATCAATTTACTCGGCGTAACGTTATCTTTCACAATATAAAAAAAAATTGGGCTTACTTTACTCTTGTATTTTTTTCCCCCAAAAAGTGCGCTTGTAAGACCGCTGTGCAAATACTGTGAAACAGAAAGTATTGCAACGACTGCCATTTTATTCTCTAGGGTGTTAGAACCCCCAAACATTATATATATTTTTTATTGTAAGTAAAGGGAAGGAGATGGGAAGGAAAACAGGCAGGGGAAGCCCCATTAGCATACGTGGTTGTCTTGTCATACCAACGACCACCACAAGAGGGCGCCATACTCTAGAAGGAACCATAGGTCTGCAGAAGGCCGCAAAGCCGCGGCTTCAATTAGCGCCGTGGCCCAACGCATCGCGCACTGGTGGGTGGGGGACGGTGTCGCACGGAGATGCGCCAGGTCGCTAATTCTAGTTGCAAATGCGACCTGGCACCCGCAGGGTTTGTCGAGCCCTGGGTTAAAGAGCTAAGTCCACAAGGTGGCATGCACCTCATTGCACATTCTCTAGAACCTACAACCCTAATTGTAAAAAGTAGCTGAATTCCTGGGGTTCAGTTTTAAGGGGTCAGTCTGCCGTTGCCAAAAAACTGCTTTTTGCAGGTAAAATGTGCCTGTAGAAACGAACGGACAAATAAACCATGCAGCTTTTGACCTGGCAGGGATTCTTTGACCATAAGAATTTCTGGGGTGATTCTGTAGGTATCATTGGAGATCCTGGCAGGGATTGACAGGGATTCTGCAGGTACCATTGGAAGTCCTGGCAAACATTCTGCAAATACTACTGAAAGTCCTGGTGGCATTCTGTGAGCACCATTGGCGGTCCTGGTGGCATTCTGTGTAGAGGTGCGCATCTTCACTGGTCTCGCGATTCGATTACGATTATCTGGTCAATGATTCGATTCCACGATGCATCACGATTACCGACGAACTCCCACTTCCACTTGGGCCCCTTGGTGGCCCTTCCACCCTGCAATCTTCTGGGACACATAACGGGTCCCAAAAGATTGCGTGGCCATTTAGGACAGCGCAGTGAGACATGCGTACCCAGCTGTGAAGCTGCAAGCTGTCACAGCCAGATGCCCACAGTAGTATTGCCAGCCCCGTGGACAGGCGGGGGAGAGAAGGGAGGGTTCGGGTGGCCACGTCGCTGGATTGTGAGACAGGTGAGTGTCTTTATTAAAAGAATGCATTTTTTGTAGCTGCTGACTTTTAATAAACAAATTTACTGCAACTTGGAATTAAAAAATAACCTCGCTCCCTTAAGGTGGTTGTAATCCCTTACAAACCACTTTGACCTACAGGTAAGCCTAGATTAAAGCTTGCCTGTAGGTCCAAGAAATATCTCCCAAACCTATACGGTTTAGGAGATATTTGCCCGAAGACGGGCACCGCTGTCTACGGCGCATGCGCCGTACACAGCGGCGCGCAGGCGCACTGAGCGTGGCATCCTCGATAACGAAGATGCCGCACGTCTCGGCTCCCGTGCGCATGCGCGGGAGTGACGTCATCGTGGCTTCGCCGAATGACAGCGGCGGAGCTGCGAGACCCACCGAGAAGATGGATGCGGCGGACTACAGGGGACAGCGGTGACTTCACTGGCTCCTGTGTCAGGTAAGTGACACATAATGGACTACTATGCGATGCATAGTAGTCCATTATGCTTTGCCTTTGCAGGGAATGAAAGAGGAAGTAAACTCATCAGGGTTTACTTCCTCTTTAACCACTTCAGCCCCAGAAGATTTGGCTGCTGAATGACAGGGGCCATTTTTTGTGATTTGGCAGTGTTACTTTAACTTACAGTTGTGCGGTTGTGCGACGCTGTACCCAAACAAAATTGACGTCCTTTTTTTCCTCACAAATAGAGATTTCTTTTGGTGGTATTTGATCATCTCTGTGGGTTTTTATTTTTTGCGCTATAAACAAAAGCAAGAATTTTGAAAAAAAAACAAAACACATTTTTTTTTACTTTTTGCTATAATAAATATCCCCATTTTATTTTTATTTTTTTCCAAGGAGGACAAAAGGGATCACTGGTGCTCAAGTGGGGGAGATGGGGGAGTCCTGGCACTTAGTGGGGAGAGATAGGGGGGGGGGTCCTGGCGCTTAGGGGAGATGGGGAGGGTTCCTGGGGCCTAGTGGGGGAGAGATTGGAGGCTCATGTGCTTAGTGAGGGGAGATGGGGGTCCTGGTGCCTAATGGGGGCAGTTTGGAGGCACTGCCAGTCAGTGGGGGAGGGGGGCACTGGTGCTCCTTACCCCCTACTTGATCCATATGGCATCCTGTAGAAGAATCATCCCCCCTGTCACTTTTCCTGTCTGATTTTTCTCATCTGAAGGGATGCCAGTGCAGTGATGGCTCAGATCTCACAAAAGAAAACTTCCTCTGCTCACTTCTCTGCCAGGCTCTGACTGATGACATCATCTATTATATAGGCAGCACCGCCTCCTCTGCCATTGGGTATCTCAAGTTCCCTCATTAGTCCCTCCCTACTGAGTCCTGTCATTGCTCCAGAGTCCCAGCCTTCTAGCCTAGTGAACTATGTGGGTGGGCTAGGAGGACGGGACAATCCTCTATTAAAAGGTGATAGCAGCAACCCTTATGTACAGTCTCACTGCAGGGCCCCTCAGTTGCGAGGGCCCAGTAAGGGAGGGCTGCCTGTACCCCCATATCGGCGGCCCTGAGCATAAGCACCATAATGTGAGTGCCCGGCCCGCGCCTCTCCTCTCAAGTCTCACATCTATCCTGACGTTGGGGAATTCTCAGCCCCGTCCGCCTCTCTTCTGATTTGATAGTGACAGTCAGCGGGCAGGTCTGAGAATTCTTTGACTTGAGGAGAGCTGGAAGTGAGAGGAGATAGGCTCGGAGCGCTCTCTCGGGAGGTGCAGGGCAATGATGTCACTGGCAATCGATCTCTATGGTCACATGCATCGATGTCGAATCGGGGACACCCGAATCGCGATGCATCGATACAGCGATTAATATCAGCATCCCTAATTCTGTGTAATCCTTCCTGCATTTACTGAGCTCCCTCCTATCCCATAAGGGAGTGGTAAAGATGCGGTCGGTGGCATCCTCTTCCTGGGACCCAGTTAGGAACTGATGTTGTTCCTCTCACTCTGTGACGTCGGAAACTAGAAGCTACAAGGATTTTGTCACTTTCGGTCTCATGTGAATAAGCCATTAATGGCTTGTGAAAACATCAGACCAAACTGGTCTTGGTTTGATCAGATGCTTTGGGGGCCAGAGGAGAGATTTTTTTTTTTTTTTTTTTTTTTTTTTTTAGTATGCATGTCACTGTACTGGGTGGATCAGATGTGGTGGGCAACCGATCGCCCATATGGCTGTCTCTCTCCAGCAGCTAAAAGCTGGCTACCTCTCCTCTCCCTCCTCGCCGGCTTTCGGCTTCTTCAGAGAGCCATACAAGGGATTGGTTCCAGTAATTGCCCCCCGCTGCACCCATCACCCCCTCCCTGTGCACCATACATGGGTGCTGGTGACTTCCCTCCTTTCCCTCCTTTCCACCAGTAGCTGCAGTGATCTGTACCAATCGCTCACTGTGTTCATTCATGCTTGCAGTATAGTAAACTGTAATTTTTTTTATTTTTGGATGGAAACCCTGTCAGGTTGGCTCTATGGAGCCCCGTGGTCTCTTACAGCAGTTCTGTGTATGCCCATAGAGTGCGCATGGGGATGCATTGGTGATCCGTGTATCCTCATGCAGGCAGTCCCATTGATGTCCATTGGGCCGCAGCAGCTGTATGGACACTGGTGCAGATTTCAATCTGGAATCCACGTGGGTGTAGGGCCCTGAATGTAGACCGTGTGTGTTCGGGGGCCGTGCACCTGCAAAGATGGCAGATTAGGAGAAGCATCTATGGCCATGCAACGGCTGCATTCCAGTGGACATCAATGGGACTGGCCTACATGGGGATAATAAGAAAATAATACTCGCTCTGACTTTTTGTCCTTTTTATGTGTCGGGTTCCTCAGGTGATAGATTAGCACAATTATTCTACTCCGTGTTAATTGAATGTTGTTATTTAAGACATTACAGAGCGCCACGTGTGGAGACACCAACTTATACCGGCGGGGTAAACGAGGAGTTCCTGGCTCGGAGTCGGCAGAGGGAACGGGACAGGCGGGAACATGGGGTCTATGCTTCATCGAAGGATGACCGGCGGCGGAAGGAGCGCAGCAGTCGAGACAGAGGTAAGCTGGAACTCCTAAATGTATAGGTAACGGGCTAGTAAACCTAAACTACAGCTTGGTCCATGCAGTTTACAAATAAGATAAGAATAGTATATGTAAAAAAAATAAAACAAAAAAAACACAGCATTGTGGGTAACCAGGTTAGGGGCAGGCCTTAAAATAGAACTGTGGCTAGGTTATGGACTTTCAAATTACATATTAGACCCCAACTCCATACAAAAGATAAAAAAAAATCGCCTAGCAGGTGCTTCAAACAACCAGTTTTGGCTGCAGTACTTACCTCCTTTCCATCACTGTTCTTGGTGATGTCCTTGGTGTTCCGGTCCGAATGATGTCTAACATTAAACTCTGGCGTGGAATATCAAGTTAACTTCGGGAAGCCCAGTGTTGGACTTTAAAGTTATATTAAAGGAATAAAAAAAAGTATACTTGCCTGCTCTGTGCAGTTGGTTTTGCACAGAGCAGCCACGATCCTCCTCTTCTCAGGTCCCCTAACGGCGCTCCTGGCCCCTCCCTCCTGTCAAGCGCCTGTGGGGGCACCCAAGCAGGCCCGCTTCTGAGCCATGGCTCTGTGCCCATTTACACACAGATCCCCTCTTTCTTTCTCGCTCAAGGTAAGTATGGGGGGGCTGCTGCACCCAGGTTTTTTTTTTTTTTTTTTTTAACTTTCATGTATGAAGGTAAAAAAAAAACCTTGAGCCTTTTAGAACCACTTTTAACAAGCCGTAAATAAACTTTAAACCAAGCCCTCACTGACTTTTTGTAGCTACTATGGAGTAATTCTTCCTGAAGCTTCTCAGCTTTACTATCCTTTTCTCTTCACGGTTCAACTTCTCAGCAGTGATCTGGCCGCTTGCCAGCTATCTAGTCCAGTGTTTCTCAACTCCAGTCCTCAAGGCACCCCAACAGGTCATGTTTTCAGGCTTTTCATCATTTTGCACAGGTGATTTGATCAGTTTCACTGCCTTAGTAATTATCACAGCCGATTCATCTAAGGCAGTGAAACTGATCAAATCACCTGTGCAAAATGATGGAAAGCCTGAAAACATGACCTGTTGGGGCGCCTTGAGGACTGGAGTTGAGAAACCCTGATCTAGTCTGTATAAGGCTAGGGTTCATACTTGTGTGGCTCATTTAAATGGGCTGCTGTGCCTCCAGAAAATGCAGGGAAAAGGTCCCTGAAACTTTTCTTAAAAACGCAGCCGGCACGGAAACCGCGGGGAAATCGTGCTGCATTTTCCAGTGCATTGGGGAGGTGGGGATATTCGCATTAATGGGTACCCCCAACGCATCGCCAGTGTTTTTCTTTGCAGACCCGTAGTGGGAACCACCTGCACAGGTGTGAACCTAGCCTTATAAACAGTGCAGGTGAACTGGAGGAGGGGAGAGAAATCGCTTAGACCCAATTTGAGCTGGTTTATTGCTTCTGTTGTGAACTTTGAGGATGAATTTCTCCACAGTGCTTGTAAGTACAGTGAAGGGCTTATTCAAAGCTTGTGTACTGTTTTAACTATGACTTTAAAGGTGATTGTAAGGGCTCAGTTTTTTTTTTTTTCCTATAAAAATAATAAACATTGCCTGCTCTGTTGCAGTGGATTTGCACAGAGCAGCCCAGATCCTCCTCCTTCTCGGGTCCCTCTTCTGTGATCCTGGCCCCTTCCTTCTGTTCAGTGCACCCACAGCAAGCCGCTTGCTATGGGGGCACCCGAGCCGAGTAACAGCCCCCTGTGTCCAGTCAGACATGGAGGCCTGTCGCCCGCCCTAAATGGCTAGCTGACTTTGACAGCAGTGGGAGCCGTCGGCGCTGCTGCTGTGTCTCAGCCAATCGCGAAGGAGAATCTGGACGGCTGTGACACTCGTGGACAGAGAGGGACCTCAGGTAAGTGTTAGGGGGGGGGGGCTGCTGCACACAGAAGGCTTTTTATCTTAATGCATTAAGATAAAAACAACCCTTTTTAAAGTGATTGTAAATGCAATTTAAAAAATAAACAAGCTGGTTTATGCTTACCTGCTCTGTGCAGTAGAATTGCACAGAGTGGCCTCAAACATCCTCTTCTTGGGTCCCCCACCGATGTTCCTGGCTCTTGCCCCCGTAGGAAGTGGCTTCCTATGAGGGCACCCCTTGAGACTTGCTCCTGAGCCCCACTGCCTGTGTCTATAGACACAGACAGCGGGACTTGACCCCCACTCCCTTGTCACTGGCTTTGATTGACAGTAGCAGGAGCCAATGGCTGCCCGCTGAGTCGACAAAGCCTGTTAGGGGAGAGAAAAGCTGCAGATGGGCACAGAGCTGAATCGAATGAGTGCTCAGGTAAAGGAAAAGGGAGGGGAATGAGGGGGCGTTAACTGATGCCTAAACCTTTTTCTTTTTACTTTAGTGCAAGGAATGCATTAAGGTAAAAATATTTGGGCTTTATAACCACTTTAATCCTCAGTTTTGAGAGAAAAAAAATACTTTCACTTTCATTTTCCCTCACTAAATTGTTTAGGTCCCCTCTCCCAGCAGTGACTTGGCAGCCTGACAGCCCTCTAATCTCTAATATAAACAAAGAGCAGGTGAACAGGAAGAGGGGAGAAAGCAGAATTTCAACTTGAATAACTTCACTAGATCTTTTTGAAAATTGAGGATGAATTTGAAAATTGAGGATGAATTGCTTCACAGTATCTGCAGCAACAGAGGTCAGTGGGGGATTATTTTAAAGCTTATTGACTGCTTGTTAAGAATATGTAAACTGTTGACTGTTCATAGTGTGGCCACAGTTCTGATTTTAAGGTTATATATGATTAGGTGGCCACAATATGTTGCATTGAGTTTTTATTTTTCTTCTTTTTTCTTTCAATGACTTGTTTTTACTAGATGACCGCAGTCACAGGAGCAGCAGGTCTGATCGTGATCGCTCCGAGCGGGACAGCGGATCAGAGAGAAGTTCAAGACGCAGTGAACCTGACTCTCCGAGGCACAAGGCTAAAGGTATGACCCAGTGGTGTATAGTATGGATATATATATATATATATATATATATATATATATATATATATATATATATAAATTTTGTACCTGCTGTTTTTGTTTACACTTTAGCTGCCAGAAATGGTACAGTGGAAAGTTATTTACAAATTCAATTTTATTTTTTTAATTACATTTTGCACTTTGTTTTTCAATGTAAGACGTGTAAATATATATGTTAAAGGTTTAAAAATATTAATGAACAAAGCAAATAAAAAAACATTTTTAATTGTTAAAGGTTTAGAAAACAGAAGTGATCAAAAATAAATCAACAGAAAAACAATTGGAGGAGAATCAGGAGTTAATAAAGGCTGATTAGGAGCATTTAATAACAAAAACAAAAAAAAACACACTATATATATATATATATATATATATATATATATATATATATATATATATATATATATATATATATATATATATATATATATATTCATTTTTTTTTTTTCCTACTTGACAGGTTGCGTTAAAGCCTGAGTTTACCCTTTTTTGTTTTTCTCTAAATTCTCGCCCCGCTATGTACCAATATAGCATTAATGTACTTATTTTGCAAAAAACACTTTCCATTTATTCTACCCATGCTTACCTCACTCTTCATAGCTGTTTAAACCACTTCCTGTCTGCCATATAGCAGAATGATGGCCAGAAAGTGGTTGTATTATTGACTGGGTGGCATATGACGTCCAGCAGGCTAAGCCGCTATTGCGCGCCCGTGGAGGCTCGGCGACCGATGGTGTGGTATGACACACACTGCATCTCCGATCCCGGGAAAGAGCCTATGACGTAGGCTCTTTACCGGGTGATCAGCTGTGTTCAATCACAGCTGATCACATGCTAACCAGGAAGTGACGTTTATCGGCTTTCCCTCTACTTGCGCTGACAAGGCGTGAGTAGAGGAGAGCTGATCGTGGCTCTCCTGACAGTGGGGGTCTGCACCGATTATTGGCACATTAATTATCAGTGCAGACACATTGAGGATGCCAATCAGTGCAGCCTCTTCAGTGAAGGAGAAAACTTACTTATTTACAAAGTTTTATAACAGAAACAATAACT
Organism: Lithobates pipiens; assembly: GCF_037356315.1. Classification (NCBI taxonomy): domain Eukaryota; kingdom Metazoa; phylum Chordata; class Amphibia; order Anura; family Ranidae; genus Lithobates; species Lithobates pipiens. The sequence continues at coordinate 17,967,952 of NW_027507686.1, forward strand.
TCTTTTTTATTTTTTCAAAATTTTGGGTGTTTTTATTTATTTTTTTTATTTTTATTTGTAGCATAAAAAATAAACCCAGTGGCGATCAAATGCCACCAAAAGAAAGCTCTATTTGTGGGGAAAAGATAAAAATTGAGTGGTGCATGTCCGCACAATTGTTATTCAAAATGCAACAGCGCTGAAAACTGGCCTGGGCAGGAAGGGGGTGAAAGTGCCCAGTACTGCAGTGGTTAAAGGCACTGCTTGATTACTTCTGCCTCACTTCCTGGTCAGACTTTAGGCCATGACACAGGAAGGAGTGGATCAGCTGAGGGTGTGTGCTAATGAGATCAGCTGGTCAACTTTTTCCTGTGTCATGACCTAAAGTCTGACCAGGAAGTAAGGCAGAAGTAATGGATACATGTTTTTAAACTTCTATGAAGAGAGTGAGGTAATCCTGTGTAGAATAAATGAAAAGCGCTGCAAAAGAAGTACATTCATGAAATATTGGTACATAGGGGAGCTGGAATTTGGGGGGGAAAATGCCCTTAAAGCGAAACTTCAGTCGTTTTTTTTTCAACTTTCCTCTTATTAAATTCCCTGCTCTTCTTTTAACTTTGGATAGTAAAAAAATAAAAGTGGGTACCTTCTTCTTAGAGTGACTTCCTGTCCCACTTCCTCATTCCTCTTCTTGACCACTAAGGCAATGCCTCCTCTCGCCCTAGGCGGCCTCTCCCTGCCAGCAATCTTCTGGGACACGTAACAGGACCCAGAAGATTGCCTGGCCAATAGCAGCAGAGCGGCTCGTGCAGTGCACGCCTGGCCATAAGCTGTCACAGCCGAACGCCTACAGCTGCTATGACAGTGCTGCGGAAAGGAGGGGGAGAGAAGTGAGGCTTCAGGCGGCCGCATCGCTGGACTATAGTACAGGTGAGTGTGTGTTTATTAATAGTCGGCAACTACGCTTTTTTTAGCTGCTGACTTTTAATAAACTTAAAAAGGAGTGGAACTCCACTTTATACTGTCGAGAGGATAAGCCCACTGACAGCTGAATGAATCATCGGTTAAGACGCAGTGGCCCTGCTCCTTAACAATCGATCATGCCCAGCTTCTTTTTTTTTTTTTTTTTTTACATTCCAGCTGTCAGTGGGAGAATCCTGCTGAAAGAACCGAGCCTGAAATTATCGGTGCGTTTGCAGTACCAATAATTGTGCAAATGCTTAGTATGGGCATCGGTGTCGGTGCAACCCTAGCATATAGTCCTCCTTCGTAGGACACATCAAAGTTCAGGACTTGGCAATGACTAGTATCTGGCATGGCCTGCTGGATGTCATAGCCTAGCCCTCAGCCTTTCAAGAGTTGCAGTCTATTCGAGTCTCCTGTAGTTGGTATTGTAAACTTATTTTTTTTTTCCTAGATTCCTCGAGTCCCTCTCGTTCTGGGTGGGAGGAGGATGACAGCGGCTATGGCAGTTCTCAGCGCTCTCACTGGGAGTCACCTTCTCCATCGCCATCGTACAAAGATTATGACCGGAGCCACCGCAGTGAGAGGGACAGTTCCAGAAGAGATCGGTCAGTATTTCTTGATCTGTACACGTTTTCTTTCTTCTGAAACGGCGCATTGTAACTAAAGGCACTCACAAATAATGTTTTGTTATGCTCAGGTCAGTGAGGGTCAGCTACACGGATGATTCTCCGCTACCGACGCCATCTTACAAGTTTAATGAATGGGCTTCTGAGAGACGCCACTTTGGGTCCACCCCCCGGCTCTCCCAGGGCAAGGGTAAGTGATGGTCAGCAGATAAATGTGGTAAAGATGAATGCGAGCAGAAGTGCTTTTGGCGAAGACAGTTAACAAGAAGCTGGGTCACAGTACAAAAGTGTCCATAAGTATTGCATTATATTGATAGTAGGGATAGGTTCCAACTATTGCAATGTTAAAGCGGGAGTCCGCCGGGACTCCGCATTTTTTTTTTTTTTTTTTTTTTTTTAAAAGCCAGCAGCTACAAATACTGCAGCTGCTGACTTTTAAAATAGTGACACTTACCTGTCCAGCGCGCCCGCGATGTCGGCACCCGAAGCCGATCTCTAGATCGTCTGTCGGGTGCTGCCGCCGCCATCTTGGGTATGGGAATCAGGTAATGGAGCCTTTCGGCTTCATTTCCCGGTTCCCTACTGCGCATGCGCGAATCGCGCTGCGCAATAAGGACGGTCCCCGCTGCCTCTGGGATCTGTGTGTTTCCCAGCAGGCAGCGGGGCACTTGCGGAAAGGGGCGTAATCTACGCCCCTTTCCGCAGAGAGCTATCCCGGAAGTGGGTGCAGAATACCTGTACTGTACAGGTATCTGCACCCCCCTCCCCCCTGAAAGGTGCCAATTGTGGCGCCGGAGGGGGGGAGGGTTCCGATGAGCGGAGGTCCACTTTAGGGTGGACCTCCGCTTTAACCACTTTTCGACAGATATATGGCTGCTCTGTGCCAGATCACTTGCCTAGTATGCGATCTGACATTTCCGGTCGGGGGAACGCAAGCACGCCATAAGCGACCCTCTCCCACTGCGATCACACACAGCAGGAACCCAGCGGTGGGTACTGCAGACTCTGTCCACCAGCACCTGCCGATTTTTACAATACACAGGCAGAACAGCAATCTGTCAGGAAGGTATTCATCCTGTGTTTCTGCAAAGCAGGAATATGGATCAATGCTTTCCTATAGTAAAAGCACCTCCCCCCACAGTAAGAGAGCTCAGGCCAGGGACACAGTTAACCCTGTGATCACCCCTGATAACCCCTTCCTAGCCAGTGTCATTAGTACAGTGATGGTGCATATTTTTAGCACTGATCACTGTATTGGTGTCAAGTGTCAGTGTCCTGACTGTCCGCTGCAATATCGCAGTCTGATTGCCGCCATTACTAGTAAGAAATTAAAAAAACAAAATAAAAGCCATAGTTTGTAGACGGTATAATGTTTGCGCAAACCAATAAATATATGCTTATTTTTGTAAAAAAGAAAAAAATCCCAATATGTAACAGAATCTTCCTGTGGCTCATGAAATACATTAGCATTCATAGTGGATTCAAGTCTTGAGAGACTCTATCATCTTGCACATGCAGGGCAAAGCAACGGTGTCGCTACAAAAGGGCATCCCCCCCTGATGCCCTTCGTTGTCGCTATAAGAGGGCACCCCCCTGTGCTCCCTTGCAGTTTTTTGCTGTTCTGTATCCAAGATGAGACTTCTTGGTAGGCGGAAGCATGTAACTTGCTCCCTTGTGACAGTGCCAAGGCCTAGCAGCTGATACTGTATGCTGGGCTGCATACAGCTGTAGAAGCACAGTGGGCCATAGAAGGTGTGCAATGGATTGGGAGGCTGCTTGGATATGGAGACTGCACTTGAGATGCACAGTAGAAGTGTAACGTCTCGTAAAGATTTGAAATGCTTCTGGGACTGGGCTGACTGATGAGTCGGTTACTCTGTATCTGGAGGTGGCAAAATGTATCTAGTAAATTTAGTAATTCATTCAGTTGATATTTTGTAGGAAAACAGGACACTGATGAAGATGGGATCCGTTTTACAACAGAAGATGACCAGAGACAATGGGAGGAAGATCAGAGGGTGAGGTTTTTTTGTTTTTTATACGTGTGTGTGTGTGTAATGATGTGTATTTGGTTTTTCTGCGTATGTAGTATTTATATCTCGCTTGTCTCCCCTTCTAGCAAGCTGATAGAGATTGGTACATGATGGATGAGGGTTTTGATGAATTTCGCAACGCTCTGACTAACACCTCTGAAGACTACGTACGCAAGAGGGAACAGCTGCTTCAAAAGCAGGCACCCAAGAGGGTTTCTGCTCAGAGACGGCAGATCAATGAGGTGACAGTAACTCCGCACATAGAAAGGACATAGTACCATAGTTTCCTCCCCCCTCTCTTTTTTTTTTTTTTTTTTTTTTTTTTTTTTTTTTAAATGATTTGGATTTTCTGTGAAAGTGCCTTCACCTAATACTGTCACGTTTTTAGTCTCCTTTTTTTCCTTCTCCTTTTCCTCATCCCATGTTGTCTACAGATGGCTTTTTGTAGACCTTGGTCATACCGTGTTTCATGTAGTAACCTATGCTTATATCTTGTGCAGGACAACGAGCGGTGGGAAACAAACCGCATGTTGACGAGTGGGGTGGTTCAGAGGTTGGAAGTGGACGAGGACTTTGAAGAGGACAATGCCGCCAAAGTGCATCTGCTGGTCCATAACTTGGTGCCCCCTTTTCTTGATGGCAGAATTGTCTTTACTAAGCAGGTATGAATGTGCCGCTAACCAATCACGGGTTGGGGTAGGTCTTTGACTAAACAGTCGGAGAGGATTATAGGCTAAGATAACCTTTTTATGAAAAAAAAAAGATAAATTCACATATTTTTGCGAGAGGAACATTTTTTTTGCATTTATTATATTTATTTTACTGGAGCTTGCAAAGTTTTGTCACTGTGATCAGTGCATCAGGGGTGCAATGTTGGGCTCCTGCAGACACTTCCCTCAGCTCTCTACTGGTACCTCTGTACGGGTTTTCAGTTGCAGAGCTGTAGGGTGTGTCAATGGACTACTTGTGCAGTGATCAGCACACTTGTAGTCTTTTTTTTTTTTGAGAACTACAAGTTCATCTGGCACGGTGGTGGGTGGGAGTTTAGTTTATTCATTCAAAGATCTCTGTGAATGAATGATGTGGCTGGGTAGGCGGAAGTCTGATTTTTAAATGTGACAACAGCTGCTAGTGGGGGGTGGAAGGCAGGTGCTTAGGAACATGTTACATCCTAAATAACATGTTCTTAAAGGTAGACCTGGTGCATTATCCTGTTGGAAGGAGCCATCAGAAGATGGGGACACTGTAGTCATAAAGGGATGGACATGGGCAGCAACTATAATACTCAGGTAGACCGTGGTGTTTAAGAGATGTTCCGTTGGTACTAAGGGGCCCAAAGTGTGCCAAGAAAATATACCCCACACCATTACACCACCAGCCTGAACTGTTGATACAAGGCAGGATGGATCCATGCTTTTAGGTTTACACCAAATTCTGACACAACCATCTGAATGTTGCAGCTGAAATGGAGACTCTTCAGATCAGGCAACGTTTTACCAATATTCTATTATCCAATTTTGGTGATCCTGTGCCATTTGTAGCCTCCATTTCCTGTTGGCTGACAAGAGCGGCACCAAGTGTGGCCTTCTGCTGCTTTAACCCATCTGCTTCAATGTTCCATGTGTTGTGCATTCAGAGATGGTATTCTGCATACCTTGAATGTAACGAGTGGTTATTTGTTACTGTTGCCTTTCTATCATCTGGAACCAGTCTGTCCATTCTCCTCTGACATCAACAAGGCATTTTCCTCCACATAACTGCCGCTCACTGGATATTTTCTCTTTTTCGGACCATTCTCTGTAAACCCCGAGAAATGGTTGTGTGTGTGAATCCCAGTAGATCAGCAGTTTTTGAAATACTCGGACCTGCCTGTCTGACGCCAACAATCATGCCACGTTCAAAGTCACTTAAATCTCCTTTCTTCCCTGTTCCGATACTCGGTTTAAACTTCAGCAAGTCGTCTTCACCACATTTAGACCTCTAAATGCATTGAGTTGCTGCCCTGTGATTGGCTGATTAGCAATTTGTGTTACCAAGCAATTGGGCAAGTGTACCTAAGAAAGTGGCTGGTGAGTGCATATTCTTAGTGGGTAAAAGTGTATATGTGTGTTATATATATATATATATATATATATATATATATATATATATATATATATATATATATATATATATATATATATATATATATATATATATATATATATATATATATATATATATATATATATATATATAATATATTTATGTGTGCCGAGCCGCTGCTTTGCGTGTCCATTCGGACATGGAGCTGTGGCTCGGCCCCACCCCCTATCTCTCCCCTTGGCTCACTTGAGTTTGACAGCAATGGTAGCTGATGAAGCCCACTGCTATGTCTCAGCCAATCGGGAGGGAAACTGCGAGGTTCGGGTGCCATTGTTTTCAATGCCACCTAAAACCGTGGTGCAGTTTATCGTGGCAAATAGCATTGCGTGAAGCTTGTCACCCAAAAAGGAGCAGGAACTTCAATTGGGCAAGACTGCACCACGTTGTAGGCGCCATTGAAAACCATGGCACCTGAACCTGCGTTTCGCCATTTTGTAGTGCATTTTGAGATCTCGGGCAGAATTGCGGTGCCCAGGTGTGAATGGAGTCCAACACTGATGCACTCTAAGGGCCAGTTCACACCTGATGCATTTCTGTTTTTTCTGCACCAATACAGTCAGTTCCAGTCAGTTTCCGCACCAGAAACTGACCGGAAATTGACCAGAAACTGACTGCATGGTGTGAACTAGAGCCATGGGAATACATGGAAAACACTGTGCATGCATTTTTAGTGCAGAAAAAAAGTGGACGGAACTGCATCTGGTGTGAACTGGCCCTAAAACAGAAGAAACATTTTGCCTGTATTTCATTTTTATTCAGACATTCTTTTCTTCCTGAAATGTAGCCTGAGCCAATAATTCCAGTACGGGATCCAACTTCTGACATGGCAATCATCTCACGCAAAGGCAGCCAGCTGGTGCGCAAGCATCGCGAGCAGAAGGAAAGAAAAAAGGTAGGTGATGAAATCCTGCGTTGTGGTGCCACTTGTATGTCAGTGTGAGATGTGTCCTGTAACACTGTTTTCTGCGTAGGCTCAACACAAGCACTGGGAATTGGCTGGGACCAAACTGGGAGATATTATGGGAGTGAAAAAGCAGGAGGAGGAGAAAGAAAAGCCGATGGCTGAAGACGGCTCTGTAGATTACAGGTATGTGGTTTTTGTTTTTCTTTGTGTTGATAGGGGACAGAGCAGACACTTGGTAGGTGTGTGTAAAATATATATATCTCTATCTATCTATCTATATCCCTCTGCTGTCAATCAAATTCTGTAAGGAGGGAGCTGGGGGCGAGGACAAGCTGTGTGCAGGCAGCATGGCTCAGGCTTGAACCCCCAAAGAGGCTTTCTATAGGGGCACTCACTGAAAAGGAGGAGGATGATCTGGGCTGTTCTTTGCAAAGCTGTTGCACAGAGCGGGTTTAACATATTGATTATTTGCATTTGAAAAATATAAGTGGTTCTAAAGTCAGAAGGTGTTTTTTTATCTTGATGCGTTCTATGCATTAAGATGAAATTAAACCTGTGTGTAGCAGCGCATCTAACACTTACCTGAGCCCATCTCGATCCAGCGATGTTGCACGAGAGACTCTGCTGTCTGACTCTCCCTTCTCCATTGGCTGTGGACCACAGCGGGCACCATTTGGCTCAGGTGACCCCATAGCAAGCTGGCTGCTCTGGGTTTACTTGGCAGTAGGGAGGGGCCAGAAGCGCCGTCAGGGGACCCGATAAGAGGATCGGGGCGCTCTGTGCTTTTGCCATTACGCAGAGCAGGTAAGTATAACATGTTTGTTATTTTTACACAAAAAAACCTTTAGTATCACTTCTTCAAGTTTCAAGCTTTACAATCACTTTACAATGATTTGCATGTATAATATTCTTGTTTTGTGGAGAATGGGAATCTTTGGGTCATTTATGTTGCTTTCCCTTCCAGGACAGAGCAAAAGTTTGCAGATCACATGAAAGAGCGCAACGAGGCAAGTAGCGAATTTTCCAAGAAGAAGACGCTGATGGAGCAGCGGCAGTTTCTGCCTATCTTTGCTGTTCGGCAGGAACTGCTGACAGTAATCAGGTACTGAGTGTTTGTAATGTGTGGTATTTAAGGAGTCTGTCAGGGCATAATAACTGATTGCACTGGAGTGCATGTGGTGTGAACTGAACCTAAAACATATCCAGTAAAAAAAAAAAAAAAAAAAAAAAAAGTCTTCATTAATTTAGACCAGTGGTTCTCAACTCCTGTCCTCAGAACCCACTAACAGGCCAGATTTTAAGTATTACCTTGCAGAGATGCAGACTAGAATACTGCAATCATTGAGCAGCAAATGATATCACCTGTGATGTATTTCAGCTATCTTGCAAACCTGGCCTGATCATGGGTCCTGAGGATCGGAGTTGAGAACCGCTGCTTTAGACTAATATGTATCCTGATACGTATTTTTGGTTAAAAAAACAAAACAAAAATCCCAATCAGTGTATATTGATTGGTTTTCGCAAAAGTTAGTGCGTCTAAAAACTATGGTATATATTTATGGAATTATTTATTTTGCTAGTAATGGGGATGATTAGCGACTTGTAGCGGGACTGCGATATTGTGGTGGATAAATCGGACACTTGACACTTTTTTTTTTTTTTTCTTTTTTTTTTTACCAGCGACATTGATACAGTGATCAGTGCTTAAATATAAAAAAAACAAAAACAAAAAAAAAACACTGTCCCTCTACTAATGACACTGGCAGGGAAGGTGTTAACATCAGGGGCGATCAAAGGGTTAAACGTTCCTAGGGAAGGCTTGCTAACACTGGGGGGGGGGCTGCTTGTACTGTGGAAAAGCATAGATCCGTGTTTCACAAGATCACTGCCTTCCCTTGTTGCAGAACAGCGGTCTGCCTGTGCCTTGAATGATTGGTGGAACACGTGTCCGATCACAGCAGGAGCGGGTTGCTGGCAGTGCACATGTGCGCCCCAGACCCGGACATGCACAATCGCGTTGTGTGTACATAATTCTGCGCACAGGGACCGCCACCCCGCAGTAAATATACATGGCACGGTTGGCAAGAGACCTTCCGCCTCTTATCCCAGGCCTTCTATCCCACTGGGAGACCCGAGCCACGATCCGACACCTCCGCTGGCTAGAGTGAGACTGAAACAAAGCTGGAAACGCCTTAGTTCCAGTCTCCTATGTAAAGACATGGAAGACATGGCGCAGATTTAAAAAAAAACAGTCATCAAAATCGCCGTTTTTGGTGATCTGAATACTTTTTTTTTTTTTTTTTTTTTTTTAATTATTAATCTTTATTAAATTTTCACATTTATACAGACCACATTTTAAAATAACATTACCAGGGTTCAAATACCTCTTTCTTCCCTTCCGAGATCTGAGTTTTAGAGTTCTAGGAAGGGAAGGGGGACATGAAGATACATCCATACATCACATATAATTAGCAAAAAAAAACAAAAGCACATTATCTAAACAGTACCATATCCCCCCTTCTCCTACCATCACTATTTTTGCAATTCCTACGTTTTTCCTATTGTTATAACCCCACCCCTCCCTCCCATCCTTTCTATCAACCCCGCCCCCCCTCCCCTCTTATATATATTGGTGCTTTTATCCTACAGTATAGCATAAATGTGTTATAATGATTCCCGAACCTTTAATGTACCCTACCCTACTCCTTCCCATTACCCATCCCCCCTCCCCCTCCCCTCTTCCCTTTCCTATCATGGTTTAAACTGGGGTATGCATCACTTCTATCCACTCTCGCCAGTTCCTATTAAACTCCTTTAGGTTATTTCGTTTTGCATATACTGCCCTCTCCTTACATAGATAGTCATTTACCGCCCTTGTCCAATCCTCTACTGTAGGGGGTAGCTTTGATTGCTATCTTATAGCTATCATCCTTCTAGCTTGAAATAAACATCTTAGGATTGCCGTTGTTATTCCCTTCCTTTCTACTTCCTCCTCTCTGTAGCCTAAAATGCACACTATGGGATTTAACTCTATTACCGTCCCAAAAACCCTACTTATTATCTTTACCACTCCTTCCCAGTATCTAAATAATTTGGGACATTTCCAAAGCATGTGCATTAAATTCCCTGACCCCCCACACCTGGGGCAAAAGTCATCTGTTCTCTTACCAAATTTAAATAATTTCTGGGGAGTATAGTATGCTCTATTAATTACCATTAAATGGGAAATCCTCTGAGGAGGAGAGACCGAGACCTTTGGGCATGCCGCTAGGATATTTTTCCACTGTACTCGTGTTATATTACCTAGGTCCTGCTCCCATTTCCCTTTCTCAACCCTCCCTTTCCTCTCACTATTAATCTGTTCACCCAGCTGGGCATAGAATTTAGATATTAATCCTTTAGTGGGTCCTGCTTGTGCTACTGGGTATAGCAAGGGCATTTCCTCCCATGTTAATAACAGGTTTCCAAACTGGGTCCTTAAAGCATGCCTCACTTGTATATAGGCATAGAATGAATTTTGTGATATCTTAAATTCTCTTTGCAGCTGGTCGAAAGATTTAATACCCCTGCCGCCATATAGATGGCTTAGCCTTACAATGCCACATTTTTCCCAATCTGCAATTTTTCCAACCCGCCATATTTCCTGTAGCTTCTTGTTGTTCCATAGAGGCGTATACTTTGTTATTTCACTATATCCCATTTTTTTTTTTTAACTGTACCCCATAGCTTTAACATCATTTTTACTGTAGGGCATCTACACTGGAATGAGTCCGCTTCCAGGGTCTCGATCAGGGTACTATGTGGGGAGCCTGTTAATACTAATCTCCCATTTGGGGTTCCTCCGTTCTTCTCATCGATCCCCCCTAGCTGTTGTAATTGGGACGCCCAAAAATAGCACTCCGGATAAGGGACCGCAAATCCTCCTTCCTCTCCCGGTAGCTGAAGCATCCGCAATCTCAATCTAGCCTGTCCTCCCCTCCATATTAGCTCCCTAAACAGCATCTCGATTTTATCAAACCAACTTTTGTTAATCCATATTGGGGCATTGTGTAATATGTATAAAAGTTGGGGCATCCATATCATTTTTATCAGATTGCATCTGCCAGCGACCGAGAGGGGCAATCGTTTCCATATAGCAATTTTTTGTTTAAACTTAGCCAGTAATGGGACTAAGTTATGACTTATATATTGCTTAGGATCCCTTGACAAGGTTACTCCCAGATATTTCAACTTATCCACTATTGGCATTTGGGGGGTTCCCAGGGCCGTTTGCTGACCAATTGGGTCCAAAGGGAGACATTCCGATTTTTCCCAATTTATCTCCAGCCCAGTGAAGCCTCCAAACCTTTGCACCAGTTCCATTGCCCTTGGTAGTGAGTATCTCATATCCCCTAAGAACAATAGGATATCGTCTGCATAAAGTGAGATTTTTTCCTCTCCAGTTTTTCTTACAAAACCGACAATATCCCGGTTTGCTCTAATTGCACATGCCAGGGGCTCTATGGCCAATGCAAAGAGCAGGGGTGATAATGGGCACCCATGCCTCGTCCCTCTCCCCAACTCTATTTTCCCGGATAACTCATTAATTTTTAGTCTCGCACTAGGTTTGTCATATAGCATCCTAATCCATCTTATAAAGGAAGGACCCAGGCCAAATTTCTCCAAAACTTTCCATATATATCCCCATTCTACGCTATCAAATGCTTTCCTTACATCCAATGCCACCACTGCACCCGGAGTATCGTTATCCATTGGGACCTGCAAATTCAAAAAGGCTCTTCTAATATTTATACTCGTTGACCTGTTGGCTATAAACCCTGTTTGGTCCATATGGACCAATCTTGCTATGACTCGATTAAGCCTAGTCGCTAATACCTTGGCCAGTATCTTTGTATCGGTACACAGGAGAGAGATTGGCCTATACGCTGCAACATCTAAGGCGTCCTTCCCTTCTTTGTACAACAGGGTTATAACCGCCTCCATCATTGATGGGGGCAATTTACCCTCCCCATATGCTCCTCTTAACATCTCCAGGAGTTCAGGAATCAGTATCTCGCCAAAGTTTTTATAGACTTCAATCGGTAGTCCATCCGGCCCAGGCGATTTCTGATTTGGCATACTCGCAACTGCTTCCTGAAGTTCTTTCAAAGTTATTGGGGCTTCCAGTTCCTCTCTTTCTTCTTGTTTCAAACATGGTACCTCTAATTGACCTAAAAATGCTTCCATTTGCTCATCCATCCCCACTTTTTGTGCAGTATATAGGTTTTTATAATATCCTTCAAATGCTTGGGAAATAATCCCCGTTTCTGTTATAACCTTTCCCTCAGATATCCTAATCGCCGAGATTGAGGAAGGACCCGAGTTATTCTTCACCAGTTGTGCCAACATTTTTCCCATGCTTTCCCCTTCCGCGAAGGAGGCTTGGCGTTGGAACATATGCTGAATCTCTGCTTTCTTTAGGGTTAATAACCTAAGTTCTTCTTGTTTATCTAACCAGATTTTTTCTTTGCCCTGCGTGGGGTCACTAATAAAATCTCTTTCAGCCTCTGACACTTCTCTCCCTATTTGTACCTCCTGTTCCCTAGATTTTCTGTTTTTTTGCTATTGATTGGATCATAAGGCCCCTTAAGAAAGCTTTCAGAGTGTCCCACAGGATCCCCGATGTTACTGTACCCCGGTTATTTTTTAGAAATTCTTTTAATTCCCACTGAATTCTCTCAGGGCATTCTTCTGTCTCTTTTTTTATCAGTTCTAGCCAGAGCGGGTTCACTTTCCGCAACCTCTGTACCTTACGTTCTCTCATTTTTAATACTGCTGTCACTGGGGAATGATCTGAAATCCCCCTGGGCTGATATTCAACCTTTTCCACCATTTGTAAGGCCAGGTCATTCCCCAGTATCATATCAATCCTGGATAACGTAGTATGTGTGGACGAGTAGCAACTATACTGCCGAACTCCCGGGTTCCCAGTTCTCCATAAATCCCGTAATCCTACTTCTTCCAGGTACTGTCCCAACCTCCCCTGCCAAGCTGGTTCCGCCAGTGTTTTTTCTGGGAATCTATCAATTTTAATATCCAATACCATGTTGAAATCCCCTACTATTATTATAGGGACACCATCTATCCCCACTAAAAATTCCTGTAATTTAAAAAGCACTTCCATTTTAAATGGTGGAGGGATGTAGATGTTTGCCAGCATACATTCTCCATTTTCAATTAGGCACTGTAAGAAAATGTATCTGCCTTTTTCATCCAGGCTAACCCGTTTGCATACAAAATTCACCCCCGTTTTTACCAAGACACTCACCCCTCTGCTATATGTCGAATAAACAGAGTGATATTGAAATTGATATTTTCTGCTCTGCAGCCGGTATATTGTATCTCTATTTAAATGGGTCTCCTGTATGCAGAGCAACTCTACTCCACATCCCTCCAACAAGGATAGCACAGCTTTTTGTTTCAGCCGCGTCCCCAGACCCCTCACATTCCAGGAGCCTATCTTAATTTTACCATCCTGCATAGCCATAAACAAATATAGAGGAGAAAAAGAAAAAAAAAGAAAAACCTAAGGTAGTAAAGAAAGAGAGCGAAATAACCAGTCTACTGATGACACTATTGAGAACCATTTGTCTCCCAGTACCCACCAACTCCCCTCTAACTTCTTTTATTACCTTATACCACACTCCCCATATATTACTCCCTTGTATAATAACAAATTTATTAGGCGTCACCATTAACTCGTATGTTATGTGTCTTTGAATATACATTATACTGTATGATCGTTTATTACCATTTTCCCCCTTGTGATCAATAAATTTTCCTTGTTTTTTACCACCCCAAGTTTTACCACCCCACAGTTTGTGTCCTTTTTTGCTTTGAATTATTTCCTGTACTCCATTTATTAGTGCATACTTATATTTTTTTTCCCCCTTCGACCTCCCCCCTATTTTCCCTACTACACCCACCCCCTCTCCCCCCTTTCTACCTCCCTCCCGCCCCTCCCCCACCTTCCTAGGTGTTACCCTAGGGGCTATTAGTGACCTTATACCACTCTCTTCACAACCTATTTACCACCCTCACCTAGTGCGCTCGCCGTGTATTACCTCCCTCCCACCCCCCTCCCATACAGACACAGACAGCACACACCCAAAAAAAAAAAAAAAAAAAAAAAAAACCCCAAAAACACACATACTTCATCCCCCCCTCTCCTTCTATCTTCCCATCCCACTCAGTACTAGAAACCCCAGCAACTACAACTTTTCTTTATTTTCTTCTATCCATTTTTCCACTTCTATCGGGGAACTAAAAACCTGAGTATGCCCTAGTGCATTAATCCGTAACTTTGCAGGATAAAGCAGAGCATACGGCACCCTGAGCTTCTGTAACCTGCGTTTCACCTGGAGGAACTCTACCCTTTTTCTCTGAAGTTCTGGGGAAAAATCCGAATATAATGAAATTCTAACACCCTTATACAATACATTCCCCATTTCCCTTGCCTTCCGTAATAATACCACTTTATCTTTATAGTTCAATAACTTCATTAATAATGGCCTAGGACGGCCCCCCTCCAATGGTGCTCTAAAGGGTACCCTATGCGCCCTCTCTATTGAGAACGCTGTTGAAAAAACATCCCTCCCAAACAGTTCAACCAGAAGATGCTCCATAAATTCAGCAGGGTTTACACCCTCACTTTTTTCCGGAAGTCCCACTACTCGCACATTGTCCCTCCTGAGCCTATTTTCCATTTCGTCCATTCTTGTTCTATATCCGCCGAACTGCTCCTTCAGGCTTTCTATTTCTTTAATTAGGAATGTTGTATCGTCTTCCAATCTGCTGGTCCTTAACTCAAGTTCTGTCGTCCTTTCCACCACTTTCTGTAGGTCTTGCCTTACCATCATTAGATCTTCCTTCACTCCCTTCATTTGATTACAGAGTTCTTTCAGTGAGATGTTACATGCGTTTACGGCCAATAACACGTCCTTAATTGTTGGCTCTTTTTCTAACGGAGGAGAGTCACCCGTTGTGATCTCCATATTCTGTTCCCCTGCACCCGCTTTTTTATTAACTGGGCATTTGGCCACTGCTCCGGCCTGTGTATTAATGTTAATGTTCGATTGACCCATGCTTTTCCTTTCAGATATTTCTCCATGCTGCCCCTTTGTCTGCCCTTTTTTTGGAGGGGTCTGTGATGACTGTGCAGGGTTATGAGCATATTGTTCTAATTTAGCTGCTGTGGTAGACTGTTGCGAACTTTTTTCCCCTCTTTCCTTTGCAGAGCGCAAGTGCTGCATCTTAATTTCCTTTTCTCACCCCCTTCCACAGAACAGTCCTGGATATATCGTATTTTAATATATTTTTAACTTTTTAACCCAGCCGCCCCTCGCTCAGTTGATTGCTTAGTGCAATATTAACCGTATCTTATAACCAGTTCTCCAGTATTCACTTCATGTATCACCAAAACTTCCTGTTTTAATGCTTCACAGCAGACATTTATTTGCACGCACTTAGTTCAGATACCGTTCAACCAATTGATTTTTAGAGCAGCCACCATCCCTCAGTTAATCAATTAATGCGATACTGATCTTATCTTATAGTTAGTCAGTCCACAAGCACTCCATTCACATATCACAGACTTCCTGGTTCGTTGCTTACAGACGTTCGTTTTTACAGCAGGTACTTCTTTGCTTATACTGCCTGGGTTATCATTCGTTCGTCTTAGAGCACAAAGCGAAGCAATGAATTCCAGGGGACAAGAGCTATAGGTCCTTCTCACCCCCGGCCGGCGCCCTCTTGTTTACTTGTTACCAGTTCTCAGGCATCGCTATGTCCACAACTTGCTCTGCCAGACCTCCACCTGCTATGCCCCTCACACCTCCGCCTTCTTCCCCCCCCCCGCAATCCTGCCGCTTACCTCCTTCCTCCTATCGCGGCTTACTGGAGAGCAGGAGGGCCTCTTGATGTCCACAGTGTGCGGCGTCTCTTCGGCAGGGTTCAAAAGCGTTCGGCTTGGTCGGGGGTACTCGTGCTTCTTTGGCCGTGCTCGCTGGGGTTCAAGACCCGGAAGTAAGCGTGGATCTCCGAGGGCTCGGCACGATCGTACAGTAATGCGCTGTCACTCCTCCTCCCGTCCAGCTTCAATGTACAGCTCCAGCCCACCGCACGCTACGTCCGACCGAGGCACTAAGCGCTCCAGGCTCTCATCAAGGGGGTCTGGGAGAGAGTCACACACGGCGTCTCACATCTCTCACTCACTCCATCTTGCACATCCGGTCACGCCCGATCTGAATACTTTGAAGTATGGTCCCTTCTCCTGATTCATTAACTTGAATTGTGGACAATGGCAGGCTTTGTATGACATAAGATGACAAGGAGCGTAGATCTGTCGCCTGTTATATTGAAAAGAGAAAATATCAACAATCCAGTATTTCGTAGTTTAAAATATATGAACGATCGGCATATATTCTTTTTAGTAACACGTTATCTCAGTGTGTGATGTGCTGTGTTTTTTTTTTTTTTTTTCTTTTCTTTTTCTTTTCTTTAGAGATAACAGTATAGTCATTGTAGTCGGAGAAACTGGCAGTGGCAAGACAACACAACTGACCCAGTACTTGCATGAGGACGGCTACACAGATTATGGCATGATCGCTTGCACGCAACCCCGTAGAGTGGCCGCCATGTCTGTGGCAAAGCGAGTAAGCGAAGAGATGCACGTGAGTCTGGGGGAAGAAGTTGGCTATGCTATTCGGTTTGAGGATTGTACATCGGAGAAGACCCTCATTAAATACATGACTGATGGTATCTTGCTGAGAGAATCTCTGCGCGAAGCTGACCTGGACCACTACAGCGCCGTTATCATGGATGAGGCCCACGAGCGCTCGCTTAACACAGATGTACTGTTTGGCCTTCTGAGGGAGGTAAGATCACAGGGGCGCAATCGGCTTTTTTTTTTTTTTGTCACACATCAACCTTTTAAACCAGGTGAACATTAACATTTCTGTCTTCAGGTTGTCACCCGGCGGTCGGATCTGAAATTGATCGTAACCTCAGCCACAATGGACGCTGATAAATTTGCCAATTTTTTTGGTAATGTCCCCATTTTCTACATTCCTGGGAGGACGTTTCCTGTGGACATCCTGTTCAGCAAGGTGAGTTTTTCGGCCCTAGTTTCTGTTTGGGTGCATGTTACAAGGGCTCCAGTCAGCTCCAGCCAACCTGATTCCTTTATCTCCTTTTCCTAGCGATTGAAAAAAAAAAATAAACAAAAGGGTGCTCACCAGCCTAGTGCATTATCTCACAAATTTTAAAAAGTAAAATACCTTTTAAAATTTTTAAAAAGCTAAAAATAACTACTCGCAAGGATAGGAACATCTTAAAGCGCAATTCTGCTTTTCTTTTTTATTTAAGTCAACAGCTATAAATACTGTAGCTGCTCACTTTTAATCGGACACTTACCTGACCCAGGGTCCAGCGATGCAGGGGATTGAAGGCCTGCTCGTCTCCACCTCCGCTTGGCGGCACCGGCATTTTAACTGTGGGTGCGAGCCGCACCGCATACCGTGACTGGCCGGGCAATCATCTGGGACCTGTCACGTGTCCCAGATGATTGCCTAGAGGGGGGGGGGGGTGATCTCCCTTCCTGCACCAAGGGAAGAGACATCAGGAGCCCCGGCGCTGAAGGAGGCTGATTTTGAGGGACCACATAGGAACAGACATAAAAAGGAAGTGTAAAAAAAAAAAAAAAATTCCAAATGTGGGGTGTTTTTTTTTTTTTTTTTTATTATTATTTTATTTTTTTTGGGTGGAGCTCCACTTTAAGGACCGAGCCTCTTTCTGAGATTTGTTGTTCACAAGTAAAAAAAAAAAAAAAAAATAAAAAAAAAAAATATATATATATATATAATATATAGTTTGCTCGAAAATGACTTAGAACCCCCAAACATTATAAATTTTTTTTTTTTTTCTAACACCCTAGAGAGTAAAATGGCGGTTGTTGCAAAATACTTTCTGTAACACCGTATTTGCAAAGCTGTCTTACAAGCGCACTGTCACGGTTTAAAATTGCGCCCGCCGTGGAATGGCAACAAACTTTTACCCTTAATCTCCATAGGCAACGTTTAAAAAATTCTACAGGTTACCAATTTTAAGTTGGAGGAGGTCACTCTACCGATTGCGGTGATACCTCACATGTGTGGTTTGAACACAGTTTTCATATGTGGGCTACCATATGTTTTCGCTTCTGTGCATGAGCTCAGCGGGACGGGGTGCGTTTTTAATTTTTATTTATTTTTTCTTATTTTACCTTTTTATTCCTATTACAAGGAATGTAAACATCCCTTTTAATTAAAAAAAACCGCATGACAGGACCTCTTAAATATGAGATCTGGGGGTTCAAAAAAACCTCCGCTCTTATTTACAATAAAATGGCCCTTTTAAGAGCTATGGGTGGAAGTGACATTTTGACGTCGCTTCTGCCCTGCAATGATATGGAGACGGGTAGGGGCCATCTTCCCCCTCACTCGCCTCAATGTCATACCATGGAAAGGATCAGATCGCCTTCGCTGCTGCCGACTGCTCCGGTAAGCAGTGGAGGGCACTTTTATCTTGAAGCGGACCGCCCTCTTAAGAAGAGGATACCGGGGTTATCACAGCTAGCTGCTGCCATAACAACGATATTCCTCTTCGAAGTACCGACGTATAACGACGGTGGGCGGTCCGGAAGTTGTTGAAAGTGCTAATCAAGCTGCTCATCTATGGCTTAGTGCTTCCACCAAAGCATAGTGCAGTGATGGCAAACATTGGCGCTCCAGATGTTTTGGAACTACATTTCCCATGATGCACATGCACTCTGCAATGTAGATGAGCATCATGGGAAATGTAGTTCCAAAACATCTGGGGTGCCAAGGTTCGCCATCATTGGCATAGTGGGACCTCGTCGCTGTATCTGCATGCTTACGTGTTTGCTGGGCAACACCTCTATTTTACTTCAGCTTTCCTCCTCTACATCAGCAGAAATGTGTCCAAGTGGGAATTTGGTGACGTGAGGAGAGAACGCAGGATCCTAGAGCAAGCTTTTTGGGGGTTCTGCTGCTTTTTAGGATTATCGGGGAACAGAAATGGGAGGTTTTATTGATTTCAAGTGATGTTTCTCGGTGGCTGGTAACTCCGTTTTTTTATTTTTCCCCCTTTAACTTTTTTTTTTTCCCTTCATTGAAACTACAGACGCCACAGGAGGATTATGTGGAGGCTGCTGTAAAACAAGCACTGCAGATCCATCTTTCTGGAGCTCCGGGAGACATATTGATCTTCATGCCTGGTCAGGAGGACATTGAGGTAAGCCTTGTCCATTGCTCAGTGACTGGAAAACTCATTCCTGAATAATATGAGGCTAATATATTCTCCATAACTTCCAGGTGACCTCGGATCAGATTATTGAGAGACTGGAAGAGCTGGAGAGCGCCCCTCTTCTGGCTGTGTTGCCAATCTACTCCCAGCTTCCCTCTGATCTCCAAGCCAAAATCTTCCAGAAGGTAGGTACCTGCCGAATAATTCACAGTGGATGGGTGTTTTTTTTATTCCATGTCCCCTGCCAGTAAAATACCCAAACCAAAGGTCTTCTCTGACAATTGACGGGTTTGTTTGTGGATCGATCATTAGACTGTAAGATCTGATGGCATGAAGACTGTCGTGGATGGTTACACACTGTATGGCCAAAAGAATGTGGCCCAAAGGGTATGGTTAAAGTGACAATGAAGTATGGCCAAAGCTTTTTGTCCTACTTATCCTTTGAGTCGTAGGAGTGCACTTAGAACTGACGTCCCACAGAGGGTCCAGCCTGTACAAGAGTGATAGCTAAAAGCCTGACCCGGCCGCTCCCGACCCTTCCTGATTCCAGTGCTCTAGTGAGTGCTGGAGGGGCAGAGACTAATGCACACCCATCCGCAAATACCCCCCCCCGCCCCACTTCAACTCCTCCACTATTTTTGTTTCCTGGTTGGGTTTTGGGTCCACCACACCTCCAATGTCACAGCATAAGATGTATAAGACTGACTATGCAGAACTCTGCAGGCCCTTTATTGCTCTAATCCAAACTTGCCCCTTTTCTTTGCAGGCTCCGGATGGTGTTAGGAAATGCATTGTGGCCACTAACATTGCAGAAACCTCACTGACTGTGGATGGTATAATGTTTGTTATAGATTCTGGATACTGCAAGTTAAAGGTAAAAGTACTGCCTCTGTTTAATACTTTAACAGATATTATATGGCTATATTATAATTTCGGTAGACCAATTTAATTTCTTAAACTCTTCTTCTCTTCTATCTCTTGCACAGGTATTTAACCCACGCATCGGTATGGATGCTTTACAAATTTATCCCATCAGCCAGGCCAATGCAAACCAACGCTCGGGTAGAGCTGGTAGAACGGGTCCAGGGCAGTGCTTCAGGTAAGTAGATGATGGTGAGGGGTCTGGGATTGCGTCTTAGTATTTTAGTCTGGGCTTCCTGTATCAAACTGATATCAGAGCTGTGCCCTTTGCTGATTAGTCAAATCCCCTTTCTCGGAGCAGGTATGCAACAAACGGGCAGCTTCTCAGTGTTGTCAGCTAGTGACAGCGGCATAACTTAGTGAATAATTTACATGCAACCTCCCTTCCCACCCTCTTTCATGCTGGGTATATATTATACAGACCTCTGATACAGATTTCATGGTGAGTGGAGATAGTGTGATGTGAATTGACCATTTCTCTGGTGATTAGAACATGGAGGTCACTTTGGGGGATATAAGCCTTGCCTACAATAGAAAGTGGATGCCAAGAATGTTGCTTCTCTCTTGCTGGCTTTGTCAGTCAATGGCGGTACATGGGGTAGACTTCTGTGCTAAATTTTTATTTAAAGGGGTGGTAAAGGTGTTATGTAAAAAAAAAAAAAAAAAACACGTTACACAGAGCAGCCCCGATCCTACTCTTCTGGGGTGCCCTTCTGGCACTCCACGTCTTCATCGGGTGCCCCCACAGAAAGCGATGTGTGGGCGCGTTCCCGGGTCCTGCTGCTGTCTATTGACACACAGCGGGACTCCCGTGTCACTGTATTTGATTGACAGCAGCAGTAGCCAATGTTTCCTGCTGCTATCAATCTGTCCAATGAGATGAGAGCTAGTGGCTGGTATAACAAATAGGCTCAGGTAAGAAAAGGGGGCGGGGGGCACTGCAGCAAAGGTTCTTCACCTTCATGCATAGAATGCATGAAGGTGAAAACTGCCTTTACAATCCCTTGTGCCTAAACCTGTCAAAATGCCCCCAGGACTGTATAGTGGGCACTTTCAATTGCCAGCATTCTGCTTTATTTCCAGAGGGCCCCAGGAGCCTTAAATCCCAAGACGTGCGCCATGTTATGCAGAACTGTTCTCTAGTCTGACCCTTCCCTCCTGCACCTCCCTAGTGGCTGCTAATGGGCAGGTTCACTGGCTTATAAACAGTTGAAGGAGGTGAACCAGAAACATCATGCAGATACCTAGATGTGTCCAATAGAGTCCAGAGGAATATTTCACATCTTTAACCACTTGAGATCCGCGCTATAGCCAAATGACGGCTACAGCGCGGATCTCCTTTTCCGGGACGACGTCAATAGACGTAGTCCTGTGCACGAGCGCCCTGCGCGCCCCCTCAGGGGCGCGCGCGGCGCACTCTGTGATCGGCGAGTCTACGAGACTCTCCTGATCACCAATCCGTGCAAGGGGTCGATCCTGACCCCTTATCACATGATCAGCTGTCAGCCAATGACAGCTGATCATGTGATATAACGGAGTCGGTAATCGGCTATTATTCCTCCTCCGCGCTGTCAGCGCGAGGAGAAAAAAAAAAGCCGATCACGGACATCAGTCCCGATCATGGCCAGCCCTGCTAGTGCCCACCTGCCCCCTGCAAGTGCCACATTAAAAAAAAGTGCCACCCAGCAGTGCCCGCAGTGCCACCCAGCAGTGCCCGCAGTGCCACCCAGCAGTGCCCACAATCTGCCACAAAGGTGCTGCACCCCAGTGCCACATAACCATGCCCATCAGTGTCATCTACCAGTGCCCAGCAGTGCCACCTATCAGAGCCACCTATCAGTGCCCATCAGTCCCATCTATCAGTGGTACCTATCCGTGCCACCCATCCATGCCACCTTATCTGTGCCAATCAGTGCCGCCTTAACTATGCCCATCAGTGCCCACCAGTGCAGCCTATCGGTGCCGCCTCATCAGCGCACTTCAATGAAGGAGAAAAATAACCTGTTTGCAAAATTTTATAACAAACTATTAAACATGATTTTTTTTTTTTGCATCTTTTTTAGTTTGTTTAGCAAAAAATAAAACTCCCAGCTGTGATTAAATACCACCAAGAGAAAGCTCTATTTGTGGGAAAAAAATGATAAAAATTTCATTTGGGTACAGTGTTGTATGCCCGCGCAATTGTCATTCAAAGTGCATCAGCGCTGAAAGCTGAAAATTGGTCTGGGACTGAGGGGGGTTTAAGTGCCCAGTAAGCAAGTGGTTAAAATATAATTGAGTTTTTTTTTTGTTGTTTTTTTCTTTAAGTTGAATTCCAGGAATTCAGCAACTTTGCAAAAAGTGCAGGCATGCTATGAATTAAGTCCAGTTAGGTGCAACGTCACCTGTGGGATTTTCTCTATTACTTATTTGTGACCGGTTTGTTGCACGCCGGGCTGTGAGAGGAGAGAAGCACACATAAGCTATGGCTATTCTGCTTTGCTGCCCATTCACAGAAGCCTTTGTATTTTGTGAATGAGTTTACATATCACAAAGGCGTCTGTGAATGGGCAGGAGTAGGGTAGGGGTGGGCCTTGCAGTTCCAGCAACTCTGGAAGTGATCTTCCAGAGCACAATAAACCGATGATGAGAAAAATAGAAATAAGTCTTAAGACTTAATACACAGTATGCCTGCAGTTTTTACAAATTGGCTAAATTCTTGGAACTGAGTTTTTTTAAAGGTGCTTGTAATGATAGAAATAAAAGAATTGCTTCTTTTGAGGGAATCTGGAGGATCAGAGGTCACCTGTAATATAAAAAAAATCTTTTGATGGTGTGAGAGGTCAGGTAATAACTGAGGCTTTATGTGACCTCAGACCCCTGCAAACATCCACTCCTTATCCAAAAGGCAGCAGTTGCTTTGTTATGAGTTGTCCCATTTGGGTTGGTCCATAGATTCTGAAGGTAGCCGATCTTGGTGCCCCTTTAGAGACAGCCCAGACCTTTGGATCCAACTACTGAATCATCACTCTCTCCCTCTCTGGCAGGCTGTACACACAGAGCGCCTACAAGAATGAGTTGCTGTGCACTACAGTGCCCGAAATCCAGCGAACCAACTTGTCCAATGTGGTCCTGCTGCTGAAGTCCCTGGGAGTACAGGATCTTCTACTCTTCCACTTTATGGACCCACCGCCGGAGGACAACATGCTCAACTCCATGTACCAGCTGTGGATTCTGGGGGCGCTGGATAACACTGGTAATAGGACTCCCCAACACTCTCTTCAACCTACGAGCAACCCCTAATTTCTGAGTATTCATCTTTGTTTGTATTTTACTCTAGGCTCGCTCACTTCCACTGGACGTCTCATGGTCGAGTTCCCACTGGATCCAGCTCTATCCAAGATGTTGATAGTATCGTGTGATATGCGCTGCAGTGCTGAAATCCTTATTGTTGTGTCCATGTTGTCTGTGCCAGCCATATTTTACCGACCTAAGGTATTATGTGATTCATGATATGTTTTAAAGTAAATTGTAAACCCTTACTTTTTTTTTTTTTTTTTTTTTTTTTTTTAAATGACATGTTATACTTCCCTTCTCTAAGCAATGGATTTGCACAGAGCAGCCCCTCCTGGGTCTCCTGCCTGGGCTCCTGGCTCCTTCACCCACCCTCCCCCCAAATCATCAGGTGTCCAGCATAGCAAGCCACTTGCCATAGGGGCAAAACGCAGCCAGCACTCTGTGTCTATAGACAGCCCCGGGCTGTAATTGATAGCAGCAGGAGCCAATGGCTCCCACTGCTGGCTCACTCATGCCTCAGGCTCAGACGATTCTCTTATGCACAGGGCTGGTTCAAGACCAGCTTCAGGTAAGTATATGGGAGGGCTCGGGGACCTGCCCAGAGGGAGGGTTTTTTTTATTTTAATACAGCGAATGCTTAGCAGCCCTTTCACACTGAGGTGGTGGGGGGTGGTAGCGGTAGAGCGCCGCTTTACTGCTGCTATAGAGGTGCCTTGGCGCTTTTAACCCCCTTTTAAATGTGGAATTACCCAGAAGTCCTTTATCTTCCCAAAAATGGCTTCAACCACTGCTGCTTATCCCAGAAGCACCATGGGATGTTTCAAGAAGTTATTCTCTTAAATCGGTGTTCCACCCACCGCTGCAAAAACTAAAAGCTAGGGAACCCCACTGCGCATGAGCAAGGCCCCGCTCCTCTCTCCTACTAGCCCAGCGGCAGGAGGAGGGAGCTGAACGGGGACGTTATGGGCCACGGCCCAGACTCCCGAAAGTGGTAACGGGATACCTGTCAAATGTGGCACCAGGGGGGAGACAAATCAGCTGAAATTCCACTTTTGGGTGGAACGCTGCTTTAAATTAATTTTACGACCTCTTATTAAATCAAAAATGTGCTGTGGCAGGAAGTAAACCCTGAGGCACATTACAGGCACTATAACAGTAAAAATGGTGTCTGCAAAGTGCCTTGAAAGAGCCTCTCACTCCAATGCACGAGGGCTTTCACACTGGAGCAGTGCACTGCAGGCCGCATCTTTGCAGCCTTGTAGGAGCGGTGAAATCAATGGGCAGCGGCGCTTTGCAGGCTGTTTTAACCCCTTTTGCAGCAGCTAGCGGGGGTTAAAAGCTCCCCTCTAGCGGCTGAAAACTTCTGCAAAAACGTCAGAAAAGTGCCGATAACAATAGTGGCGCTTTACCGGTAATGCCCCAGTTTGAAAGTACGCCAATGGGTTTTACTTCCTCTCTTGTTTCCTGCAAAGTAAAAGCATTATGTGGCACTTTACCTACAAGCGAAGCCCGCACTGTCCCCGCTGGTGGCCGCATCCATCTTTGACCCTCTTCTTTCTGTGGCCATGGCTCTGACTGGCCGGAGCCAAATAACGTCACATGCGTGCCGGAGCCGCCAGTCACGGCACTCGCTCGGGAAGAAACATGGAGGGCCGTTTCTTCACAGAGCATGCGCCTATGACATCGGCGCACTACAAGGTAAATATCTCCTAAACTGCGCATGTTAAGAGATATTTACAGTACCTATAGTTCTAAATAGGGGTTTACAACCACTTTAAAGTGCTTTTCAGTGCGGTGGGATTAAAGAAAGTTGCAGGAGGCGTGGCTATCAGCACTCTCACTACAGGTTCATAAGTCTGGAGCTTGTCAATCAGCACCTGGCTACACTTGGACCTTTTTTCACACGGAGCATTTCAATCCTCGTCACGTGCAGGGCCGTGTTTTACCGGCGCGAGGATGTAAAGGTGTTTCATGCCAGCAGTTCCATTGCTGTCTATTGGGATGAAGCAGCTTCATGTACACAGCTACTGCTCCCAATGCGACATTGGATGTGTGGGTGCATGAACCCGAACACACCCAGGATGCATTCAGGGCCATGCACCCGCATGGATGTCCCATTGAGAGCAGTAGTTGTGTCCATGCGGCGTCCAGTTGACTGCTAAGGGACTGCCGGCGCGGGTATGCACAGAACCTTGGAGTCTTGTGTATCGCATAGTAAATGGATTTGGTGCTTCTGTCATAAGGAGTTTTCATTGTACTTTAGCCAGATGTAGAAGTTACATTGGATGTGTGTCCTTTTTTTCAGGGACGTGAGGAAGAAAGCGATCAAGTCCGAGAGAAATTTGCTGTCCCTGAGAGTGACCACTTGACCTATCTGAATGTATTCCTCCAATGGAAGAACAATAACTACTCCAGCGGGTGGTGCAACCAGCATTTTATCCATGCTAAGGCCATGAGGAAGGTGAGTACAAGTCATCAGTCATTTATTGCAGGGGGCATATTGTCTTACAGCACTGGAATCTCTATCCCTGGGACGCCCTCTACAGTAAGAAAGAGAACAGTCCTAGTTTGGTACCTAGATGGACTGAGCCAAGAACAATCATCCACTACAATATACTGTGCTTGTGTGCTTTCTCTGAATGTTTCTGGTTCCTCTCAATGTTCTGATTTTGTCATCTGGCTTCTGATTTTCCAAGCCCAGAGTGTGCATCTTTTTTGGATTATGAGATCCTCTGCTACATGATGTGAAATGGTTCTTCGTAATTTGTCACTCAATGAATAGATTGTCATTTGTGAAACCAGGTACGAGAAGTTCGGGCTCAACTAAAGGACATCATGGTGTCTCAGCGCATGTCTCTCTCATCCTGTGGATCAGACTGGGATGTGGTTCGGAAATGTATCTGTGCAGCTTATTTCCATCAGGCTGCCAGGCTAAAGGTAAGAGAAGGTGTCTGATGGAGATGTGATATGTTGGTGAGATGAATGTGGATCCAAGTGACTTGACTTCTATTTTCTGTTCCTGCAGGGAATCGGTGAATATGTAAATGTACGGACGGGGATGCCCTGTCACCTGCACCCAACCAGCTCCCTGTTTGGTATGGGATACACACCGGACTATATTGTTTACCATGAGCTGGTGATGACGACCAAGGTGAGTTCCCTGTCCGCAGTATGTGTGGAGTGAACAGGGCCCCCTCTGCATCTTGTGTTCCCCTTGCATCTTGTGTCCCCAACAGAGTGGCCCCCTATAAAATCTGGTGGGACATAGCCCATCCCAGCACCCCCCCTCCCCCCAAGATCCAGTCATGGGCAGCGAGATATCAATTTTAACTCCATGTCCTCCAATGTTGGTTGTTCCTCTCTGCATAGGCAGTGAGAGTTCAGTGTCATCTCCGTGTCCTGGGAGGTGGGCTGTAAGATCTGCACAGATAATGAGAGTTGGACCTTATTTATCAAAGTGTTTAAAAAAAAATAAAAAATAAAAATAAAAGATTTCAGCCGTTCAGATTGCTGTAAACTATGTTCGGAATTGATTAATGTCTAGAGTAGTCTAATAAAATTGATCAGCCTGATGTGTTTCCCTGAGATTTTTTGTGGTCATTGTTTTGCTTCTGTCCTCCTAGGAATACATGCAATGTGTCACATCGGTGGATGGAGAGTGGCTAGCGGAGCTCGGTCCCATGTTCTACAGTATAAAGCATGCTGGGAAGTCCAGACAGGTGAGTGAGCAGTATTCTTGGAATGACCCTGTGTTAGTACCTGTTATCTGTTCCCCTTTTTGTTTGGGGGGACAGAACTGTTGAGATGAGGCTTGATCTTCTTGCCTTGCCGCCATTGCGGACCTTCTGGGAATACTCCCAGGTATCTGCACTGGCCATACTGGGTTCTATGAACATGATTTTAACAGTGAGTATAATAATTCTCCTCCTTGTGGTATTCAGGAGAACAAACGCAGGGCCAAGGAAGAGGTGTCGGCCATGGAGGAAGAAATGATAATGGCGGAAGAACAACTTCGAACGAGGAGAGAGGAGCAGGACAAGAAAAGCACACTCAGCAGTTCCAGGTAAGTCCTCATTGTATATGAATAGGGCTGCAACTTTCTGCACATAAAAAGCAATGTTGGCGAGACGGCTACTGTGGTGCATATGGCGGTTCCCAAAGGGAATTCATGGGCTTGTCTGCTAGTGCTGCTGCTGTTGTAGGTTACAAGCACATCCATATACTGGAGACCGGTGCCTTGGACCTCCCTAGTTTCTCAGCACCGCTTGGTGGTGGTTTCGAAAAAAAATAATCTCACTTGTGTTTCTTGTCTCTGCAGGTCTGTGAAGATCTACACACCGGGGAGAAAAGAGCAGATGGAGCCGGGGACCCCTCGCCGCACCCCTGCACGGTTTGGCCTGTGAGGACGTTCTTGTACCCAGTCCTTCTTCTTCTCCTTCCACCCTCCCCCCACAAATCATTTCCTGGAGAGGGGCCCTCTACTCATGAAATCTTGGACTTGGTAGCTTTGTGAAGGACAGAGTGTTTTCATACAGTTTTATTGTAAAGTGGAATGTTATTTTTAAGCAATAACATATCTTTTGTTCTGATGGTGTCAAAGTGGAGCAGTTATTTTTTACATAACATTGCTGTAAAGAATATCCGGCTTTTGAGTGATTATTGCAAATGGCGCTTTTCTCCTGTGTTTTTATATGTAATGCATGGGGGGGTTCCCTGTGGACGGCGACCCTCTTATGATAAGTACAGGTTTTGTGTTCACAGAATTAAAAATTGTATCTAAAACCCAAAAACAAAAATCGAATCCATTTCAGCTTTTCAGTCCTTAGATGGGGTGGCTGCATTAGTTTAATTTTTTATTTTTTATTTTTTTCCTTGATCATCCATGGGGGGGGAGAACGACACAGCTTGATGGTATTAAGCAAACATTGTTATATTGCAGCAGACATGGGGGACAAAAAATGAAGGTCTCCCTTTTGGGTCTATAACCCCTTTGCCAATTATGCTTAGAGGTTGATGTACTAAAACTGGAGTGCAAAATCTGCTGCGGTAACCAATCCGCTTCCAGGTTTTATCGTCAAAGCTTAAAGGATAAGTTCACCTTTTAGGGAAAAAAAAATAATAAATGCAATTTTTTTGCAGGTAAAAAAATTGTGCATTTCTTTTTCTTTTGGAGCCTGTAAAGCATTATACCAGTGATCAGAAGATTGCTGGTGTCATGCGGGTCTCCTACAGATCTGCCAGTGTATCTGTGTACATCCAGTACGGGCAAGCAGATCCAATCGTCTACCACAATGCTGTGGTAGCTCATTGAGAACTAAAAGCCGACAACTGCAAAGACATGCAAACATGTTCCCAAAGGTGAACAACTTCAGCTCCAGATGATTTACCCCCCATTTATTTTGCTATGCGCCACTACGTTATTTTAACAGACAATTGCACGGTCGTGCAATGTTGTACCCAAATGTCCCCCCCCACAATTGGAGCTTTATTCTGGTGGTATTTGTTCACCTCTGCTGTTATTTTTTTGTGCTAGAAACCAAGATTGACCGACAGTTTAAAAAAAAAAAAAAAAAAAAATAGTTCTAGCTGGCATTCAGCTTCCATTTGTTAGTGTTTAAATCTGCTAGGTCATCTAATACGACAGGGATATGCAATTAGCGGACCTCCAGCTGTTGCAAAACTACAAGTCCCATCATGCCTCTGGGTGTCATGCTTGTGGCTTTCAGTCTTGCTATGCCTCATGGGACTTGTAGTTCTGCAACAGCTGGAGGTCCGCTAACTGCATAGCCCTGCTATATGAAATACTAGTAATTTGGGCGGGAGAGCCTAAAAAAAAAAAAAAAGATGCAGCCATCATATCTAAGAATTGGTAATTACCACTTTGAGGACATGCCAGTGTTGTCTGGGGATTCCCTGTTGAATGTCAGGACTCAGGACAGGCTTGCCAGTGACCTCTCCAGGGTGATCTGGTGTGTGGGCAGGCGCCCATTTTGGCTGTGGTGGTGGTGGGGGGGGGGGGGGGGGGGTGGTGTGAGGCATGGTTTTATTTTAATTTTTTTTTTAACTGCATCACACAGTTTATACTTTTTTTTTTTTGACAACTTTGTACATTTAAATAAAGTGACACTTCATTCATGCACAGCTATGCAGTCCCAGCCAGTGCGGTGCGCTAAAATGCAGCATGTCTGCATGTAACCGCAGCTCCCTGCACCCGTGGCCTGCATTGCAGTGTGAATGGGACACACAGCAAACAGTTGTTCTCTATGTGACTGGCTTTTTTCTGAACCAGAACACCACCAGTCACTGTACTAATATGAACGAGCCCTTGTGCTACTCGCTGGTCCTGCTTCTCCTAGCAGCAATCTAAGGGACCCAAACTGACCAAGACAGCATGGATCCACTTTCATGCTTGGCATGGTTAGTTTAATAGGCAAACCAAATAAAAACCTTACAGGCGATTATTTATGAAGTGCTATAAAAATAAAGGTAAGCCCCCGTATAAGGTGTCTTCACATTTTGGGGTAACATATGCTTTAAATAAAGATATGATTCCCTGTAGACCTTGTTAGTTCTCAAGGACTGATGGCAGAATGAACAGAGTCAATAGCAATTTCAGGAGTTTCCAATATTAATTTATTACAAAATAATATAAATATATTAAAATGATTTACAACCGATTTTATAAATATATATAAAAAAAAAACAGTGCAATGATTGATTGTGCCCGCAGCATTGGACAGGTAAATTCACAGCATTGGATATCCATACAGAACAAACAAGACCCAGGAAACGATTATACTACTTATTGTGTTTATGGTGGGGGGGGGGGGGGGGGGGGGCTGGGTCTGACTTCACCCAAAAGTCATCGGTGTGTATCAGATTGGAGTCGGACTGATTACCGGTCGGTTTTCTGAGATTCCAGTGGTGATAAAATCCCTGCTGGCATTCACTTGTATTGGAAGTCTCAGCCCTGTAACAAGCTTATTGAGGAGAAGTTCAGACTCTACTGGCTGTAAACTAGTTCCAGATCACTTTATTATTAGGTAGTAAAGCTGGGCTTAGGATGAATTTCTCAGTAACTTCAGAAAGTAAGTCTGCAATGTTTGTGCAATATTTCTGTTTTCAGAAAGCTGGTGGATTTTGTGAGGTGGGGGGGTGTACAAAATTGTGGGATCACCAACAGCAGCATGGGGGGGGGGGGGGGGAATGTTGACTGGGGTATTAACAAGAATGTCGGGATGCATTGGCCAATGTGTCCTG
Source organism: Lithobates pipiens (assembly GCF_037356315.1). Classification (NCBI taxonomy): domain Eukaryota; kingdom Metazoa; phylum Chordata; class Amphibia; order Anura; family Ranidae; genus Lithobates; species Lithobates pipiens. The sequence goes on from NW_027507686.1 coordinate 17,998,404, forward strand.
CAGCCAATGTGGAAAGACTGATACAGGTCAGCTTGGCGCCCCACCCCCCAATCATCTCTCTCAGCCAATGACTAAGTGGAGTGTTCTTGGGGGGGGGGGCATCCCCCTGTCAGAACACAATTAAACAGAAGGGGGAAGTTACCCTAAAAATGGCTGGAACTTGTAACATATTCTCGAAGGTTAACCCGATCTTTAAAGCCCTGGTCTAAAATTCAATGGGCTCCATAGAGACACATGGACTGAATTGCAGAACGTGGATACTTTGCAGGTGCCTGTGCTCCGCACCAATGTTACCTTTAGGAACGCTTTAAATCAGGATAGGTTCACTTTAAGTAGGAACACCACTTTGACACGGTCCAGTGTAGGACCTCAGGTTAGTACTGATAACAAATTAGGAACACCAGTTCTTCTTTGTGGGATGAGCCATAAAAAGGGACTAGTTACAATGGACCAGATATTGGTTCTGCTAATAAAATGGCCGCCTCCTGCGTGAATGGATGACCGGAGTTCTACATCCTCATCGGAACTGGTCAGTAACTGACCTTAGTACCTGGGTAGTATTACCCTAATTTACATTACACTAATAGATGAGAGTAGAAAGTGTTTTCTGAGTGAGTGTCACGCAATAGGCATGGCGTCCAGGACGGGCTAGTTTTCTAGTGACAGGTTCTCTTTACTATATGTGACTTCCATGCATTGTACAAAGTGGCAATATAAAGGGAAGGGTATTTACTGCTCATAGAGATCAATGAGGTGTCAGCATTTCATATTCTAATATATTCTGCAGCTGTGGACAAGATCATCACCCTCAGGTTTATAGAGATTCTCTTTGTTCTGAGATTTGTTTGGGAGCCCCCCCGGGGGGGTCTTAGCACCCATGTGGTCTGTAAAGTGATCAAGTAAAAGCAGCTTCTATACATTTAGTGTCATTTGTGCTCTCTGTGGTGACTGGCATCTAGGAAGTAGATAGGCATGACCTTGGCATCATGAGCCTCCACGTGGCTTTGTCCTGAGGTTGCCAGCACTGGTGAATACTCTTCTGGCAGAGCGCAGAGACCTGCGGAGAGATTAGTCAGTGATTTGCACCCAGAGACATAGAAAGGGCTGCTATGGATCTTGTACTCACCCCGGGTCCTCAGAGGGATGATGGAGCTCCAAGTCTGACTGCCGCAGTGATAGCTGAAATAAGATAAAGCGGGTCAGTATCTGGGTGAAATGTCATTTAATCTCTCTCCTCCTTACCCTGTCCCACATCTTGAAACCTCATGTCTGTCTCACCTACCCTGTCCCATATCTTGCCTCAATGCGCCCATGTCTCTCCCTTACCCTGTCCCACATCTCGCCTTGTAGCACCCATGTCTCTCCCTGACCCTGTCCCACATCTCGCCTTGTAGCACCCATGTCTCTCCCTTACCCTGTCCCACATCTTGAAACCTCATGTCTGTCTCACCTACCCTGTCCCATATCTTGCCTCAATGCGCCCATGTCTGTCCCTTACCCTGTCCCACACCTCGCCTTGTAGCACCCATGTCTCTCCCTTACCCTGTCCCACATCTGGCCTCAATGCGCCCATGTCTCTGCCTTACCCTGTCCCACATCTCGCCTTGTAGCGCCCATGTCTCTCCCTTACCCTGTCCCACATCTCGCCTCAATGCGCCCATGTCTCTCCCTTACCCTGTCCCACATCTCGCCTCAATGCGCCCATGTCTCTGCCTTACCCTGTCCCACATCTCGCCTTGTAGCGCCCATGTCTCTCCCTTACCCTGTCCCACATCTCGCCTCAATGCGCCCATGTCTCTCCCTTACCCTGTCCCACATCTCGCCTCAATGCGCCCATGTCTCTCCCTTACCCTGTCCCACATCTCGCCTCAATGCGCCCATGTCTCTCCCTTACCCTGTCCCACATCTGGCCTCAATGCGCCCATGTCTCTGCCTTACCCTGTCCCACATCTCGCCTTGTAGCGCCCATGTCTCTCCCTTACCCTGTCCCACATCTCGCCTCAATGCGCCCATGTCTCTCCCTTACCCTGTCCCACATCTCGCCTCAATGCGCCCATGTCTCTCCCTTACCCTGTCCCACATCTGGCCTCAATGCGCCCATGTCTCTCCCTTACCCTGTCCCACATCTCACCTCATAGCCCACATGTCTTTCTCCTCTACCCCACATCTCACCTCGAGGGCGCCCATGGCACTTTCCCTTACCCTGTCTCACATCTCACCTTGTAGCGCTCGTGCTCTATGCGCCTCTCATCTTCTAGGCTCCTCAGATGTCTGTTCTCTCTCTGCAGCTGTTCACACACCTCCTGCATGTGACTGGGCAGTAAACAGACATTAAAGAGTAAGGCTCAGGCAATCAACTGTGTTACTACACATATTAGTTATACAATAGAATAGGATTTTCCAGGGAGCATAAAATTCCTTTCCTTTAAATCCATTGAGGAACACAGGAAGTCTTGTCTGTGGGTTATACTGCCACCTCTAGGAAGATTGGACGCTGGCAAGCAGCTAACATACCCCCCAACATGAACAGGAGAACTGGGGATGGGCCTGCAAAGGAAGTTCTCCTCATGGGATGATAAACAAATCATAGACCACAAACTGGTCCCAACAAAAGCAGGGTTAACAAGGCGAAGGAGCTTCTCTCTAAGAACTGAACAATGAAGCCTGAGATCGATGAGAGGGAAGACAAGAGCCACCCCAGGTTAGAGAAGGACCCCAAGCCTCAACTCATCTCATCCCATAAGGTTCAAGAAAAAAAAAAGTAGTGCATTCCTGTAAGATCTGTCATGACAGACATTCAGCCAAGGCAAGAACTACCAGGATGACTAGGTCAGAAGAACCTCCGAGGAATGATGGTTCCTCAACACACCTAGAAAAAAAAAAAAAAAAAACAGGATTTGATTCAACATCAGCATAGGCAAATGTAGGGTAAGGTACATGGGAGCTTCCTTCTTAGGATTAAGCAAGGGATAGAAGGCACAGTGCCTTGAAAAAGTATTCATACCCTTCACAATTTTCCACATTTTGTCCTGGTACAACCAAAAACGTAAATGTATTTTATTGGGATTTTATGTGATAGACCAACACAAAGTGGCACATAATTGTGACGTGGAAGGAAAACGATTTTCAAAATTTTTTTTACGAATAAATACTTTGTGAAATAGACCCAGGTGTGGAGATCCCAATAAAGCATTCTTCGTTACTACTAGAGGGTCCCTGCATCAGGAAACTAGACTGTTCAGTATGCAGATGACCCAGAATATCATAGGTGCCTCCTGTGACAGCCGGCAACTACAACACAGGCTCGTAAATGCACCTTGGTGTGTGTATGGTCACTCCCAGATGTCCAGAAGCAAGCGGTCGGGGAAAAGCTGGCCTCCAGGAACTCCAGAATGTAGACCAGCAGATGAGAGAAATTCTCTCCAACCCCAAAACTGGAAGACAGATTCACCAGGCCAGGAGCTACCCGAGTTTCATGGGCTAACAATTCAATATATTCATTAACTTGACCCACCACATTACAGGGAGGGTCTGAGAAATGACTGGAGAAAAGGGGGGTACCTCGGAGAGAGCCAGGTAACTTCCTAAGGGAAAGGTTCACAAGAGTGATAATGCTGTAGATACTGAGAAAGTACAATATTTTGTCTGCAGATAAAAATATCCCAGCACCATTTTTTTTTTCTGATGATACAAGATCCTGACCAAGCTTGGAGACATTTAGACCATCAGAAAGATGTTTTACCCTAGGGCCCACCTTGACTGTTCTATAGGAGGTCATCTGAGGGTCGCCACTATGGGTGTGCCATAAAAAGGCACCAGGGGGAAAAACTGGGGCCATCACCTTGGAGAAAACTCGGGGTGCAGAGACGAGACTGTACAATCTAAGCCTTGGGAGGGCGGTAAACAGTACTTAAACAATCCCCCTGAGGAAGCCACGTAAACCTATGGTGCACCGCGTAGGGGAGGAGCTTGCTGACGTCAAGGTGTGTTAGAGACACAAGGAACTGCAGTAATTATACTCCCTGGGAATATTGTAGCAAGCTGAATGGTTACTATTTTATGCTGTTATAGCCTGGTGCACTGTCAGTAGCATGAAAATGTCAGTGTTTGTCTTTATTTAAATAAAACTATTGTTCAGATTGTTTTTACTGATATAAGAACATACAGGTGGTATAGAAAAGAATCACCCCCTTAAAATAATCACATTTTGTTGCCTTGCAGCCTGAAATGAAGACAGACGCAGTTTTTGTTTTATACAGCTGTATTTACCCAGTGTAACTTATAACAACATCCAGGTAAAAGATAACACCAACATGTCAGAAAAAATAAAATAAAAAAACATCACTGAGTTGGAAAAAGGATCACCCCCTCCCCCCTTGTGCCAATATTTTGTTGAACCGCCTTTTGCTTTCATTCCAGCCTTTAGTCTGTTGAGAATTGTCTCTACTAACTCTGCACATCTAGACTTTGCAATATTTTCCCGGTCTACCTTCGCAGAACTGCTCAAGTTTAGTTACATTTGATGGTGATCGTCTGTGGAATGCAGCCTTCTAGTCATTCCACAGATTTTCTATGGGGTTTAAGTCTGGGCTCTGACTAGGCCATGCAAGGACATCCCGGCGCCTTCTCCTCCAACCACTGTGTGCTCATTGTTGCTGTGTGCTTTGAGTCATTGTCATGTTGGAAGATAAACCTTCTTCTTCACATTGACAACTTTCTGGTAGACAGCAGCAGATTTTCCTTAAGAATTTGAGGAAGAGACACATCTGTGTTCCCGATCAGCAGGAATTCCAGATCTCTCTTTCTCAGTCACTGACAGAATGTCGGTCTGCCTCGTTTACATAGGCAGACCATCGTTCTGTCTCTCCAGAGAATGATCGCGGGTGGCCGGTGGACCTGCTGATTGGCTCCCACTGTGTACAATCACAGAGGGAGCGTGGCTCTGGCGGTACGCGTCTCAGAGCCGATGGAGGATACCTTGTACATGCACGTGATTTCACGCTAAATGGCTGCCCTGCCCCAGTGCATGTACGTGGGGCGGTCCTTAAAGCGGGAGTCCACTGTTTTTTTTTTTTTTAAAAGCCAGCAGCTACAAATACTGCAGCTGCTGACTTTTAAAATAATGACACTTACCCGCCCAGCACGCCCGCTATGTCGGCACCCGAAGCCGATCTCTGGATCGTCTCTCGGGTGCTGCCCCCGCCATCTTGGGTATGGGAATCAGGAAGTGGAGCCTTGTGGCTTTATTTCCCGGTTCCCTACTGCGCATGCGCGAGTCGCGCTGCGCAATAAGGATGGTCCCCGCTGTCTCTGGGATCCGTGTGTTTCCCAGCAGGCAGCGGAGGACCTTCGGAAAGGGGCGTAGATTCTGCAGAAAGAGGCGTAACTTCTGCAGAATCTACGCCGGAAGTGGGTGCAGATACCTGTACTGTACAGGTACCTGCACCCCCTTCCCTCTGAAAGGTGCCAATTGTGGCGCCGGTGGGGGGGGGAGGGTTCCAATGAGCGGAAGCTCCACTTTAGGGTGGACCTCCGATTTAAGCAGTTTAAACCTAAGTTCATCTGATAGGAGGAAATGGAACAAAAGCACCCATTATAACCACTCTCTATATATTCCCTACAGAAATGTAAACTTTGATCCAGAAAACAAAAGAAGTGCTCATATAGGACTGATGAGGTCGGATACTCACTCTTTTTCTGTAGAGAGTTGCTGGATCAGCTTACTCTGATCCCGGATCTTCTCCCCCAGAGACTTGTTGGTTTCCCTGCCACAGAGGAAGATATCGATCGTAAATGTGAGAATAGGACGATTGTGGGTGCTGATAACAGCGGGTCTAGGTGACTTTTTCCTTTTGAAGAACTATAAATTCCAGCTAATCCATCCATTTAAAGAAAACTTACTTTTGTTCCCCGACCCAATCATTGACATTGGAGACGACCAGTTCACTTTCGCGGTGCAGCCGCCGGCAGTCTTCCCGCGACGCTTCCAGGGAGCTCCGCAGAGTCTCCAGCTAAAGTACAGAAAACAGAACTTGGAATCATCTAACACAAAAATTTAAAGGGTGCCGATCACTGTATTTTTATTTTTTTTTAAGAAGGTCAGAATGAACACGATGTGCGCACATACCTCACTGGTGGCCGCGTTGTACTTGACCTTTAGCTGGTTCATGGTGTTCTGCAGGTCATCCCTCTGTAGAAAGAAGAAAAATCAGGTCTATAAAAGAGCTTATGGTGCATTTATCATGTCCTAGAGCAGGGATATGCAGTTAGCGGACCTCCAGCTGTTGCAAAACTACAAGTTACATCATGCCTTTGCCTCTAAGTGTCATTCTTGTGGCTGTCAGAGTCTTGCTATGCCCCATGGGACTTGTAGTTCTGCAACAGCTGGAGGTCCGCTAATTGCATATCCCTGTCCTAGAGCAACTCTGTAGGTCATGTTTTAAGAAAAAAAAAAAATGCAGCCGCTGTTAATTTCTGTAAAATGCAATACGGCCACCTGGAGGCGCTCTGTACACAGATGGTATACAGAGCGTCCCCCAGAAATGTAATTTCCTGCTTGTGTGCACGAAGATAAAAAATTGGATTTTGGCATCCCCTGCAACAAAAATTAAATTTTTGGTGAGTAACTGAATGAATGATTTGTATAGCGCTGCAGTTGCGAACTGAATCGCCTCAAGGAGCTTGATCAGTTGTGTTGTCCAGCTTCTTAGAGGAGGAAGGTCTTGAGTTTCTTCCTGAACGCCCGATGGTTTTCTTCCATGCGGATGTAAGTCGGTAGGGCGTTCCATAGCCACGGTCCTTGGACTGCGAATCTTTGTTTTTCCCTTTGATTTGTAGTGGGATTTGGGAATGAGGAGGAGGTTTTGGTTAGATGATCGAAGACTGCGGTTGGGTGTGTAGTGTGTTATCTTCTCGCGAAGGTATTGAGGAGCGTTTCCTTGTGTGCATTTGTGGGTGAGGCAGAGGGTCTTGAATGTGATCCGATTCTTTACGATTAGCCAGTGTCGGCTCCTGCGGGCGGTGGAAATGGATTCCCAGGGCTTTCCCCCCCCCCCCGTTATCAGTCTTGCCGCTCCAAAGGGAAATCATGTCTAAAGGGATGCAGGCCCAGCAGCTTTCCTTATTAGAGCCCTGTGTGTGCAGCAGCTGATTGATAAAATTTCAAAACCACTCCCATACAGATTTAATGACCACATGGACACATAGAAACAAACCGCTATTTCTCATGAATAACGAAACCGTAGGAACCTGCAACAAAGTTTGTTACAATCCCTGCAACGTACAGAGATCGCCCAGAGGGGGGAGGGGTTTGTTTTCTCAACAAAAGTGGAGTTACTCTTTAACCACTTCAATACAGGGCACTTAGGCACCCTCCTGCCCAGAACAATTTTCAGCTTTCAGCGCTGTCGCAATTTGAATGACAATTGCACGGTCATGCTACACTGTACCCAAATAATTTTTTTATCATTTTGTGCCCACAAAGAGCTTTCTTTTGGTGGTATTTGATCACCTCAGGTTTTTATTTTTTGCGCAACAAATAAAAAAAAGACTGAATTTTTTTCTTTTTTTTTTCAAAGTTTTTCTTTGTTTCTGTTAAATTTTTTTGTAAATAAGTATGTGTTCTTCAATGACGGGCCCTGATATGGCTGCACTGTCAGGCACTGATGGGCACCAATGGGGTGGTACTGGTGGGCACTCATAGGTACTTATGGGTGGCACTGATAGATGGCACGGATGGGCACTGATAGGTGGGCAAGGATGGGTGCTGATAGGTGGCACTGGACACTGATGGGTGGCATTGCTGGGCATCACTGACTTACACATTTTCACATGTGTTACATGATGGTGTCAGTCAGTGCCCATTTGTGGGCACTGATTGGCACAGATTGGGCATTCATTTGCACATGTGGATGGCCATGGGGTACATACCTGGCCATCCACATGTTGCCCCCTTCCCTGGTGGTCTAGTGCAGGCACCTGAGTGGGGGCTACGCTGATAAACAATCAGCGCAGACCCCCTGTCAGGAGAGCTGCCGATCGGCTCTCCTCTAATCGCTGTCAGACACCAGTGAGGAAAAGCCGATCAATGGCTTCTCCTGTTTACATCGTGATCAGCCGTGATTGGACACGGCTGATCACGTGGTAAAGAGACTCCGCCGGAGGCTCTTTACCAAGATCAGCGTGTCAGACTGACACATCGATCCACCGATCGCCACGATGTGTGCCCCCCCACGGGTGCACGGCAGCATGTTATCCTGAAGGACGTCATATGACGCCCAGTCAGGATAACAGAACCACTTCCCGGACGTCATTCTGCTATTGACCGGGCGGGAAGTGGTTAAGGGACGAGCAGTTCTTGAGTGTTACCTCTTTGCCTTCTGTTTTCAGCTTCTCCATCAATACTGCGAGTTGTTCTTGGAGTTGCCTCACGTCATCTTCTCTTTGTTGGAGTTTGTGCGCATGCTCCTGGTGCAGCCTCTGCCAGTGCTTCAGCTGATTATTCATCTCTCGAGCGCGGCTCTCGCTTGCCTCCACCTATTACACAGGGACACTAAATCAGTAACCAATTCTCACATCCAGCTGTGTAAATACAAATTAACACATTATTAAAATAAAAAAAAACTACAGTGCATTTCCTTTTTTACACAATAAAAGGGGCTGTAAAGCTTTTTTTTGTATTAAAATAACAAACATCAGACATGCCTATACTTCCCTGCTCTGTGTAATCGTTTTGCACAGAGCAGCCTCCGATCTTCTTCTGGGGCCCCCCTGCCAGCGCTCCAGGCTCCTCCTCTTCATCAGGTGCCCCCGCAGAAAGCCGCTTTCCGTGGAGGCACTTGTGCGGGATCACTCAGCTATCCATTGAGACAGACAGCGGGACTCGGCCCGCCCCATCCCCCCCCCCGCATCACAGGATTGGATGGCTCCTGTTGCTATCAATCTGTCCAATGAGGAGAGAGACAGCGGGTGGAGCTGCTGCAGTTGTGCACATTGCTGGATCGGATCGGGCTCAGGTAAGAAAAAAGGTGAGCGAGGTCTGGGGGGGGGGGGGGGGGGGAGCTGCAGAATAGAAGTTTTTTACCTTAACGCATATAATATATTAAGGCGTAAAACCTTAAAGCGTTTGTTACCCCAACACTTCATATTCCTGATATGTGGCTGCTGTACAATGTATGAGAAAGTCTCCCGTTCTCTTTGTATTGCTTCCTTTGTGTGAAATCCCTGGTGTTCCTGCCAGTCCCCTTGCTTTCCTACTGAAAACTGACCATACTAAGCAGGAGAGCACACCATAGTCAGTTCTCTAGCTATGCAGGGAACATAGTGTACTTTCCTCCAATGATCATCCTGACACGCTGCCACACTGCACAGCCATTTTTTTTTTTTTTTTTTCATAATTCAATATTTTTTTTTGCACAGCCATTTACTGGGAAGCTCATTTTTTTTAGAAATGATCACATTCCCTGTGTTCCCTCTTTTCTCAGCTGCATAAGAGCTGGGGGGAGGAGAAGCAGCAGCACACGGAGCTTGCCAGTAAATGGCTGTGCAGTGTGGGGGCATATCAGGACAAGTCTGATCATTGGAGGAGAGTACACTGAGTTCCCAGCATAGCTAGAGAACTGACTATGGTGTGCTCTCCTGCTTGGTGTGGTCAGTTTTTAGGTGGAAGTGCTAACCACTCAGCCACTGTGCTGCCATGTTTATCATAAAAAAAAAAATCCCTTCATATAGGAGGTGGTAATTAAATATTGCAATAGAAAGACATGGATGGAGACAGAGCAAGACAGACTGAGCCCGTTGCACAGAGGAGAGACAACAGACAAAAACACAGAATCAAATGCAGCATAAAAGTGGAACGCTTGCACAGCAGGTGGTTTCTGGGGTTGGGAGATATTGATACCACCTTGAAAAGGCTTTGTTCCCCCCATAATACACCGTCTACCCCGCCATTTACCTCTTTCTCCTTCTGCTTGTGAAGCTCATGTACCGCGCTCATCTCCGCGCTCAGCCTGCGGATTCGCTCTTCCTGAGCCATACATTCCCTTTCCAGCTCCGCCTTCCTGTGTTGGCACCTCTGCAGCTCATTTTTCACAGCAGCCAGCTCTCTGTTCTTGTCACTGAGCTGCAGAGAAAAAAAATGTTCCATTATGACGCAATCTAAAAAAAAAAAATTTACCGGATTTGTGCTGCTGTAAAAGTGGCCTTGATCCTAACTTTACTTCATGTGTTATAGAGGAGCATTTTATAATTATCATTACAGCTTTACAGCAAGGAAGAAGTGCAACAAGATAGATACTTGATAATATTTTTTAAACCACCAGCCATTTACATAAAGACCCCCAGAAGATATTGCAACCATTGGTTTCTCTATGCAGTTACCTTACAGCAGTAAGGTGAGAGGCCACTTCACGCAGAGATGTCATTGCATGGAATGAAGAGACACATCAGTTTGCGCAGTTAAGTTTGTAGAACTACCCTTCACTGTTTTTCACCTTAATCTCAAGAAGACGGCCTCAGAGACTTGTTACACCTTCGCTTCACTGTGGACTTCATCAGGTTTGACTGTTGACGTCACTGTTGACTTCATCAGGGTTTATGTTGATCAGCATCATGAGCACCGATTGACTAATCACCCACGTTTGTTATACACGTCATCTGGTTTGTTGTGCAAATTATTTATTTGTTATTTGCTTGATTGTACGGAATCTGTTATTTGAAGAGTTTTTTGCATGTTTGGTTTACACTGCCCCCTTAATCACTTTGAATGCACAACTACATCAGTTGGAGGTGTTTTGATGTACGATGGGAGTTCAGCTTTAAAGATAACCTATTTAATATTTTGGTATCTTATTGTGCAACATTAAAAGAAAAAAGGTATGAGGTTGAGGCAGAAAATTGTAGTGGTGAGACCTGGACAGTGTTGTAGGTAAATTGATCTGGTCCGCTAAACAGGAATTTGTTTTCTTGATAAACACACCACCATGGGACCTGTACTGGTGCAGAAGGGGAGGAGGATGAGGACATACATTTTTGATTTAAAGTGGATGTAAATCCTGATATATACCCAGTGAGGTGACCAGTCTCAGATGATACAAATCTCCCTACATAAGTTTTACATGTATATCTGCTGTCTTCAGCTTTATATACCGCTTAGAAAGTGCACGTCATGTTAGAATTTCCTCTTCCTGATTCACCTGTGGGTGTGGATTCTCTGCTTACACTGGAAGACAGCTGATTGGAGGAAAAGCAACCCCCCCCCCCTTAGGCAGAGACTTTCAGAGCTGTGCTGTGATTAGACAAGCTCTCTGCTAATCTATTTCTAGCACCCACCCGACACTAAATTCTGCCTGGTTTTATCGCAGTTGACGGTGAACTTGTCAGAAGTTATCATGCTGATAACAGAAGAACGGAGCAGGAGAAAGCCATGGGACTTAGTGCTTGAGAGAGAGAGAGAGAGAGAGAGAGAGAGAGAGAGAGAGAGAGAGAGAGAGAGAGAGAGAGAGAGAGAAGAGAGAGAGAGAGAGAGAGAGAGAGGGGGAGGGGGAGAGGGGGAGGGGGGGAGGGAGAGGGGGGAGAGAGAGAGAGAGAGAGAGAGAGAGAGAGAGAGAGAGAGAGAAGAGAGAGAGAGAGAGAGAGAGAGAGAGAGAGAGAGAAAACACTGCAGATATATGTGCACAGCTTGAATTTCATGAATCGGGTTTACGTCCACTTTAAAGCGGAGTTCCACTCAAAAATGGAACCTCTGCTTTAAGGGAAGGTGACCCCCTGACATGCATATTTGGCATGTCATCTGTTTGGGGGGGGGGGGGGGGGAGAGCGGAAACCCTCAAAAATGAGGGTTCCAGCTCCCACTTCCTCCCGGGGTTCCGCGGAGCTGAAAGTCAGTTCACCTTTTTTTTCCCCTTCCCTCTCAGCAATCTGAGACATGTCACAGGTCCCAGATGATTGCCCGGCCAGGTGCCCTGCGCGGCTTGCGCAGTGGGTGCCCGGCTGTGAAGCCACCGCCGAGCGCCCACAGTGACAATGATACCAACGCAGGGAGGAGGGGGAGACGAGCGGGGCTTCGTTTCCCCGCATTGCTGGACCCTAGGCCCCCCATAGCAGCCGAAAAGCACAGATTAAACAGAGGCAAAGCGCCGCTAAAACGAGCGGCGTTTTAGTGCGAAGACGGCCCCAGTGTGCAAGGGGTCTAAAGATATGGGAACGAGCCCTCATGCACTGAGCATCCTGCATTACCTGCTCTCGGGCTTCGCGCTGGGCGGCCTGTGTAGCAGTCAGCTGGTTTTTCAGTTCCTGCAAACACTCTTGCGCAGTGTTCAATTCCTGGCTCCGCCCTCTCACGGTTTTCTGCACTGCCTCCTCCTCCGATCGCAGTCGTATCAGAGAATCCTCAAGACGCTTTGACTGCAAGAAAGAAAGCACATCTATTAGAATGATCAGACAGGAAAACATGAAGCGCAGTGGCTGCAGTTGATAAGATAAATGGATAGGAGACATCAGATTATTAGGGAGGCTTATGCCTGTAGCTGAAATATGAAATGGTCAAAGGTAGATTAATGTTGAAGCCGTGGCCAAAAACAGCAAGCACAGGACAAAGGATTAATCAACAGTATTGCCTTTATGTGCTCTACAGCTGATTTTTTTTTTTCCCCCCATTACTGATCTACCATGGCCTGTTCCACACTGTGTGGAGGTGGCAATCATGGCAGAGAAGGAAGACTATGCCTCTTCATAGCACAGCTTCCCTGATGACTGGTGACCTGATGACTGGTGTGAGAATATTCAAGAAGCAGTGAGATAAGTGTAGGAATGTAAAAAGCCACACAATTAATAAACCAGAAGCAGGGAGTTCCTTGCACTGGAGGTCCTCAGGTACAGCTTCCTCTCCAGCAAGGAGAACAGTGAACCACACAGCAGTGTCATCACTAGATCTCATTCCAAATCTTAGACGACTGGCACTCAGAGGTAGCAGTGCCTTATGTTATACCATCCTGCATATGTACAGCAATGAGGCTGTAGTCACAGGGTGTGCACTGCCATGTTTCACAGGAGAAAAAGGTAATTTTTTTAGTCTTTTTATTTCTCCATGTTCCCTATCAATTAGCAAAATGTCAAGTGGAACATCAGTCATTTTTTCATCTTTCCATCTATTAAATCTAATGCCCTTGTTGTTGTTTCAACCTTGGATAGTAAAACAGTAAATCCCTTATACAGCCCACTTCCTGTTTCCTGTCTGGTCATTAGACTAGGCAACAGCAGTAAGAAGAGCCGGAAACACTGTAATCCTTGAAGTGTCGTTTATTGGTACATCAGAGTGACAGTAAAACAATAAACTGATGCGTTTCGGCAATAGCCTTAGTCATAGCTGGTAGCCAGTTGTTTTACTGTCACTCTGATGTACCAATAAACGACACTTCAAGGATTACAGTGTTGCCGGCTCTTCTTACTACTGTTGCATTGGAGTGTGTTGGGACACATTGAGCCTCAGCACCTGTGAGTGGACCTGGTGTATGGATTGAGTTGTCCCTGCAGAGAGAGCTGTTACCTTTCTTCTTTTCCATGCATCATTACCCTAGGCTTGTGACATCATGCACATCTCTCTCATTCTTGTGAGCGTTTATCAGGAAGGGGGGGGGGGGGGGGTGAGTCATAAGAGGGCCAATGAGAGTGGCAGAGCTGGAGGTATGCCTCTGTGTTAATCCAGGAAGTGAATAGGCATCAGCTTTTGTGTCTGTTCCCTACTGCAGTAGTTATTAACTATCAATTATGTATGTGATTGAATGGATGTGGTAGGGTCAGACCCTGGGAGCTCCTTTATGGGTTGGAAGTGAGGTGAATGATATAGTGTACTCTCTAAAGTTTAACGCAATGGGACGACATGCACTCACCTCCTGGTTCTGGCTCTGGATCTTCCTCTGGGCTTGTTGCAGAGCGTTCTTGGTCAGTTCTAGGTGAGATGTGCTGTCTCTGGCCTCCTCCTGAGCAGACTGGTATCTTCTCTCCAGCTGTGTGTAGCTGCTCTGCAAGCTTTGTAGTGCTCTGTCTCTCTCTGCAAGCTGCAAGAACACATAGAGATTAAAAGCGTCGCCCTGCTGCTACAAAGCCGTCGTTTTATAGTGGCGGCACTCACTAGGCGGTCCGAGTGTTTGACCCTCAGGCTCAGCTCCTCCACCTCTCTCTGCATTGTATTCTCTCGCTCCTTGGCCTTGTGATGTTGTCTTTGGAGCTCCTCATGTCGGCTCTGCTGCTGCTCCAGCTCTGATCTGAGAGACTGCTGACTCGTGTTATGTTCCTGGAGCTGAATGTACAATGGCCTTGTCATATCAATATATACATATAATTATATATATATATATATATATATATATATATATATATATATATATATATATATATATACACACACACACACACACACACACACACACACACACACACACACACACACACACACACACACACACACACTGTGTGTTTGTATACGCACGCACGCACGCGCACACACACACACACACACATTATATATTATATATACATATACACACACACACACACCGTATTTATCGGTGTATAACACGTACATTCATTTTAAGAGGGAAGTTTCAGGAAAAATTGTAATTTTAAATAAGGCACTTTGAAGCAAAATAAGGGTCAGTGTCCATCTGCAGCCTCACCATTGCCATCAATGCAGCCTGATCAGTGCCCATCTGCAGCCTCACAAGTGCCTCATCAGACCACATCAATGCAGCAGCCTCACCGTTGCTATCAGTACAGCCTGATTGATGCCCAGCCTAGAGGGGACAGGGAGGGGGCGGGACGAGCGCCGACAGATTACATATAGTGAGAATCTCCTATGATAGACACAACAGTGGTCCAATGGTGGCCCAGGAGATGGGACTTCCTATTACAGAGGCCACCAAGTAAACAGGAGATTCTCACTGTATGTAATCTGGCGGCACTCGTCCCGCCCCCCTCCCTGTCCCCTCCGAGGCAGCTAAAATTCAAGTATTGGCATATAACACGCATGAGCTATATGAACCCGACTTTCATGGTGAAAAAGTGAGTGTTATACGCCAATAAATACAGTATATATATATATATATATATAAAATATATGTTTATTTTTTGTTTCACCATCTGTGAATCTGCAGCCCTTTAGATTAAACCTTTACTACCCAGAAGTAATATCTAGATGCTCAGGACAAATTTAGCAGAAGCAGCCTGCTTTAGTTAACTTGACAATAATGCCATGTATAATTTGCAAACCATTTTTTTTTCATATTTTAAAAGGTCAAAAGGGATTTTATTTGGTAAACTGTGTTAATAGAAACCCTGCCCTGATTTATTATTGTAGGCTGACTAATTTGCAAAAAGCTACATGTTTCTCTTTTAATATGCATTTTTTTAAATACTGTAATTATATTTGACATTTACAGTATTAAAAAGACTGACAATGCCACCTTCAAGCTGCAGTGCCATCTGCAGGCTTATATTATGTGTTATATTATGTGATCAAAATGTTATAGCTGGATAAGTTTATACTGTCTATTATGGGGAAGAAAAAAAATTTTTAACAGCAATTGGCTGGAAACATTTACCCTATTCAACAACTCCTTCCCTCGGCCAGTCTTGATAGTTGTGAAGGCAAAATTTTACCATTGCCACCATGAATGAGAAGATCCCACAAGACTCCTCTGTAAGGATCTTTAGGTTGCCAAGTCATTGGATTGCTTTTGCAAATGAGGATTGGAGCTGAACCTTCATTTGTCCAAGATATTTCATAGATGAATGCAACTAGAAAAATAGATTAGAACAGCTGGAGTTCCTAAGCTATTGTCTGCCAAATAAATCCCTTTTTAATGTAATTTTTTTTTTCAGGGTGGATTTGATTTAAATCACTAGCAAAAAGGCATGATTTAAATCATAATTTTTAACCACTTCAGCCCCGGAAGGATTTACCCCCTTCCTGACCAGAGCAATTTTTGTGATACGGCACTGCGTCACTTTGACAATTGCACAGTTGTGCGACGTTGCAGCCGAACAAAATTGACATCCTTGTTTTCCCACAAATAGAGCTTTCTTTTGGTGGTGTGTGATCATCTCTGCGGTTTTTATTTTTTGCGCTATAAACAAACAAAGAGCGACAATTTTGAAAAAAAAAGTAATAATTTTTTTTTTCTTTTTGCTATAATAAATATCCCAAAAAACAATAAAAAAAACTAAATTCTTCCTCAGTTTAGGCCGATATGTATTCCTTTACATATTTTTGGTAAAAAAAAAAAAAAAAATATCGCAATAAGGATATATAGATTGGTTTGTGCAAAAGTTATAATGTCTACAAAATAGGGGATAGATTTATGGCATTTTTATTATTATTATTATTATTTTTTTTTATTAGCGATGGTAGCGATCTGAAATTTTTATCGTGTCTGCGACATTGCGGCGGACACATCGGACACTTTTGGGACCAGTGACATTTATACAGCGATCAGTGGTATAAAAATGCACTGCTTACTGTTTAAATGACACTGGCAGGGAAGGGGTTAAACACTAGGGGGCGATCAAGGGGTTATGTGTGTTTCCTCAGCGTATTCTAACTGTAGAGGGATGGGCTCACGAGATCACTGCTCCCGGTCACAGGGAGCAGTAGATCCCTGTCATGTTGCTAGGCAGAACAGGGAAATGCCTTGTTTACATAGGCATGTCCCCCGTTCTGCCTCTCAGTGTCACGAGCGTGGGCCACTGGCAAACAAAGAGCTTGCGGGACCCGCGGGCATGCTCACGCGGCGTGCGCGTGCCCACTAGCCTGCGATTTAAAGGAGACGTACAGGTATTGTGCCAGCGTACATTGTGGTGCGCTGGTCGGCAAGCGGTTAAAGAGCAACTGTCATCTCTGTCCCGCAGCGGATCCTCCCCTGACCCGCTGTTGGCTCCTCCCCTGACCCGCTGTTGGCTCCTCCCCTGACCCGCTGTTGGCTCCTCCCCTGACCCGCTGTTGGCTCACAGACAGTCCCATTCAATTTAATGGGATGGCTGGTGATGCGGCAGTGACACAACAAGGTGAGGGATGTGGTAGCAGCGGGTGAGGGGATGCCCGCTAACAGGCGCTGCCATGATGGATCTGAAATGACAAGTACTCTTTAAATGTAAGGACTCATTCTTGCTGGTAGTTTAGAATTTTTAAATATTTGCAAACAAAATTAAGGTTTCCTATTTAGAATAATAATCTGTCAGGTTAGTAAATATTCCCAAACTGGGTCTCTTTTACAGACTGCATCCATTTTGCTCCTCAAGGGAGGAATAAAGCACTTCAAGCTATGCTTAGAAGGTTTCACTTTTATTTTTACTGCTTGCCCTTCCTCCTCACACTTAATACACTGGTACAGATGCATTTCTCTTCAAATAATCATACAGTTTGTAGTGTACATAGATTTGCAAAAGATAGAATATTCCTCAACTTTGTGTGAATGCACCGATGCAGTGCATGTTGTTATCTCAGCTTGCAGAACTTGGATACATTGAATGAGTTTAAATATTCTGTAATATTGCAGAATATACAGCCTCATGCTACATAACTGAGCGCCATTTCATTCCGAATAAACTAAATTGTTAATGTATCTTAAATAGAAAACTATTGTTAGATAGATTTTTACTCCAAAATCATTTTAAATTAAATAAATTTGATAAAAAAATAAAATAAAAAAAAATCTGATTTATAATCATAAAAAAATCTGAGTTAAAAAAACTAAAAAAAAAATAGATTTTTATCCACCCCGATTAAAAAAAAAAAACATATGACTTATACACCTGTATATTGAGGCATTCTTTTGAATAAAAAAAAACTGGGGGGGGGGGAAGTTGGATGAGAAGTATCTCATTTCTTTGGTTGGACCTTAGTGCATTGGATTACCTGTTGCTGCAGAGCGATGCGTTGCTCCTGGTCACTGGTCTGCTCCAGCTGTAGTTTGCTCAGTGAGTGCTGCAATCTCAGGGCTTCCTGGGACGATGACTGGTGTCTCTTTTTCGCCTCATTCAGCTCCAGTTTCAGGCGTTCCACCAGTGTCCTATTCACACACATGGGATTAAGTGGCGGAGGCACAGAACACGGATTACTGCAGGTGACAGACAAGTACAATACCTGCATTGTTCCAGCTCCTCGTCACTGGTAATCACTCGCTCCCTCAGCGAGCGCATCTCGCTTTCCAACTTGCGTAGGTGTTGCTCCTGTCTCACCACCTCAGCTACGCGATCACTCAGCTGCTCCTGGGTGCTCTGGAGGGCGCTCTCCACCAAAAGAGTTTTCTCCTCCTGTCCCGCCAATGTCTGCACTGGTCACAAGAACATGCACAGTTATTTTTACAGAGCACCATTCACCTTGGATCCTATGGACCTAAAGGGCGCATAGCAGTGGTGACCTGTGCATTGTGGGCGCACAGGTACCACCCCCCCCAACACCGCCTCCCTATCCATGCGCCTGGCCCCTTTCAGGGCACTGGGCGCATGGATTCCTATGGCGGGAATGGGGGGGGGTGGTTTTTGAAGCACATGATTAGAGCCAGAGGCTCTAATAGGTTTAAAAAAAGGGTGAGCTCGGAGCTCAGAGCACTGCGTTCCAATCCCACACAGTTTTTTGACTATAGCAAATGAATGTTCGCTATTTTCACACTAAATCTTCTCCCTGCCAATCAGGAAGCAGGGGTGAGAACCGTTTCCCGAATGGCCAATATGTCAGGCGATCCTATTGGATGCCTGCTGTGGAGCCAGAGAGGAAGCCCGCCAGTATGGAGCCCCTCCCTGGACCCCACATCCGCTAGCCTGGAGCCGCTGCCTGGACCCCGCACTAGGGTTGCCACATCATCCCTTTAATCCAGGACACATATTAATTACTGAGGATGATTTAATGCAGATAAGGCACCAAGTGAGTTTAATTACCACCTTAATCAGCCACCTGTGTAATTAATGTGTGTCCTGGATTAAAGGGATGATGTGGCAAACACTACCCTACACCAGCTAGCCTGGAGCCGCTGCCCAGACCCCGCACCTGCTAACCTGAGCTGCTGCCCAGACCCTGCACCTGCTAGCCTGGAGCCGCTGCCTGGACCCCCACCCGCTAGCCTGAGCCGCTGCCTGGACCCCGCACCTGCTAGCCTGGAGCCACTACCTGGACCCCACACCCGCCAGCCTGGAGCCGCTGCCCAGACCCTGCACCCACTAGCCTGGAGCCGCCGCATGACCCCGGACCCACTAGCTTGAGTGGCAACCCAGACCCCGCACCCACTAGCCTGGAGTTTCTGCTGGGTTAGCTAAATATACGGGTAGGGCCAGTGGCATGCAGTCTAAAAGAACTATGGGCTATGAAATATGTAGTCAACTCTTAGTAACCTAGCCATATAGTACAGCTGCACATGGGTGATAAAAAAGTATGAATGTGAATACAGATTTCTTGAAAGGTAGATCACAACCTACATAGTAAATACAGGTATATCTGAACTCAAAATAACTTTTTGTCTTGTATCCCTCCTCATAAATTATTAGTACACTTGCTGGTATGTGGGGGTGCCTAGGCACTCCTGTGAATAAAGTGGTTCATTGTTCTATATCCACAGAGGGAGATCATCTAAGATACTGCTGCCTCTGACTGGTAGACTTATGATTTGGTGATGTCACTCCGGTGCTGCTCATCGTTCTCCTTGCTGGAGAGCAAGTTGTACCTGAGAACCTGCAGGGTAAGATAACCCTACTTCATTTGTTCTGTGAATCTGTACTTCCTCCACCTCTCTTGTTGCTACTTAAATATTCTCCCACCAGTCATCAGATCACCAGCCATCAGATCACCAGCCATCAGATCACCAGCCATCAAATCACCAGCCATCAAATCACCAGCCATCAAATCACCAGCCATCAAATCACCAGCCATCAAATCACCAGCCATCAAATCACCAGCCATCAAATCACCAGCCATCAAATCACCAGCCATCAGGGGGGCAAATATCTGTACGCCAGGTGGGGACTTACCTGCCTCCTGGTGGAGTTTGTAGGTCTCTTGCAACTCCTTCTTTAGCTCCTGCATTTCTGTCCTCAGGGCAGTATTCTCCTTGTCTCTCTGCTCACAATCCCTCTGTGTACTCTGCACTCTCCTCTCCATTGCCCGAGCAGACTCCTGGTGGCGCTCGATCTCTTGACTTAGCGATTTCAGGGTGCTGCGAGCTTGAAGAAGATCGGCTTCTGACTGACGCAGGAGAACGTCACGCTTATGGATTGCCTGAAGGATGTGCGGAATGTCAATTTACATATATGTGGAGGAACATGTGACACACTGGCCTTTCCTTTCTCTCTTTCATTTGCACTCATCTCATTCTGAATAACATTGTCGCTGCTCTTTACAGGTACAATATTTACAAGGAATTGGACAATATCATTAAAGGAATCTGAAAACTCCTCGCTTCATACAAAAAAACTGTTCATACTTTACTGAACTCTAGGTAAACAGCTAAATACACAGATGACACACATACACTGTATGTATGTATGTGTGTATATATATATATATATTTATTTAATCTACCTGCCTAAGGATTTGTATTTCTGTCCATCCAGTCGTGGGACTTAAACAGCTCTGCCACACAGCACGGTCCTGTCTGGTATGGCAGAAGGCCTGATTTTTCCATGCTGCAGTTAAGTAATACCCGTCTTTCCCCCAGCCTGTGACTTTAAATTGCAAGTTGAAGCAGCATAATAACGAGCTCATCTCTGTGTTACTCTGCTTACTCCTCCTATCAGCATGGTCTCTTGTCAGCACATAAACTGACCACCTTCTTGTGCTGCTTCTCCCTCTCCCATTCTTAGTTCTGTTTTATAGTGGTTTGCAATAGGCCAATAATAAGTTAAATTCAGTTACTGATAGCATTTAAAAATATACATTTAGTTGTATTAATCAATGCAGAGCTGCGTTCATGTGGGTCTTTAATATTTGCCTAGAGTTCAGCTTTAAACAGGTTTACTACTGGATATTATAAGAATGTTTTTGTTTTGCTGGATATCTTTATGTGTATTGGAAAGCAGGAAGGGGGTTACTAGATAATTGTCCTATTTGGGAACCACACTATGTACCAAATCTATGTTCCATCTCCAGTGTCTCCCCCTACTGGCCTAAACTCCCTCACCTACATAACTCCCCCGAAACTCTCAGTATCTTTGCTTCCTACCTGCTCTTTATGGCTGGTCAGCTTGTTGTTCTCTTTCAGTTCCTCCTGAAGTTTCTGGATCTGCTGCTGTTGCTCGGACACAAGTCGCTTGTGCTCCTGAACTTGGGTTTCGGTGTTTCTTCTTAAAGAAGACACCTCCAGCTGCAGCCGCTCCACATCTGGGCAAAAGATGACACAGTGAGGGACTCCCAAATTTCTCAGCATGATGCTTTATTTATTGGGCGGATGTCCTAAGATTACCTTTCATAGTGCTGCTTCTCTGCTCTCTTTCCTTAGTTAGATCCAGTTTGACTTCCATCAGGAGAGCCTGACTGCGCTCCGTCTCCTGCATCCGCCTCTGCACCTCCTCCTCCGACAACGTCAGTTCCTGAACCCAGGGACAGAGTTACTACACACAGGATACAATGGGCACTGTGGAAACGTAGGCAGCACTCCCGCAGTCTATCCACTCACCTGGGTTAGCTGGCGCACGAGCCTCTCCATGTCCGCATAGCTGCTATCGCTGTATCTATGGGTCGCTTTATAGGACGAGAAGTCCGTCTGCAACTTCACAAGGTCTTCCTCAAACTCCACCGCCTGCCAGAGCAAAAAAGCCACGTCAGACATAGATCATTTTATTACATGTTAAAGCTCCAGCATCATCTCAATAAAAATACAAATAAAAATAAATGTATGTATGTATGTATGTATGTATGTATGTATGTATGTATGTATATATATATATATATATTTATATTTAAATATATATTTATATGTTTGTAAGGGGAGTCATTTTTACATTTTTCTCCTCCAAATATTTAATTTTGTATTGCTTTCACTGTGCTACTTTTATTTATTTTTTTATGGGGGGGGGAGGCTGCAACATACACTACGTGGACTGCTTTAAACAACAGGAGATATGGAAAGAGAAGAAAAACATTTGAAAAGGAGCCTAAAGCTCCATCTGCTGGCTTGATAGCTACATGCAATATTTTATTTATATATATATATATATATATATTATATATATAAAATGTAAAAAATATAAAATTATACGTGTGTAGGGGGAGTGATTTTTACATTTTGCTCCTCCAAATATTTAATTTTGTATTGCCTTCACTGTGCAACTTTTTTTTTTTTTATGGGGGGGGGGGAAGGCTGCAACATACACTATGTGGACTGCTTTAAACAACAGGAGATATGGAAAGAGAAGAAAAACATTTGAAAGGGAGCCTAAAGCTCCATCTGCTGGCTTGATAGCTATATGCAATATTTTTTAATTGCCTAAGAAATATGTTCAAACTTACTATATACTTATATGCACACATACAATTGCCATACTATTGTCTGCATTTGCCAGTCCAAGAGTGATCTAGAACCCGTGTACACTGACCTGACTCTGCAGTTGTGCAGCATGTTCTCGCACAGATTGCAGGATCTCTTTGCTCTGTTGTGCGTGTTCCCGGCTAGATGTAAGGTCCACCTGCGTTTCTTGAAGCTCATGAGTCAGCTGATCAATGGCTTCCTCGCAGCCCTCCAGCTCTGTACATTTCCCCTCCAGCTCCTGCTGCAGAACCAGGAGTTCTCCGCGCAGGGAGGACAGACGGGAATCCCGCTCAGACACCTGTAAAGAATCGCAAAGTGAAGAGTGCAAGTGATGATTAATTGCCCTGTGACTGGTCTGCTGTCTTTTAGAGGAGTCTGTTATTAGTAGTTTATAGTCCGCATTTTTGATCATACATAGAGCAAAGGAGGGTTCAGCAGAGAGCCTAAAACTACAACTGAAGTCTCCTCTATAACAGTCTATATATGCACTAAATCCAGGTACTATGCAATACACAGGCCTCTAAAGTAAACATAAAACTTCCTTTACCTCCCCTGAGTAAGCCAAATCCTCCTTGATTGGTGTCTCACATGCTCCCTTCCTCAGGCACTGCAGCTCAAAGTAGGAGGGTTTTTAGCAAGTGCAGTCAATCCAGAAAGCAGTGAGCAAGACTATGTGTGGCCAGTTGCTGATTTATAATGACAATCCTGATAGCCACACCCCCAGCAACATTTTGTTATCCCACTACTAGTCACAGACAGGCCCAGCCTACATGAGAGTGGCAAATGCTGCGCTGAATTCATGAGCAGTGCAGGAGTGTTGTCACACCATTGCAGGATGTGGAGCTGGGTGTACTTCACTGGCAAGCTCAACAGGTGACACCTTGCAGGGGGCTAGAAGTATGTGACAGATCTACCTTTAAATAAATGCTGCAGCTCATGATTTTTTTAATGAAAGGCCACAGTTACTTTAGTAACTGAAGGGACTGAACACATAACTGGTAAATGAAGGGGCTGCACACACAACTTGCATATGAAGGGACTGCACACATAACTGGGGCTGCACACATAACTGGTAAACGAAGGGGCTGCACACATAACTGGTAAACAAAGGGGCTGCACACATAACTGGTAAACAAAGATACTGCACACATAACTGGTAAATGATGGGGCTGCACACATAACTGGTAAACGAAGGGGCTGCACACATAACTGGTAAACGAAGATACTGCACACATAACTGGTAAATGATGGCACTGCACAGACAGCTGGTAGACAATGGGGCTGCAAACGACTGGTACTTGAGTTTTGCATAGCTGCTAGCTTATTCATTCACACATTTTTGTATTTCCCTTTGACTTTTATGGGTAGAGAAGCAGTTCTGATGCAAACAAAAGCCAGTTGTCACAGGTCAGTAAGGCACAAGGTGAAGTGCAATTACCCCATAGCAAGCCTCTCTTATTCTCATCCAAACAGATTAAAACTGCTCAGCGTGCCTTTATAACAGTGGTCTCCAAACTGCGGCCCTTTGCTTGCTTTTATCTGGCCCTTGGAAAACTACTCCATTCACCGACACCAATGAAGGGCACAATTCCTACCAATGACACCAACAATGGGGCCCAATGACACCACAGATGGGGCACAATCTAGCGTCCCCCATGGGAGGGTAAACACACACCTCTTGTTTCATGTCCCGCACTTCATCCTCCATCTGTCTCAGACTGGCTTCCAGCTCTCCCACTCGGCTCACACAGGCCTGGTACTTGCTGCGGTAAAGCTCCATGCTGCTATTGGAAGAGTTACACTGACTCTCTGCACTGACTGCTCTCTCCTCGGCCTCCCACAGTCGTGACTGCAGCTTCTGCAACTCATCGTCCCGCTGACGCAGCTCATCATCTCGGTGGGACACCTGGGACAAAGGGGGAAAGCAGTGAGGATTGGCAAATTTGTAAAAGACTTCAAAATTCCAGGGTCTACATTTGTGACCTCATGACTCCATGGGGGGTGATTTACTAAAACTGGAGCACTCAGAATCTGGTGCAGCTGTGCATGGGAGCCAATCAGTTTCTAACCTCAGCTTGTTCAATTAAAGTGATTGTAAAGGCAGAAGGTGCATTCTATGAATTAAGATAAAAAGCCTTCAGTGTGCAGAAGCCCCCTTCAGCCCTCCTAGTACTTATCTGAGGTCCCTCTGGATCCAGTGATGTTGTAGGAGTGTCTCAGCTGCCCGGGACTCCCCTCCTGATTGGCTGAGACAGCAGCACGGCTATACTGGCTCCCACTGCTGCCACCCAGGAGAGAAACGGGGTGGGGTAAGGCCGTAGCTCCATGTCTGAATGGACACTGGGAGCTGTGGCTTGGCTCGGCTGCCCCCATAGCAAGTTGCTTGCTGTAGGGGCACTCAACAGGAGGGAGGGGCCAGGAGTGGCGAAGAGGGACCCGAGAAGAGGAGGATCTATGCAAATCCACTGGACAGGGCAGGTAAGTATAACATGTTTGTTATTTTTAACTAAAAGAAAAACACGACTTTACAATCACTTTACCCACTTCAATACCGGGAACTTTCACCCCCTTCCTCAGGCCAATTTTCATCTTTTAACGTTGTCACACTTTGAACCGCTAAGTGGACAGTATAACATTTTGTATGTTTTAAATGGAATTTGATAAAATTGTTTAGGTGATACTCAGTCTCATGTCCATGTACAGTCCTATGACTACAAATGGTGTTCTAGTATATTGTAGGTAAACAAAACCTTTTCTCTGGCACTTATAATCTACCTCTGTATCCTTTGGGTTTAGCCAGTGCTCAGCACTTTGGGTTCAGCCTGTGCTCTCTACATCTATGGGGGGCGGCTGGTTTTCAAAAGAGCTCCTAAAAATCAGGAGAAGTCGCGGTACTTTTACCTGCTCCTCTAGCTGCAGCTGTAGATGTTGTGCCAGGTTCAGGTCCTGTGCCAGTCTCTCCATCTTCGCTCTGCAGTGCTGCAGTTCCAGCTCCTGCTCCTCCTTCCTCCTGGTAATGGTCTCCAGCTTCTCCTGGAGCCGCACGGCGTCATTCCTCATCCGCTCCGAGTCTATCTGGTGTGTCTGCTTCAAAGAAGAAAGCTGCTGCTGCAGCCTCTGCATCTGTGGAGATGAACGTTGACTAATCAAAGCCTGTCACCTTTGGGACAACGCATCTTACAACCAATTTTTTTAAAAAAAACAAGACACTGAACTACAAAAACAGAGTAAGCCCTTGTACACACGGTCGGAGAATCCGTCGGAATGTGTCCTATCGGACCGTGTTGTCGGATAATCCGACTGTGTGTGGTCTGCGTCGGACTGATTCCGTCGGAATATCCGTCGGACCCAATTTTCCAACTTGTTGGAAATATTTTCCGACCAACTGGTTCGATCGGACATACTCCGATCATGTGTAGAGAATTTTGATTGGACCAAGTGCCACGCATGCTCAGATCAAATTCCTACATCAAAGCTATTGGCTACTAGCCTGAACATAGTCCCATCGTAATGAAATAACGTCATCACGTTCTGAATGATCGGATTTTTCGACAACTTAGTCCGACCGTGTGTATGCAACAGTTGCGGACAAGATCCGACGCACAAAATCCGACGGATTTGGTTGTCGAAATGTCCGACCGTGTGTACAGGGGCTAAGAGATCATAGACGTGAGGTTCCAGCTCTCCATTAAGGCTCCATTCACACTAGCGCGACTCCAAAGTCTCAAGATTACCAGTGCAACTTTGAGTGCGACTTTACACTCTCTGGATCAAATTTGCATCAAATTAGTGCAGGCACCTTTTCAAAGTTGCTGCGACTTTAAGTTGCACCGATTTGAAAGGGTGCCATTGAAAAGAATGGGCTGCAGCTTTGAAAGTCCCATGACAAGTTGCACAAGTGTGACTGGAGCCTAAAGCCTCGTACACGCGGTACGATTGTTGGCCAACCGAGCGTCTGATTTTTGTCAAAAGGGGCGTGCGCCAGGATCTTGTCTTGCATACTAACGGTACACAATTGTCGTGCCACAAACACGAACGTAGTGATGTACTATGATGAATTTCAGCTCTTGAGCGCCGCCCTTTGGGCCCCTTCTGCTAATTTCATGTTTGGTGAGCATCGATTCTGATCATGCGTGTTTGTACTTTCGACTTTTGTGTGACTGATTTGTGTACTGACCATACGAAAATCAAACGTCAAAGCGTCGCCCGCCGAAAATTTACTAGCCTGTCATCCAATATTTGTTGGCTGAAAGTTGGACAACAATTGTCAAAAGGAGCGTAAGAACGGTAAGATTTTATGACAACAGTCTGTCAACAGACAATCCCCTGCCAACAATCGTACCGTGTGTACCAGGCTTTAGGGAAGCAGGACGGATTGTCAGATGAGTTGTTATGGGTGATATTCTTTCAACTTTAACCACTTCAATACCGGGAACTTATACACCTTCCTGCCCACACCCATTGTCAGCTTTCAGCGCTCTCACATTTTGAATGACAATTGCACGGTCATGCGATGCTGTACCCAAATAAAACTTATACATTTTTTTTCCCCACAAATAGAGCTTTCTTTTGGTGGTATTCAATCACCTCTGGGGTTTTTATTTTTTGCGCTCCAAATGAAAAACGAATGAAAATTAAAAAAAAAAAATTTTTTTAAAAAAGTGTTCCTTCGTGTCTGTTACAAAACTTTTGAAATAAGTACGTTTTCTCCTTCACTGATGAGGCTGCACTAATGGGAACTGATGAGGCAGGACTGATTGGCATTGATGAGGTTGCACATATATGCGTCACTTATAAGCAGCACTGATGGGAACAGATAGGTGGAACTGATGGGCAACGATAGGTGGCACTGATGGGCAATGATAGGTGGCACTGATTGCACCACTGATAGGTGGCACTGATCAGAGATGCTGGCAGGCATTACAGATGGGCACAGAGTGCCATCCCTAATGGGCAATGATTGGCATCCCTGGTGGACTCTAGTGGGCTTACCTGGTGGCCAAGGGTGGGCATCCCTGGTGGTCGTGGGTGGGTATCCTCAGGGGGGGGGGGGCTGCACTGATAATCAATCAGTGCAGCCCCCCGTCAGGAGAGCAGATGATCAGCTCTCCTCTACTCACGTCTGTCAGCGTGAGTGGAGGAAAAGCCGATACACAGCTTTTCCCGTTTACACTGTGATCAGCTGCAATTGGACACGGCTGCTCACGTGGTAAAGAGCCTTTGTTAGAGGTTCTTTACCTAGATCGGAGATGCGGTGTGTCAGATTGACACACCACAGCACCAATCACGGCTTATTCTGCTGGACGTCATAGGACACCCAGTCAGGATAACTGAACCACTTCCCGGCCGTCATTCTGCTATAGGCCGGACGGGAAGTGGTTAAAGAAGTGGTACAAAAAAATTATTAAAAGCCAGCAGCTATAAATATTACAGCTGCTGACTTTTAATAAATGGACACTCACCTGTCCCGGGTTCCAGCGATGTCGGCAGCCGAGACCGATCGATCGCTCGGCTCTCGGCTGCTGTCACCGCCATTCTAGGTGAGGGAATCAGGAAGTGAAGTGTTGCGGCTTCACTTTTCGGTTCCCTACTGCGCATGCGCGAGTCACGCAGCGCAATGGGAATGGTCCGCGCTGTCTCTGGGACCCGTGTGTGTCCCAGCAGACAGCGCCGGGACAGGAAGAGGCGTAGACTCCCGTGGGAGTCTATGCCCGGAAGTGGGTACAAATACCTGAAAGGTGCCAACTGTGACACCGGAGGGGGGGGGGGGGGGGGGAGGGTTCCAATGAGCGAAAGTTCCACTTTAGGGTGGAACCCCACTTTAATTAAGCATTGCTGTGATGTGCTCTGTACCTTACAACAAATCCTATGGCTCTCTGTCCCTCTCTTACCTCTTCTATACTGTCCTCTGTTTCCTGCTGAAGTCTCTGTATGATGGTTTCATTTTCCATGGCGGTACTTTGTCGCTCTGAGCAGATCTCTTGGAGGCTGTGTACATCACTCTGCAGGTTTTTCAGCTTAGAGCGAGTGCTACTCAACTCCTCCTCACGTTCGGTGAGCTGCAGAATATGTCAAACATCAATACAGATTTTCACTGGTGAAAGTAAAAAAAAAAAAAAAAAAAAAAAAAACACGAGAGAATGCAGCATATACAGTATAACTACTACGAACGCTAATATTTTGTAATTTGATGATCTTAAAATGTACCTTTCTATTTTAATCTGTTGCTGCTATGATTTTTTAAAGCGATCAAAAAAGTAAATAAAAATAAAATTAAATAAAATGTTGCTTTCTTGCAATATGGCAAATCAGGGCCATCTGTACACTGTTGTTATGATTGGCTTACTGTGTTTTCAAGAAGTCTGAAAAATAATTTAGTTACGAAATCGAAATTCGAAAAAAGAGGTTTGTTATTCGGACGTATACGAATTTCCAAACAACAGTAATTTCAACGGATCCAAAATAAATTAGAACGAAACAACGTAACAAAATAATGAATTATCTGAATTTTTAAACCAACTCAAATTCTAAAACGAATCTGAAATGGAAAAACATATTGCAATAAATACAGTAAGGTATACAAAGTGAAAAAAAGATGATGATTCCTGTTTAGGCTGCTTTATAGAATAGAATAGGATAAAATAGAAAAGAAAAGAGGAAAACAGAATAGAAGAGAATAGAAAATAAAAAATAAAAGAATAGAATTGAATAGAATATACAAAACAAATTCTGAAATGAATTATTCTAACATAATGAATATGATGAACCAAAAGTAATAACTTAAAGTGGAGTTCCACCCAAAAATGGAACTTCTGCTTTAAGGAATCCTGACCCCCTGACATGCCACATTCCATGCCACATTGGCATGTCATTTTTTTTGGGGGGGGAGTGGGTACCTAGTTTTGACAGGTACCTGCTCCCACTTCTGCTCATGGTGCCGCGGCACAGAGCGGAAGTTCACCTCTCCCCCCTCCCTTCCGGCAATCTTCTGGGACACTTCACAGGTCATTCAGAACGCACATCGCGACTCGCGTATGCGCAGTGCGCACCCGGTTGTGAAGCCGCAAGCTGTGCCAACACTTGCAATGCCGGCGCCGTGGGGAGGAGAAGCGAGGTTTCGGACGGCCGCATCGCTGGACCGTGAGTGTGTGTTTATTAACCACTTGCCAACCGCTGTCAGCAAATATACGTCGGCAGAATGACACGGCTGGGCAAAGTTACATATCCGTACATTACTTTGAATTTCCCGCCATGCGCGCGTGCAAGCTCTGTGACCGTGCCTGCGGACTCGATCGCCGTGGGGATACCCACGATCGTGTCATGGACCTGAAGAACGGGGAGATGTCGATGTAAACAGCATCTCCCTGCTCTGCCTAATGACAGGACACCGATTGTCTGCTCCCTGTCATCGGGAGCAGCGATCAGTGTGGTGTCACACACAGCCCGTCCCCCAGACAGTTAGAAACACTCCCCTAGGACACACTTAACCCCTCCCTGCCCCCTAGTGGTTAACCCCTTCACTGCCAGTGACATTTTTTACAGCAATCAATGCAATTTTATAGCACTGATCGCTGTATCAATGCCAATGGTTCCCAGAAATGTGTCAAAATTGTGCGATGTGTCCGCCATAATGTCGTAGTCATGATAAAAAAAGGTGACAGCCGCCATTACTAGTAAAAAAAAAAAAAAAAAAAAAAAAAAATTATTAATAAAAATGCCATAAATCTATCCCCTATTTTGTAGACGCTATAACTTTTGCGCAAACCAAAACAATAAACGCTTATTGCGATTTTATTTTTTACCAAAAATATGAAGAAGAATACATATCGGCCTAAACTGAGGAAAAAAATTTTTTTTATATATTTTTGGGGGATATTTATTATAGCAAAAATAATTTTTTTCAAAATTGTTGCTCTTTTTTTTTTGTTTATAGCGCAAAAATAAAAAAAACGCAGGGGTGATCAAATACCACCAAAAGAAAGCTCTATTTGTGGAAAAAAAAGGACGTACATTTTGTTTGGGAGCCACGCCGCACGACCGCGCAATTTTTCAGTTAAAGTGGCGCAGTGCCGAATTTGCAAAATGTGCTTTGGTCAGGAAGGGGGTAAAATCTTCCGGGGCTGATGCGGTTAATAGAATACCAGGGATGTGGCAACTACACCTTGATCTGATCTGGCGAAACCCTCCTTTTTTGTGATGATGTCACAGGGGGACATAGCAGTGTGGGACCCGGTGGTGGCTGCAGAGAAGAGGATCTCAGCAGGAGAAGGCTGGATCCGCTGTGTGGGTGAGTATATGAACTGCGGCTAGGGGGAGAAAAATAAATATTGGGGGGCGGGGTTTCTCTTTAATTTCTTCAGACTACAAAAAAAAGATTCTGCTATAAAGTTTGACATTATTATTAAAATTATAAATAATTCATGTGAAGGGGTTTGAATTTTTCTCAGTAAGACGGAGAAAAACTAAAAGGTTTGTTAAAATTTGTATCTTTTAAAGCAATGTCTTCAGACAAACACATTTTTCAGTTCCATTTAAAGATCCCCCTCGTTGATGAGGACAGCGGGTCCCAGCAGGCCCCCCGCTTCATACCTCACTCCTCGTTTGCTGCAGCTCTTGTTCTCTGGCAGTCAGGTCTGTTCGGATGTTCAGTATTGTCTGATCCCTGTTGGAGACCTGAATTATATATGATGGGTACAGAGTTACTATGAGGTTTTGGCTGCATACAGAACAGAAAGTATAGAATAAGAAGCTGTGATAGAGATAGACAAGGACACGGTTGGAATACATAAAGATGAGTCTATTGAGCTACAATACAAAGCAAACAGATCCTGTCTAATCACCTCTTTCTGGGCAGCTTTGTGCTTCTCATTGATGATGCCGAGATCTCGCTCCAGTCGCTCCACAGTGCTGGTGAGCTGAGATATCTCCTTCTCCTTGGCTCTCTGATCCTCGGTCACAGCCGCTATTCCCTGTCTCTGCTCTTCCACCATTGATTCACACTGACTCAGCTATTAGGAAGAAAGGAAACGATGTGAACAATCAGCTATATATATATATCAGTTCCCCATCTCTGCACATCTTCAGCTTCATGAAAAAAATCAACAATACCATTAAGGCTACTTTCGCATCAAAAACGCATATGCGTGGTGTCCCTAACTGGAACAGGATGAATGACGGCCCATAGGTCACAGCGCTTTGCTATACAAAACCATGCACCCCCGACCCCCCCCCCCCCGGATGAAGTCTCTTGTGACGAAACATATAGGGTGGAGTTTACATACGTGCCGTCACCACGCCAACGCCTATCCTGCCGAGTACACAAGCTGATTTTGCTTCCATGCTGCTTGCTGCCTTTGGATTTTGAGATGCCAATTTTATTTAATGACATTGTGAGTGCCCTCAATCCCCCTTTTTTTTTTAAGTTTTAAATGTATTTACACTATGTGGATGCTCCTTTTCATTACATATCCATGATGGGAATGCGTTCTTGCTTATCCACGGAGTTGCCATTTGAATTTGCTTTATCTTTCATCCTGTGATTGGATGACATCTGCTACCGCTTATACACATTGGGCGTTTGTGACTCTGTAATAGAGTTCCAGCATTCTGGTAAACTACCTTTATCTAACTTTATGTGGTGGTGGATCACGTGGTTATATCATATCACTTATTATTTTGGATTACACAATCTTCATGGACACTTTGTCAGGGCCCGGGCTCAGACCTTTTTTCTCTGAGCTGGCCGCTCAGCTGTGCACTAACTACCAGCTCCTATCGCTTCAGTGTTACTCAGCTGTTGATGATCCTGCTCATCAGTCCTGCCTACTTAAAGAGGGATTCCACCTAAAAAAAAAAAATATTAAAAGGCAGCAGCTATAAATACTACAGCTGCTGACTTTTAATAAATGGACACTCACCTGTCCCGGGTTCCAGCGATGCCAGCAGCCGAGGCCGATCGATCGCTCGGCTCTCGGCTGCTGCCGTCACCATTCTAGGTGAGGGAATCAGGAAGTGAAGCGAATCGGCTTCACTTCCCAGTTCCCTACTGCGCATGCGCGAGTCGCACAGCGCAATAGAAATTCTCCGCGCTGTCACTGGGACCCGTGTGTGTCCCAGCAGACAGCGCGGCAGGACAGGATATGACATAGACTCCCACGGGAGTCTATGCCCGGAAGTGGGTGAAAATACCTGTCTTTGACAGGTATCTCCACCCCCCTCCCCCCTGTAAGGTGCCAATTGTGACACCGGAGGGGGGGAGGGTTCCGATTAGCGGAGGTTCCACTTTAGGGTGGAACCCCACTTTAAGCCGTCCAGCCCAGAAGATCTCTGCCTTTGCCTTGGTCAACATCACAGAGACTATCTCCTGCATTCCTGTTAAAAGACTTGCTTGGTTATAGTATCATTGCTGTTAATGTACCATTTTATCCTATGGTATCTCAAGAAAATGTACTGGATCTGTATAATTCTTTGATATGTACCTTTGTATTATTTTATTTCCCAATAAAAATGTATTTAATAAAAAAAAAAAAAAAAAAAAAAAGAAGACTTGCTTGGCTGGCATCGCTTCTGGCTCCAGATCCTGCTTGTTGTTTTACTATCTGGCTCCCTGATGTTTGGCTTGTCTGACTATCCGCTCCGGCTCCTGAACTCTGGCTATGTTTTGACTACGTTTTTGTTCTATTTTTAAGTGTGATTTAACTGTACTTCTGTCTTGGTTTGATTTCATGGTTTCTGATACACTTCTTTTGGATTCTTTTCACTTATGAACTTTAATTGAGAGGGAGGAAGCCGGGGGAACCCCTTTATTGAGATCTTTTTCCGGTTCTAACAAGTCCTTCCTCCCCCCCCCCCCCCCAAACTCTCCAACCAACAAACTCACTGTACACAAAAACACTCCCCTTTTACAAACTGTGAAAAACCATAAATACCAAAAAATGTAAGTTTTTGTGAATTCTTTGTTTAATTAAGTGTTGGACTTAGGAATGACTACATACAGCTCCCCCCAAGTTTCTCCCAAATTACTGTGTGCCCTTACCCATCAATTATATCCCCCTGCACTATAAAAGGGTGGGGGGGGGGGCAGGGTAAAAGTTATGCTGCAAAAAGAAATGAAAATAGAGTGTGGTGGGGTATACATATATATATATATATACACACATACAAAAACAAAAACCCCACCACACCCCCCCTTGCTAACTGTGAAATTCCATAAATGTCCATAATTAAGAGTTTGCCCGGCCAATCACAGCATGCAGCGGGGTTGGCGCATGCGCAGTGCACGCCCGGCTGTGAAGCCACAGCCAGGCACTCACAGTAACAATGCAGGCGCTGCGGAGAGGGGGGGGAAAGGAGCGGGGCTTCGTACGCCCGCATCGCTGAACCGTGGGACAAGTGAGTGTCCGATTAGTAAAAGTCAGCAGCTACACTTTTTGTAGCTGCTGACTTTTACATGGTTGGAACTACGCTTTAAAACCACAAATTCCACTACTCTATCCTAATGGAAAAAAAAAAAAAAAAAAAAGGAGGGGGAAGGAAGAAAGGGGGAGGGGGAGCAAGCAGGAGGTAGAGATAGACTCGGGCTAAACTAAGCCTGAAAATTATCCATCATCTCTATTTCTTATTTTACAAGTTTTCCCCCGTAGCCCCCCCCCCCAGATGGTATTTTTCACTGCCCATACAACTCATATAGGTTGAGGATTTTTTAACCACTTAAAACGGGAGTCCGCCGGGAGTTCCGGCGTTTTTTTTTTTTTTTTTAAAAGCCAGCAGCTACAAATACTTAAAATAGTGACACTTACCCGCCCAGCGCGCCCGCGATGTCGGCACCCGAAGCCGATCTCTCGATCGTCTCTCGGGTGCTGCCGCCGCCATCTTGGGTATGGGAATCAGGAAGTGGAGCCTTTCGGCTTCATTTCCCGGTTCCCTACTGCGCATGCGCGAGTCACGCTGCGCAATAAGGATGGTCCCCGCTGTCTCTGGGATCCGTGTGTTTCCCAGCAGGCAGCGGGGGACTTTCGGAAAGGGTGTAGATTCTGCGGAAAGGGGCGTACCTTCTGCAGAATCTACGCCGGAAGTGGGTGCAGATACCTGTACTGTACAGGTACCTGCACCCCCCTCCCCCCTGAAAGATGCCAATTGTGGCGCCGGAGGGGGGGAGGATTCCAATGAGCGGAAGGTCCACTTTAGGGTGGACCTCCGCTTTAAGAACCGGAAGGATTTGCCCCCTTAATGACCAGGCTATTTTTTGCGATACGGCACTATGTCCCTATAAAGTGGAATTCCACCCATTTAAAAGTCAGCAGCTGCAAAAAGTGTAGCTACTGACTTTTAATCATCAGACACTCACCTGTCCCACAGTCCAGCGATGCAGGCACACAGAGCCCCGCTCTTCTCCTCCGCGCCAGCATGGTTACCGTGGGCGCCCGGCTGTGGCTTCACAGCCAGGTGCGCTGCGCATGTCGCGATGTGATTGCCCAGGCAATCTTCTGGGACCTATGATGTGTCCCAGAAGATTGCAGGGAGGGAGGGGGGGAAGAGGTGATCTTCCTTCCAGCGCCGCGGCTTGTTTTGTAAAATGCTCTCAGACCAAGTTACTCTCAATCCAAGGTTTTACTGTACAGAACTTCCTTCCAATAAGGCTTAATCAAAGGACAAAGCCCCCACAATAGGACTTCTTATGCTGGATTACCTGTGCTTTACAAGTTTCGTGCTGTTCCTTTACTTCAGTGAGCTCCTGCTGGAGAGCTGCAATATCTTTGTACCTCTGCTCAATCTGTGGACACCAAGTAAGAGACAGGGGATCGTTAGCACAAGGAGTTCAAAGGTTACCGGAACCAATGTATAGAAATACACTGTACCTGGGCATCGGCCTCTCTGCTGCTCTCCTCCTTCTCCTTTGTGACAATTTCTAGAGCACTCTCAGATCTTTCTAGCTTTTCCTTCAGAGTCTGGATCTCTGCGTCTCTTCTGGTGATGTCGCTCTGCAGAGACTCCGTCTGCTGGATGGCTTCACTTAGACGCTCCTCGCCCTGCGATTTCTAGGAAGGTTAAAACACAAAACACTCAAAAAAATCAGTAATAAGAAAAAAGGGACGGAGAGATCAGAGGTGGACACTCAAAAGGAAAGAAATAGGAGTTGGTTTTTCAACCTTTTTTAGCCACTTTAATTTCACACAGAATCTCTGGTGAACAATAAGGCCCCTTGCACACAGGGCCGTCTAGCTGCAGCACGTCCTTCCTGATGGTTTATTGTGTCCAGCCAGCAGGAACATGTACACCATCCAGCCCCGCTGCCTGTAGCCTGTCAAAGTCTATGGTTGGCTGTGGCTGGACATCACTGAACCGCGTACCAAGCGGTACCCAAGTTTAGGGCCCAAAGAATAACCTGCAGCTGAGTGTGGTGCTTTAGGGCTTTCTGGATTCTCTACTTATCCGGCTTAGAAGTAAAGCCCAAATGTGTCTTGCTGCTCCCTCAGGACCGTAGGTATCCTTACACTAAAAATCAACAAAGAGAGTGTGCACTGACCTTGAGCTTTCACATTACACAACTTATAGAATAAATAAAATAAATGATATACTCACAAACGCATGATATTAACATGCATAGCATGAAATGCAAATGAGACTGCCTCCAGGTGCACAGCACTCAACTGATGACATAGGAAGGCCTGTCAGCGTCCAAATCGGTTTACGCTTTTCCAGGGACAAGCCCTCTTGGCTTACGCGTTTCAAGGGACAAGCTCTTTTGTCTTATGTGTTTTGAGAGACCAGCCCCCTTCCTCAGAGTGGCACTGAGGAAGAGGGCTTGTCCCTCAAAACATGCAAGCCGTTTTGGATGATGAAAGGCCTTCCCATGTCATTAGTTGGGTGCTGTGCACCTGGAGGCAGTCTCATCTGCATTTCATAATCGGCACGTTAATGTCATGTCTTTGTGTGTATATCACTTGTTTTATCATTCAATAAATTGTGTAATGGTAATGCCATGTCGGCGCACCCTCGCTTTGTTGCTTTTTACTAGCGTTTGTATTTGAACACATGGGGCTGTAAACGTGGTTACCACGTGGTACAACGCTCAGCCCCATCCAGCTACAGCCTGACATAGACTTTGACAGGCTGCAGGTAGCAGGGCTGGACGCTGTACTGACCCGCCTGAATGCAGTAAAAAACCAGGAGGAATGCACTGCAGCTACACCGCCCCTGTGTGCAGAGAGCCTAAAATACAGTACACACATACCGAGAGTCAGTTCGGTCGAACAGTCTTGCTGGAAAATCATCTGATTTGAACATAATCTGTGTATTCTGACAGGGAAAGGGTGAGCGGTGGTGGTAGAGGAGAGCCCCCCTCCCCCCATCACAATACAATAGTTCAGCAGGAGATATTCCTGCATCACACAATGTTGCGTTTATGCAAGGATCTGTGCATTTTTTTTGTTTAGCATGTATACCCTGCTTAAAGCGGAACTAAACCCTCCTATCCTTTTCAGCCAAGGAAGCTGCCATCTTGGCCTCTGTCTGATCTGCAACTGCCCTGATGCTGCACGTGTGATCAGATATGACTCCAGACATTTGATGGTTTGATAGTTTGGTTGAGAGCACAAACAATGTGACCGTGGCATGCCAGTAATGTAACTGTCTTTTTTAAACAGTCGGGGAACTAAACCCCTTAATTTAACAGTTTAAAAAAACAGTTACATTACTGGCATGCCGGGAACATTTTACTAACTGTCACATTTGCTTGTGCCCTCAACCAAACTATCAAACCATCAAATGGCTGAAGTCATAATCGGATAACACGTGCAACATCATGGCAAGTGCAGATCAAACAGAGGCCAAGATGGCAGCTTCCTTGGCTGGGATAGGAGGGTTTAGTTCCGCTTTAGGTTTTTATTATAAAAAATAACTGCAAACATGTTTCACTGTCATGGTAGCAGCCCCACAGTCTGAGACCACAGAAAAAAAAAAAGCCACAAGGTGAAGCATATAAAATTGCAAATCAATAATAGCAGAAGTAGACCAGCAGCAGAGGTGAAAGGCAGGAGATGAGCAAAAGTAGAGAACAAAGTGAAACCAACAGGGGAAGGAAAGGACTTCATCCTGGTGCACCACCAGCAGAGATGGAAGGAGACTGAAGGCGAGGAAGAGAGTCCAAGCAAAGCTGTCAGGAGAGACCATATAGGAGTGAGAGCTAGACAGACCAAGGATCTGAAACCAGCAAAAAATAAGCATTAGTCAGTACAAAAATAACAGAAGCAACATTCAAAATACTGTACATAAAGAACCGCATAAAAACAAAACAAGAATATTCTTCAAGGAGATGGTACGGTGCATGTTGTAAAGTTCCGAATTTGTTTAACGAATTTTGACAAATTTGTGAATTTGGAAATACCCGAATTAACAAAAACCCAGATAACATATTTTTCCGAATATTTGTAAATTTCGAACATTCGTATAATTCGAAAATGTGGAAATTCAGAAAATCTAAATCCGGAAATCTGAATATTTGAAAATAAGAACGAAAATTCAAAAGAACAAAAAACTGAAAATTCAAAAACCCCAAAATTTAAAAATCTGAAATAATAACCAAATAATAACAACTACAAAACACACAAAAACAAAAAGTTATATTTCCCAGCTACCTCCTTCTGAAACAAAAAAGGTGGCCGCACACCGTAAGGAGATACCGATCAATAGCAGTATCATGACAGACGATAATGCCGCGTACACACGAGATTTCAGCGGACAATCCGCTCGTGTGTGGGCTTCAGCGGACTTTTTCAGCGTGCAGTCCGGCGTACTAAGAATTTCGGATTTTTCGAAATTCTGTCCGTCGTACTTTGGTTTCAGCGGACAATCCGCTCGTCAGTATGCTAGTTCGACGGACTAAGAATGGAGCATGCCCAGAAAGGATTTACACGGCGGAAGGGTGCTTTGCTGTGTCTTGGACTTCCTATTTCTAGTCCCGTCGTACGTGCTGTACACGTCATCGCGCAAGCTTTCGACGGACTGTTTGTGCATCCGTGTGTGGTCAAGTCTGTTCAGTCGAAAGTACGACGGACTGTCCGTCGGATTGTATGACGAACTAAGTACGCCATACAGTCCGCTCGTGTGTACGCGGCATAAGACAGCACCGTGGACATACCTCCTTCTGAAGCTGGTGGACCTTGCTCATCAAAGAGTCCCTTTCCTCCTGTAATAATGAGATCTTCTCATGCGCGGTCTCTTGCTCAGACTCACAGGTTGCAAGCTGGGCTTGAAGTCTGTCTGTGGCTCTGCTCTGGAGCTGAAACTATAGAGGTTCAGGATAAATGTACGAATCTATGATACGCTTACATCTACCAAAGCTTTGGTTTATGTATTCCTTCTCCTGGCGTATGATGTTGCCACAGCCACCCATTACCTTCTGCTCCATGTCCTCCTTCTCTATATTAAGATCTCGTATCTCCCTCTCTAGTCTCAGGATGGTTTCAGCAAGTGAAGACTTCTCGGCATGACGCAGCGTCAGTTCTTCTTGAAGACTTCCCTTTGTAATCTCCAGCTGTTGGACCTGGAAAAAAAAGTGTTGTACAGGAGACTTACTTAAAGAGGAGTTCCCCCTAAAATAAATTTATTAAAAGTCAGCAGCTACAAATACTGCGGCTGTTGACTTTTAATAAATTTGACACTTACCTGTCCCAGGGTCCAGCCATGTGGGGGGAACTAAGCCCCGCTCGTCCCCCCCCTCCGCTCGGTGGCGCCGGCATTGCAACTGTGGGCACTCGGCTGTGGCTTCACAGCCGGGCACCCACTGAGCATGCGTGAGCGGCCGCGCAGTCATCTGGGACCTGTCACATGTCCCAGATGACTGACAGGAGGGAGGGGGCAGAGCTGAGCCCTTCCTGTGCTGAGGGGAAGTGATGTCATCAGCCCAGGCACTGAAGGAGGCAGACTACGAGGGACCCCCTAGCAACAGGCATTTAGAGGCGAGTTAAAAAAAAATGCCAATTTTTTTTTTTTTTTTAGGAATTTTAATCATTTTTTTGGTGTGTGGAACACCACTTTAACCACCGAGTCGCTTTCTGAGATTTGTTGTTTACAAGTTAAAACAGGTTTTTTTTTGCTAAAAAATTACTTAGAAACCCCAAACATTTAACTTTCCCCCCCCCCCAACACCCTAGAGAATAAAATGGCGGTTGTTGCAATACTTTCTGTCACACCGTATTTGCGCAGTGGTCTTACAAGCGCACTTTTTTTTTTTTTTAAATTACACTTTTTTTAATTGAAAAATAAGACAACAGTAAATTTAGCCCAATTTTTTTTTTTATATTGTGAAAGATAATGTTATGCCGAGTAAATTGATACTCAACATGTCACGCTTCAAAATTGGGGCCGCTCGTGGAATGGCGACAAATTTTTACCCTTAAAACTCTCGCCTAGCAGTAAAAAGGGTTTCTGGTTCAAATCACAGTCTCCCTGTGCTTGCGTGGGTTTCCTCTGGGTACTCCGGTTTCCTCCCACACTCCGAAGACATGCAGGTAGGTTAATTGGCTTCTGTACAAAATTGGCCCTAGTATATGAATGGGGACCTTGGATTGTGGGCTCCTTGTGGGTAGGGACTGATGTGAGTGTGCAATGTACAGGGATAGAGACAACTGTAGACACTCACTCAGGTTGAACTGGATGGACTGTTGTCTTTATTTAACCTTACTAACTATGCAACTATGTGTACTGGCTCCACCTCTATTGGGTATTCTTCTTTATGCTACACAGATACTTCAATGTGTTCATGTATGTTCCTTTGTTTTGGCCATGTTGGTCTATATCGATTTATGTACCATGCATACGTTTTTCAATAAAGTTGGTTTTTTCAATAAAAAAAAATATCCATAGGCAACCATTAAAAAAATTCTACAGGTTGCATGTTTTGCGTTACAGAGGAGATCTAGGGCTAGAATTATTGCTCTCGCTCTACTGATCACGGAGATACCTCACATGTGTGGTTTGAACGTCGTTTTCATATGCGGCGCTACTCACGTATGCGTTCGCTTCTGGTCACGAGCTTGGTAGGACGGGGGGGGCATTTAAAAAATGTTTTTTCTTATTTATTTTATCTTTCATTTTTTATTTTTTTACACAGTTTAAAAACAAATAAAAAAAATGATGCAATGATATGGAGACGTGTGGGGTCCATCTTCCCCCCACTCGTCTCCATACCCAGCAAGGGTGAAGAGCCGATCGCCTCCGCCGACGGCTCCGGTAAGCAGCAGAGGGCACTGGAGAGTGGTGGGGCCCTCTCCCCACTGCCGATAAAAGTGATCTCGTGGTGA
Source organism: Lithobates pipiens (assembly GCF_037356315.1). NCBI lineage: Eukaryota > Metazoa > Chordata > Amphibia > Anura > Ranidae > Lithobates > Lithobates pipiens. The sequence goes on from NW_027507686.1 coordinate 18,039,214, forward strand.
ATCCTCCACAGAGACCACTATTATCGGAAAGCAGACCGCCGGCCGAAGAAGAGGATACCGGGGTTATGGTAGCTAGCTGCTGCCCTAACAACAATATTTTTCTTCAAAGTCAGGACGTATATCAGCATGCGGCGGTCCGGAAGTGGTTAGAAAGGGAGTTTGCTGGGATCAGGTAACATAAGGCTAAACCCAACTAGTCCAAAATATGCTCCCTATCCCCTCCAAACATCTATGCTGACTAACCTGTGTAAGAAAGATGGATATAGAGCACTTACCTATTTTCAGCTCCTTCTATTCTGGTCAGGTGATCCCCTGTGTCAGCCAGGAGAGGGACACTCAACAATTGATGGTAAAGCCTGGAGCTTTGATGTCACCCATAGGCTCCTGCGGCCCATCTGTTGTCGGAGCTCCCTCTTCCCCCCTGCAACTGCTGTTGGCTGACACAGGAGAGCCAGGTCACATGACCAGACTGGAGCAAGTTGAAAATAGGCAAGTATATACACATCTTTCTTACACAGGTTAGTCAGCATAGGTGTTAGGAGGGGGAAGGCGCAAGACTAGTTAGGTTTATCTGGGAATTCTACTTTGACTGCTACTAAATATGCAGTTGAAAGGAACATGTGAAGCGGCTTATCTGCCAAAAGGATCTGCAACTCTGTGTAACTAACTTTTGGTTGTTTACTGTAATATATATATATATATATATATATATATATATATATATATATATATATATATATATATATACACATACATACATACATACATACATACATACACACACACACACACATACACACACATGGAGCCATCAGAAGATGGGGACACTGTAGTCATAAAGGGATGGACATGGTCAGCAACAATACTCAGGTAGGCTGTGGTGTTTAAACCATACTCAATTGGTACTAAGGGGCCCAAAGTGTGCCAAGAAAATATCCCTCACACCATAACGCCCCCACCACCAGCCTGAACCGGGGCACTATTCCTCCCGGGAACACCAATGATGGGGCACTATTCCTCCCTTGAACACCAGGGGCACTATTCCTCCCAGGAACATCAATGATGGGGCACTATGCCCCCCCCCCCCCACAGGAACACCAATGGGACACTATCCCCCCCTCCAAGGAACACCAATGGGGAACTATCCCCTGACCCCCAAGGAAATCCAACGATGGTGCACTATTCCACCCAGTCCCCGGAACACCAATGATGGGGCACTAAAACCTCCCATCACAAATCACAATGTATGTACGTACTACTGACTGAGTATTGTTGTTTACACTACATCCGCTACCTTATATCACGGCTGCTTCTCGCCTCTCTCTTCCCTTGAGGCAGCAGTGGGTGGGACTGTGGGGGCAAGCTGACGTCAGCGAGGAGAGAGGCGGAAGTGTCTGGTCACATTAGCGCCGCTGTATTCACATGAGAATACGACGGCGCCGCCGCCTTGTACACAGGAACAGGATTTACTGGGACAGATCCGGGACTGGCAGGGAGGAAGGTGACGTTAGACCAACTAATCGATAATGTAAATCGTCAACGATTTTCATTATCGATTATTATCGATTTTATCGATTGATCGTTACAGCCCTAGATTCATGCATGAATCTAGGGCTGTAACGATTAATCGATAGAATCGATAATGTAAATCGTTGTCAACGATTTTCATTATCGATTAGTTGGTCTAACGTCACATAATCTGTAACTGAGAAAGATTCTCTGATAACATTCAGGCAGTACATCTACAGTGGAAGCACCTTAAAGGATTAAACAATAATTCCTACCTTGTCTTCTGCATTTTGCAGCTGCCTCTTCATAGTCTGCACTTCTCTACGCAGACGCTCCAGCTGCTGCTCCTTCTGGTTTAGCTGAAACATATAAAAACATTTGTCAGTAACACAGAAACTGACTTTTTAGGTACAAATCCAAATGGTGGTGACTGAACACATACCTTACTTTCCACCGCGGTATTGTGCTCTCCTAAGGTTAAGCTCTGGGTCTCCAGCTCGGCATGCAAGGCTCCGGTCTCCTTCTCCAGCCGCTGACTGTGCTCCTGAAGTCGGACTTTTTCCTCTTGGAGTTCTTGCACCGTCTGCTCCAGATTCACAAGCTTAGGAGGAATGGGGGGGGGGCAACATTAGCTAAGCGTACAGCAAAGCATTACAATACCCAAAAGTGATACATCAGGTTATCTATAAAGCAGCCCATAGAGGAGCCAATTTTTTTTTATTACTGTTTTAATAGCAGTGCTGTGTACTTTATGGAGTTAGCAGGAGGTGTTCTAGCACTGACCTGTTCCCTGGCTCGGTGAACACTCTCCAGGGTGCCGCGGTGCTCCCTCTGCAGCTCTGCATTCTTCTTCTCCTGCTCCAGGACTCGTTGCTGAAGCTCCATTGCTTCTCTCTGACAGCTGCTATATCTGCCCCGCAGAGAGGCAGCCTCTGCCTGCGTCCCCTGCAGCTCCTCCTGCATGGTACCCAGCTGGAAAGACAGAGCGGCATCATGAGCCAGTGGTGTGCAATAACCACTAACCAATCACAAGTCAGCTTTTTAGCTGTTCTTTTTCAAAAACAGTGCAGCCAGCTGGCCCTCCTGCTCCTTTATCTGCCTATTGGCTTACTAGGACACCCGATTTTGTGATGAGCCAACAGGAAGGTACAGGAGACAGAAGATCAGCAAAAAAAAACTGCTAGAAAATTTTATAATTTGCATATTGGGGTGTTCTGGGATTTAAGGGTCCCAGACCGTTAGGGATGTGGGTGAATGCAGATGTTCTGCTATACCGGATGACGTATGAGGCCAGCGGAGCGCCCAATAAGTTTAGGAAGGTCTGGTTTAGGTGGGTTGACTCAAAGGATACACTGGAGGAAGATGTGGCTCAGAGCACAGAGCAGGATTGCTAGGCCTCATTGGAGGGGGAGGAAATGGAAGCATAAAGGAGACGGCACTTCTGGAGATGAAGTCTTGACAATCTTTATTCCAAAATTACCATGTAAAACAACGGTGAGGCTAATGCGTTTCGTCAGGAGCCTTGTTTACAGCACAACACCCAGTATAAAACTACACATATATATGCAATTAAAAAAGGTGCAATCTACGTCCTCTTATTAGATGACATAATCAATCAAGGTAAAAATCGGAAACACCGCTTAGGAGTATACCCCCGGTAGGAGTGAAGCACACCCAGAGGGTGAGGGTATAGGTACAACCCACTAATAAAATGAAGGGGATTTAAAGTGCCCTACTCTAAGTATTAAGTTGGGATACCTGAGGGGGAGGGAGGTAGGGGTTCTGGTCTTCTTGGGGATCTGGGCCTTGTTGGAAAGGGGAGGGTATTCTGCCTCTTTCCTCCTGGAGGCATTGTTGGGGTTTAACTGTTTGGTTGTTTTTTTTTATGACGGGAAAAAAAAAAGAAAAGAGGAACACGAGCAGAAAATACTGGTTTACATGTTTGGGACTCAGGGTCTTCAAAGATTGATGGTGATGGCCATGATAACTGGATAACTGTGAAATCTCTTTTGTACCTATACATGTTGTCTCACTTACCTGGCATTTTGTCTGTATATTTTTTATTATACTGAATAAAAAAAATTATTTTTTTTTCAAAAAAGAGGATCCCAGGCATTTCAGAAGCTCTACAAATGTGCGTAAAGCCATGCTTTCTGCTATCAATCTATCCAATGAGGACAGGGATAGCGCCTGGAGCCACTGGGCTCATGCTCGTCGCTGGATAGAACGGGTTCAGTTAAGAATGTCATATGACGTCCTTGGGCGGGAAGTGGTTAAAGATGATATTTGTCTGTATTCCTCACCAACTCCTTCAAAAAACAGCAGCAATATATGGACCCGCCTAGCAGAAGACACCTGCAAGCAAACATATATATCTGAATATACAGTATAATATAATCACCGTGAACATAGCGTCCTGCAGCTCTGCCCTCAGTCTGTGTATCAACATGAGATGTTCCCGTTCTGAACTCTCTGCTCTTAGTAGCTGATCTTCTAGCTGCTCTCGGTGATGGTGGTCCCATGACGCCTGGACTGGTTCTTCTCTCGGCACGTACAGAGATCCTTCTCTAAGTTTATCAATCTGCATAAAAAACGTGAGATCCCAGCAATGGACAGACTGTCATCTATACACACACACAAGAAGATCTCTTACTGTGTCTGAATAGCCTCAAGTTATAGCCAGCCCTTACCTCGGTCTCCAGCTCCCGCTGGCGCACTCTCAAGGCGTAGTTCTCCCCTTCCAGCTGCGACGTGCGCAGGTTGCATTCAGACAACTGTAAATGGGACATTAAGAATAATGTAGAGTGAACCTGTCGTCACATTACCCCCTGAACAGCTCAATCTCTGTATTTGCGGACGATGCTAAGCTAAGCGGGGCAAAAACTTCTCTGCAGGATGTGGAGACCTTATAAGACCTAAACAAATGAATGGGGTGGGCAACTACATGGCAAATTAGGTTTAACCACTTAAAGAGGAAGTAAACTCTCCCACTCTGATGCTTCTTTTCATTTAGTCCATTATAATAAGTAATTATCAGACTATAGCCACTGTAATCCAGCCCAAATCACATATTACTTACTCTTTAACCACTTGCTTACTGGGCACTTAAACCCCCCTCCTGCCCAGACCAATTTTCAGCTTTCAGCGCTAATGCACTTTGAATGACAATTGCGCGGGCATACAAAACTGTACCCCAATGAAATTTTTATTATTTTTTTTCCCACAAATAGAGCTTTCTTTTGGTGGTATTTAATTACAGCTGGGAGTTTTATTTTTTGCTAAACAAACAAAAAAAGATGCCAAAAAAAAACAAGAAATCATGTTTAACAGTTTGTTATAAAATTTTGCAAACAGGTCATTTTTCTCCTTCATTGAAGTGCGCTGATGAGGCGGCACTGATAGGCTGCACTGGTGGGCACTGATAGGCATAGATAAAAGTGGCACCGATAGGCACAGATAAGGCAGTACTGATGGGCACAGATAAGGCGGCACTGATGGGCACAGATAAGATGGCACGGATGGGTGGCACTAAGGGGCACTGATAGATGGGACTGATGGGCACTGATAGGTGGCACTGCTGGGCACTGATGGGCACTGGTAGATGACCCTGATGGGCACGGATATGTGGCACTGGGGTGCAGCACAGTTGTTGAGGCAGATTGTGGGCACTGATGGGTGGCACTGTGGGCACTGCTGGGTGGCACTGACGGGGGGCACTTATTTTTTAATGAGGTGGCACTGGCAGGGGGCAGATGGGCACTGGCAGGGGGCAGGTGGGCTGGCCGTGTTCGGGACAGCCGCCGGTGATCGGCTCTTTTTTTTTCTCCTCGCGCTGACAGCGCGAGGAGGAATAATAGCCGATTGCCGGCTCCGTTGTATCACATGATCAGCTGTCATTGGCTGACAGCTGATCACGTGGTAAGGGGTCGGGATCGACCCCTTGCTCGGATCAGTGATCAGGCAAGTCTCATAGACTCGCCAATCACAGAGTGCACCGCGCGCGCCCCTCAGGGGGCGCGCAGGCCGTTCGTGCACGGGACAACGTCAATAGACGTAGTCCCGGCAAAGGAGGTCCGCGCTGTAGCCGTCATTCAGGTATAGCGCGGGTCTCAAGTGGTTAAAGAAACTTTAAAAAAAACTTGTTTCCAGGGGTTAGGCAGCGCCATCTTAAGTATTGTTTTCTGAGTCCACAGTGGAGTGTATTTCCGCCCTTACATTGAGCACTTCCTGTACTGTTAACCAAGCCTCCTTCTCAATCCAAGGTTTCTATGGCAACCATGCTTCCCTGCTCATAGCTGACTTGTTTTATTTCATAGTATTTACTTGTGACGATTGTCTAATGTTTGTCTTTGTCAGCCTTTTCAGCTTCAACTGATAAGACTGCAGTAATGGGCAGGTTTACACTGCATGTGATGTCATATGGTCACATGGGGTGTAGGAGGAAGCTCTGAATGATTCTGCAGCCTCCTGGGATTTCAGTGGTGTGCCGTAGGAAGTTCTGATAACAGATAGATAAGCACATAGAGAGTGTGCCCTAAATCAGGAGAGATCTGAGCATGCTCAGTGACGTCATTCTAAAGAACAAAAAGGATTACAACAATACTAAGCAAGTAAGGAGATATCTTCAAATGTGTCACATGACCCAAATAACACATGCGACTGATCTGTGATTTGTAATAATATATTACAGGATAACCAAATAACACTGAGCCTGTACTCTGTTATGGTTGGGGTGCTGACATTACCTGCCGATGGGCCTCATCTCTTTGGGTAGATGAGGTATTCAGGTCTTTATGAAGCTGTTGTATTCTGACATGTCTCTGCTCCAGCTCCTCTTGTCTCTCCTTTAGTTCTCTCTGCAGTCTGTATAGATGTTGTTCCTGAACATCAAGCTGCAAAAATAGGAGGAGAAGAGCAGTGAGGAGCCTGCAGGGGAATCAGGACAATGAGCAGAAAGATAGGAACCTTCTTACCTCCGAGTCCGAGGAGAGGACACCTCTTACCTCCGAGTCCGAGGAGAGGACACCTCTTACCTCCGGAGGAGAGGACACCTCTTACCTCCGAGTCCGAGGAGAGGACACCTCTTACCTCCGAGTCCGAGGAGAGGACACCTCTTACCCCCGAGTCCGAGGAGAGGACACCTCTTACCCCTGGAGGAGAGGACACCTCTTACCTCCGGAGGAGAGGACACCTCTTACCTCCGGAGGAGAGGACACCTCTTACCTCCGGAGGAGAGGACACCTCTTACCTCCGGAGGAGAGGACACCTCTTACCTCCGAGTCCGAGGAGAGGACACCTCTTACCTCCGAGTCCGAGGAGAGGACACCTCTTACCTCCGAGTCCGAGGAGAGGACACCTCTTACCTCCGAGTCCGAGGAGAGGACACCTCTTACCTCCGAGTCCGAGGAGAGGACACCTCTTACTTCCGAGTCCGAGCAGAGGACACCTCTTACTTCCGAGTCCGAACAGAGGACACCTCTTACTTCCGGAGGAGAGGACACCTCTTACTTCCGGAGGAGAGGACACCTCTTACCTCCGGAGGAGAGGACACCTCTTACCTCCGGAGGAGAGGACACCTCTTACCTCCGAGTCCGAGCAGAGGACATCTCTTACCTCCGAGTCCGAGCAGAGGACACCTCTTACCTCCAAGTCCGAGCAGAGGACACCTCTTACCTCCGAGTCCGAGCAGAGGACATCTCTTACCTCCGAGTCCGAGCAGAGGACACCTCTTACCTCCGAGTCCGAGCAGAGGACACCTCTTACCTCCGAGTCCGAGCAGAGGACACCTCTTACTTCCGAGTCCGAGCAGAGGACACCTCTTACTTCCGGAGGAGAGGACACCTCTTACTTCCGGAGGAGAGGACACCTCTTACTTCCGGAGGAGAGGACACCTCTTACTTCCGGAGGAGAGGACACCTCTTACTTCCGGAGGAGAGGACACCTCTTACTTCCGGAGGAGAGGACACCTCTTACTTCCGGAGGAGAGGACACCTCTTACTTCCGGAGGAGAGGACACCTCTTACTTCCGGAGGAGAGGACACCTCTTACCTCCGGAGGAGAGGACACCTCTTACCTCCGGAGGAGAGGACACCTCTTACCTCCGGAGGAGAGGACACCTCTTACCTCCGGAGGAGAGGACACCTCTTACCTCCGGAGGAGAGGACACCTCTTACCTCCGGAGGAGAGGACACCTCTTACCTCAGGAGGAGAGGACGAGAGGACACCTCTTACCCCCGGAGGAGAGGACACCTCTTACCCCCGGAGGAGAGGACACCTCTTACCCCCGGAGGAGAGGACACCTCTTACCCCCGGAGGAGAGGACACCTCTTACCCCCGGAGGAGAGGACACCTCTTACCCCCGGAGGAGAGGACACCTCTTACCCCCGGAGGAGAGGACACCTCTTACCCCCGGAGGAGAGGACACCTCTTACCCCCGGAGGAGAGGACACCTCTTACCTCCGGAGGAGAGGACACCTCTTACCTCCGGAGGAGAGGACACCTCTTACCTCCGGAGGAGAGGACGAGAGGACACCTCTTACCCCCGGAGGAGAGGACACCTCTTACCCCCGGAGGAGAGGACACCTCTTACCCCCGGAGGAGAGGACACCTCTTACCCCCGGAGGAGAGGACACCTCTTACCCCCGGAGGAGAGGACACCTCTTACCCCCGGAGGAGAGGACACCTCTTACCCCCGGAGGAGAGGACATTTCTTACCTACAAGGAGAGGACATTTCTTACCTACAAGGAGAGGACATTTCTTACCTCCGAGGAGAGGACATCTCTGGTGTTCTGTAATGTAAGCAGTTCACTCTGAGCTTCCCTTAGCTCCGTGTTTCTATGATTCAACTAATGGAACAAACAAGAGGAGAGAGCTGGTTTAAATCCATAAATATTGGAATTCAACACATTAATTTGTAAATTGTTTGGGAGGTTAAATAATTTATATACTGTATATTTGTACTTCAACTATACAATGGGGAAAACAATTATTTGATCCCCTGCAGATTGTGTAAGTTTGCCCGCTTACAAAGAAATAACGGGTCTATCATAGGTGTATTTTAAATGATAGAGACAGAATATCAACCAAAAATCCAGAAAAAAAAAACACACAATACAAATGTTATAAATTGAGTTGCAGTTCAGTGAGTAAAATAAGTATTTGATCCCCTCCCAACCAACAATAACTATGTCTCCCACAGACTGGCTACAGTAGGTGCTCATGTGGTACACAGATTAGTCCTGTCAATGTAAGACGGTTCTCCTAACAACAACTCGTTATGTGTATACAAGACACCTGTCCACAGAATCTCTTTCTTCCATTCAATCCTCACCATCATGGGGAAGACCAAAGAGCTGTCAGAGGACGTCAGGGACAAGATTGTAGACCCGCACAAGGCTGGAATGGGCTACAAGACCATCAGCAAGAAGCTTGGTGAGAAGGAGACAACTGTTGGAGCGATTATTCGCAAATGGAAGAAATACAAAATAACCATCAATCGCCCTCTGTCTGGAGCTCCATGCAAGATTTCTCCTCATGGGGTGAGGAGGATGATGAGAAAAGTGAGGGATCAGCCCAGAACTACACGGGAGGAGCTTGTGAATGATCTCAAGGCAGTTGGGACCACAGTCACCAAACCGACCATTGGTGACACAATACGCCACCAAGGATTGAAATCTTGCAGTGCCCACAAGGTCCCCCTCCTCAAGAAGACACATGTACAGGCCCGTCTGAAGTTTGCCAATGAACATCTCAATGATTCAGAGAAGGTTTGGGAGAAAGTGCTGTGGTCAGATGAGATCAGAATTGAGCTCTTTGGCATTTGGAGAAAAAAAATGCTGACTATGATGACCCTAGTATGTATTTCTGTTATGAATCACCTTTCATAAATCCTTTATATATACACACCTCATCTTTCAACAGTTCATTACTTTTGGATATTGTGGAGTGGGCATCTGTGGAAGGGGTTTCTGGAGGGTTCTTAGCAACCTGAAAAACAAAAACAAAAAAAAGAAATAAAAGAAAATTGAATATAAATAAGTATCTGAGACAAACTTTAATTTATGTAGCAACTCAATGTGTAATGCAGCTTTATTAACCTCCCCGACCCAGCTGAAATAAGTATATTAATGAAAAAAAATGAGAGATTAGAGAGAGAGAGAGAGAGAGAGAGAGAGAGAGAGAGATGAGAGATGAGAGATGAGAGATGAGAGATGAGAGATGAGAGATGAGAGATGAGAGAGAGAAATTAGACCGATAGATTAGATAGATAGATAGATAGATCTATCTCATTTTTTTTTGTCAACATGGCCTTTAATGGCATCCCAGTCTTAGTCTGGGAAGGCCGCCCACAAGATTTAGGAGGGTGTCTATGGGAATGTTTGACTATTCTTCTAGAAGCGCATTTGTGAGGTCAGGGACTGATGTTGGACCAGAAGGCCTGCCTCGCAGTCTCCACTCTTATTCATCCCAAAGGTTTTCTATGGGGTTGAGCTCAGGACTCTGCAGGCTAGTCAAGTTCCTCCACCCCAAACTAGCTCATCCATGTCTTTATGGACCTTACTTGTCTTTAAAGTGATATTAAAGGTTCAGTTTTTTTTTTTTTTTTTTTAAATAACAAACATGTCATACTTACCTCCCCTGTGCAGTTCATTTGGCACAGAGTGGCCCCGATCCACCTGTTCTGGGGTCCCATGGCGGCTCTCGCGGCTCCTCCCCGCAATAGATAACCCCCTCTGGGAAGCTCTTTCCCGAGGGGGTTACCTTGCGGGCGTGCTCCCGTGTCATACACTCAGCGTCCATAGCTGCAGAGTGTATGACTCGGCCCCGCCCCCTTGGCACTCACGTCATTGGATTTGATTGACAGCAGCGGGAGCATATGGCTGCACTGCTATCAATCTATCCAATGAAGAGCCGAGCAGCTGTAGAGAGAGCGACACAGGATCGCTCCCATGGAAATTCAGGGCTCAGGTAAGTAAAACGGGGGCGCCGGACATTGCAAGGTTTGTTTTTTTACCTTAATATAAAAATATAAAAAACAGTGCAGCGCTTAATGTATAACACGTGACTGAATGTAGTGAAACAATAAATCAGGACAAGAAACGTTCCAAGTTAATGCTTTCAAAAAGTAAAACATCAATAATAAACAATACACATGTGCATAATGTGCAATAAAAAAATGAGCTATTGAACCAAAAAAAGGATCAAAAAAACTTTTAGGAGGAAAAAATATTGTTTAAACTACAGCTTAGTGCTGTGAAGCACAACCTAGTGATTAAGTGAGAAAAACAAACAACAAAATTGAAAAATAAATCAAAACAAATCCCATGCTTTGGATAAATGAAGTGATTTACAAGGCCTCATAAATGTGAAGATATAAGTTCATTGGGTAGAACGTGAATGGAACTTTAAAGATGAACGTGAATGAAGCTTTAAAATTGGTCCCAGGTGTCACTGGTGCAGGTGCTTGACCACGTAAATTCTTTCACTCTACAGTTTAAGTAAGTAATAAAGGCTTACCAGAGCCACCTTTAGTATGCGCAAATACGAACTCCCCAAATGTTGGGATCGGACAGGATCGTTCCTCCGACACTCCTCGTGTGGATGGATGACTCGAATCACTTTTCCGGATAGGAAGGTGAAAAATGACCCACACCTTCGGGTGCTCCTTGAGCGTCGTCCGTTCCGGTCCGTTCGAGAAAAGTTGGCGTGTCACCAAATGGATGAGAAAGAAAAAAACGCCCAATCGTGTAATAAAGTCTAAAATATATGTACTTTATTTTCCAACAAAATAGGCGTTGAAAGATACAAATGACTCAATAGAGTCGTATAAAATTGAACGAAAAAAATTGCTAGCAAAGATGTAAAATAAAGCGGATAAAATTAGCACGAGATGTAGACGTATCTACCCGACGATCGTTTCGTCACAAATTGACGTCATCAGGGGTACGCCCACACCCTCGTGCTTAAGGTTTAAATAGCCTATGGGTGAGGTAGGGAGCCCTGCCATAGGTGCAGACCAAAACGTCCGTGCTTGATGGGATTAACCCACAAATGACCAGTCCCTTCGGAATGGTTACCACACATGGAAAAGAAGGAAAAGGGAAAAAACGGTCAACGACCAGTTAATTCCAATAAAGTTTGGGTACCATCATAACTAAATGGTGGGACTCAAATGTATAATAGACTAGTAAAGGTGACCACTAAAAAAAGCAAACAATGAATTCTGTGATAAATCACCTTTGTTTGGCAGATGGCCAAATACAATAATGATGGCTGTCTCACTATGTGTATGTCTCAAAAAGGTTCAAAAATATACGAAAAGTATATGTGTGCAATACATGCGTATAAATTGCCATACAAAGAGATAGAGGAGAATGACCATAATATTGGGGCGGGGGCATAAACAGCATTAGCTGCCCTCCATCACCCTTAGTCCAGTTAAAGAAATACATGGATGAGACATAACCAACAGGTTTAGAAAGAACATTACAATCACTCTATTATCGTAAATACAGTCTCCATAAAAAAATCATATAAACTACCTAGAAAACATTGCTACACAAATACAAATAATAATAGTGAAAATGGTATATAAGACACAGACTGAATACAAAATCAGTATAAAAAGGAAAAAAAAGGGGACTTTAAATCAACTATTGTTGATAAAACAATTTATGTCCCACTCAACGTTGAGCCCCCCAGGGATATGTGTCCCTAATTTGTGGATCCAGTTTGTTTCTGCCCTAGAAATAGTGCGCTTAGCGTTACTGCCGCGCCAGTGTGGGGTATATTTTTCTAAGGCCAGAAAGGTGGTACCTCTTGGATCCCGATTGTGTTTAAGATCGTAATGTTTACTAACGTTGTGTTTGTCAAATCCTTTACAAATGTTAGTAATATGTTCCCCCAGGCGCACATGTAACATGCGTACTGTGCGTCCCACATACTCCAAACCACATGGACATCTAAGTAAATACACAACGCACTTAGTGGTGCATGTGATGAATGTTCTTATGGGATATGCAAGTCCATTGCTAGACGAGGTGAACTCAGTAAACCTCCTACCTCGTAGAGCATTTAGCTTGCAAGCTCTACATTTCCCACAGGGGTAGAAGCCCTTCAAATCACCAAAAAAAGTGGGTCTAGTTGGGGGATCCGGGACATTTGGAGCAATCATATTTCGCAAGTTAGTTGCACCCCTAAAGATCACATTTGGTTTATCAGGAAGTTCGGGGCCCAAGATTCGGTCATTTTTGATGACCGACCAATGCTTCTGTAAAATTCTTTTCACAGCCCAATGCTGGCTGGAAAACGTTGTAAGTAAAGAAACTCCATAGTTGTCCATGTTGTCAATCCTGGGTGGTCTCTCAGCTAACAATGTTTGACGTTCCCTACTGTTGACCTCCATTATAATGGAGTCAAGGGACTCACTGTTGTAACCTTTAGCTAGGAATCTCTCTTTTAAGATTAGTGCCTCCTTAAGAAAATCATCATTAAAAGTGCAATTGCGTTTTAAGCGAATAAACTGGCCCTTGGGGACCGCTGAGAGCCATGACCTATGATGGCAGGAGTCGAGTGGAATATAGCTATTCCTGTCAGTTTTCTTAAAAAACGTTGTGGTAGTTATATTATTATCCCGAATTGAAATATTCAGATCTAAAAATTGGATGTTAATGGGGCTAGAGACATAGCTGAGAACTATCCCCCGGTTGTTGTTGTTTAATTGGGACAGGAAGAGCTCTGCCGATGAACTGTCACCATCCCAAATAAACAAGATGTCATCGATGAACCTTTTCCAGGTGATTAGTTCCGGAGGTTTGTCACTAAACACTATATCCTCCTCCCACTTTGCCATGAAGAGATTGGCCATACTAGGAGCAAATTTTGCTCCCATGGCCACTCCCCTCACTTGCAAAAAATGGGTTCCATCGTGCCAAAAATGGTTGTGCGTCATGGCAAACAAAAGTAATTCAAGAATATAGTTGCGCTGAGTCACCGAAATACTACCATCCTGGGCCAGAAAGTGATGAACCGCTTCATAGCCCAGTTGATGGGAGATAGCGGTGTACAGTGAAGCTACATCCGCGGTAACTAGGAGGTAGGTAGGTTTCCATTCAATCAATTGCAGAATATTAATAACATGTTTGGTATCCCTCAAAAAGGATGGCGTGCCCATCACCAGTGGTTGCAGATATTTGTCAATGTATTTCCCTATACGCGAGGTTACAGAGTCAATTCCACTGATGATGGGCCGCCCTGGTGGATTTTCTAAAGATTTGTGTATCTTGGGTAAAGAGTACATAACCGGTAAACGCGGCGCTAAAAGGTACCAGAAAGTCCCTTTCTTTTTTATTTAAAATACCCATATTGAACCCTTTCTCAACCAACTCCTTTAGTTCACCTTTGAACTGGGTGGTGGGGTCTAAAAGTAATGGAGAGTAGGTCTCAGAGTCTGACAGAATCCTAGTCATCTCGTTGGAATATGCGGTTTTGTCAAGTATTACAATGGCACCGCCCTTGTCCGCCGACCGAACTACTATGTCATTCCTGTTAAGCAATGCGTCTAACCCTGCCTTAAATTCGCGTGTGGGTTGAGCTGGTCTCAATTTCAAACTATTGAGATCCTTTAGTACCAGATCTCGGAAGATATTGATGTTAGGTGCTGTATTACCAGGGGGATTGAACAAGGAGGCATTCGATAAACCAGAATGCATGATTGTTGAATCCCTAACTAATTGGCGGGAGGGGTTGCTCATGATATATCTCTTAATGTTCAACTTGCGTGTAAACTTTTGAATATCAATAAATGTCTGGAATTTATTTAGATTCTGAGGGGGCACAAACTTGAGACCCTTTCCAAGGGTCTGCAATTCTTCATTAGATAACTTTTTATTACTTAAGTTAATGACACCACTAGTATCTAAGTCCTTCTTCTTTTTGGTGTGAAGACGTTTCCCCCCTCTACAACCTCTCTTGTGTCCCCGTTTCTCTTGTGTCCCCCCCGAGTGCCCTCCTGAAAACCCTGTTGGTAAAAACTGCCAGCTGAGGGTTGACTATATGATGGCCGGAAACCACCCTGACCCCTAGGGGCTTCAGAATGCCCATTTCTGTCATCCCCAAGGGGGCCATATCTGTTAAAGGTCTCAACCCTATAGTTAGATCCCAAATCTCTTACATCAGGAGGGGGTCTCCTATCCCTGCTGCCACCTCTACCTTGAGAGAGGGACCTGTTTCCCTGGGAAAAAGGTTTACCACCTCTGGATCGCCAGGGTGGAGGGGGCGCCATTGAAGTGGGATATTGGTGATGATTAAATGGAGTAGGGCGATGATGATGATTGAAGTTACGTTTATCAACCCTTCCTCTGAAGGACTGGGGATATGGTTGTGATGATGGACCCATTACTCTTTCAGTGTATACTGGAGAGGCCTGGCTCATGGGGCCCCAAAAAAGGTTAGAATCACCAACGCCGCCTCCTCTGATTCCCTCAATATGCCCAGGGGGGTGTAGACCTGGATCACCCATAGGGGGTGAGGGGGCCAAGTTCTCAGTAGAGACCTGCCATTTAAAGACAACATTGTCTTTATAATCTTTTTTGTCCCTATTGTATTTTTTCTTTTTCTTAGTTCTTTGTTCAGTTTCCTCTTTAGTCAGGATAGTCTTTAGGGATTCAGATCTCTGCAAATACTCAGGATCATTTTTAAAGGGGACAAGTTTAGTTTTAATCAGACCAATCTCATAGTCCAATGAGGCAAGTTTCCTCGATTTCTTAGCAATCAGGAATTTTAAAAACTGAACCCCTGCCTCATTGAAGTATTTAAACCATTCGGCTATTTCCGTGTCTTCCTTTTGTGGGTTAACCTCCCATCTCAAACTCCTGGGAACCATATTTTCCCTTACATATTCCTCCAGATAGGCTATATCCCATTTTGTGTGTAGTTCAGAAATGGTTAAATTCTTCAACCTCAAAAAACTCAATAAATTCCAGACATTTATTGATATTCAAAAGTTTACACGCAAGTTGAACATTAAGAGATATATCATGAGCAACCCCTCCCGCCAATTAGTTAGGGATTCAACAATCATGCATTCTGGTTTATCGAATGCCTCCTTGTTCAATCCCCCTGGTAATACAGCACCTAACATCAATATCTTCCGAGATCTGGTACTAAAGGATCTCAATAGTTTGAAATTGAGACCAGCTCAACCCACACGCGAATTTAAGGCAGGGTTAGACGCATTGCTTAACAGGAATGACATAGTAGTTCGGTCGGCGGACAAGGGCGGTGCCATTGTAATACTTGACAAAACCGCATATTCCAACGAGATGACTAGGATTCTGTCAGACTCTGAGACCTACTCTCCATTACTTTTAGACCCCACCACCCAGTTCAAAGGTGAACTAAAGGAGTTGGTTGAGAAAGGGTTCAATATGGGTATTTTAAATAAAAAAGAAAGGGACTTTCTGGTACCTTTAGCGCCGCGTTTACCGGTTATGTACTCTTTACCCAAGATACACAAATCTTTAGAAAATCCACCAGGGCGGCCCATCATCAGTGGAATTGACTCTGTAACCTCGCGTATAGGGAAATACATTGACAAATATCTGCAACCACTGGTGATGGGCACGCCATCCTTTTTGAGGGATACCAAACATGTTATTAATATTCTGCAATTGATTGAATGGAAACCTACCTACCTCCTAGTTACCGCGGATGTAGCTTCACTGTACACCGCTATCTCCCATCAACTGGGCTATGAAGCGGTTCATCACTTTCTGGCCCAGGATGGTAGTATTTCGGTGACTCAGCGCAACTATATTCTTGAATTACTTTTGTTTGCCATGACGCACAACCATTTTTGGCACGATGGAACCCATTTTTTGCAAGTGAGGGGAGTGGCCATGGGAGCAAAATTTGCTCCTAGTATGGCCAATCTCTTCATGGCAAAGTGGGAGGAGGATATAGTGTTTAGTGACAAACCTCCGGAACTAATCACCTGGAAAAGGTTCATCGATGACATCTTGTTTATTTGGGATGGTGACAGTTCATCGGCAGAGCTCTTCCTGTCCCAATTAAACAACAACAACCGGGGGATAGTTCTCAGCTATGTCTCTAGCCCCATTAACATCCAATTTTTAGATCTGAATATTTCAATTCGGGATAATAATATAACTACCACAACGTTTTTTAAGAAAACTGACAGGAATAGCTATATTCCACTCGACTCCTGCCATCATAGGTCATGGCTCTCAGCGGTCCCCAAGGGCCAGTTTATTCGCTTAAAACGCAATTGCACTTTTAATGATGATTTTCTTAAGGAGGCACTAATCTTAAAAGAGAGATTCCTAGCTAAAGGTTACAACAGTGAGTCCCTTGACTCCATTATAATGGAGGTCAACAGTAGGGAACGTCAAACATTGTTAGCTGAGAGACCACCCAGGATTGACAACATGGACAACTATGGAGTTTCTTTACTTACAACGTTTTCCAGCCAGCATTGGGCTGTGAAAAGAATTTTACAGAAGCATTGGTCGGTCATCAAAAATGACCGAATCTTGGGCCCCGAACTTCCTGATAAACCAAATGTGATCTTTAGGGGTGCAACTAACTTGCGAAATATGATTGCTCCAAATGTCCCGGATCCCCCAACTAGACCCACTTTTTTTGTTTTTTTTTTGGTGATTTGAAGGGCTTCTACCCCTGTGGGAAATGTAGAGCTTGCAAGCTAAATGCTCTACGAGGTAGGAGGTTTACTGAGTTCACCTCGTCTAGCAATGGACTTACATATCCCATAAGAACATTCATCACATGCACCACTAAGTGCGTTGTGTATTTACTTAGATGTCCATGTGGTTTGGAGTATGTGGGACGCACAGTACGCATGTTACATGTGCGCCTGGGGGAACATATTACTAACATTTGTAAAGGATTTGACAAACACAACGTTAGTAAACATTACGATCTTAAACACAATCGGGATCCAAGAGGTACCACCTTTCTGGCCTTAGAAAAATATACCCCACACTGGCGCGGCAGTAACGCTAAGCGCACTATTTCTAGGGCAGAAACAAACTGGATCCACAAATTAGGGACACATATCCCTGGGGGGCTCAACGTTGAGTGGGACATAAATTGTTTTATCAACAATAGTTGATTTAAAGTCCCCTTTTTTTTCCTTTTTATACTGATTTTGTATTCAGTCTGTGTCTTATATACCATTTTCACTATTATTATTTGTATTTGTGTAGCAATGTTTTCTAGGTAGTTTATATGATTTTTTTATGGAGACTGTATTTACGATAATAGAGTGATTGTAATGTTCTTTCTAAACCTGTTGGTTATGTCTCATCCATGTATTTCTTTAACTGGACTAAGGGTGATGGAGGGCAGCTAATGCTGTTTATGCCCCCGCCCCAATATTATGGTCATTCTCCTCTATCTCTTTGTATGGCAATTTATACGCATGTATTGCACACATATACTTTTCGTATATTTTTGAACCTTTTTGAGACATACACATAGTGAGACAGCCATCATTATTGTATTTGGCCATCTGCCAAACAAAGGTGATTTATCACAGAATTCATTGTTTGCTTTTTTTAGTGGTCACCTTTACTAGTCTATTATACATTTGAGTCCCACCATTTAGTTATGATGGTACCCAAACTTTATTGGAATTAACTGGTCGTTGACCGTTTTTTCCCTTTTCCTTCTTTTCCATGTGTGGTAACCATTCCGAAGGGACTGGTCATTTGTGGGTTAATCCCATCAAGCACGGACGTTTTGGTCTGCACCTATGGCAGGGCTCCCTACCTCACCCATAGGCTATTTAAACCTTAAGCACGAGGGTGTGGGCGTACCCCTGATGACGTCAATTTGTGACGAAACGATCGTCGGGTAGATACGTCTACATCTCGTGCTAATTTTATCCGCTTTATTTTACATCTTTGCTAGCAATTTTTTTCGTTCAATTTTATACGACTCTATTGAGTCATTTGTATCTTTCAACGCCTATTTTGTTGGAAAATAAAGTACATATATTTTAGACTTTATTACACGATTGGGCGTTTTTTTCTTTCTCATCCATTTGGTGACACGCCAACTTTTCTCGAACGGACCGGAACGGACGACGCTCAAGGAGCACCCGAAGGTGTGGGTCATTTTTCACCTTCCTATCCGGAAAAGTGATTCGAGTCATCCATCCACACGAGGAGTGTCGGAGGAACGATCCTGTCCGATCCCAACATTTGGGGAGTTCGTATTTGCGCATACTAAAGGTGGCTCTGGTAAGCCTTTATTACTTACTTAAACTGTAGAGTGAAAGAATTTACGTGGTCAAGCACCTGCACCAGTGACACCTGGGACCAATTTTAAAGCTTCATTCACGTTCATCTTTAAAGTTCCATTCACGTTCTACCCAATGAACTTATATCTTCACATTTATGAGGCCTTGTAAATCACTTCATTTATCCAAAGCATGGGATTTGTTTTGATTTATTTTTCAATTTTGTTGTTTGTTTTTCTCACTTAATCACTAGGTTGTGCTTCACAGCACTAAGCTGTAGTTTAAACAATATTTTTTCCTCCTAAAAGTTTTTTTGATCCTTTTTTTGGTTCAATAGCTCATTTTTTTATTGCACATTATGCACATGTGTATTGTTTATTATTGATGTTTTACTTTTTGAAAGCATTAACTTGGAACGTTTCTTGTCCTGATTTATTGTTTCACTACATTCAGTCACGTGTTATACATTAAGCGCTGCACTGTTTTTTATATTTCTGTTTATTGGACCTAGTATCTGTTTTTTTGTGCTCAGCTGCTTTTTTCTTCATTGATTTTTTCCATATCAATTATTCTATTTTTTACCAAGCGCAAGTTTCACCCCCTTTTTTCTTGTTTTTTTACCTTAATGCATAGGATGCATTAAGGTAAAAAAACGTGAACCTTTACAACCCCTTTAAAGAGGAAGTAAACCCTTTCAAACCACTTTGACCTACAGGTAAGCCTAGATTAAGGCTTACCTGTAGGTCCAAGCAATATCTCCTAAACCTATATGGTTTAGGAGATATTTGCCCGAAAATGGGCACCGCTGTCTACGGCACATGCGCCGTAGACAGCGGCGCGCAGGCGCACTAAATGCGGCAAGTCCAAGAATGGATTTGCCTAATTTGTCAACTCCCGTGCGCATGCGCGGGAGTGACGTCATCGCGGCTTCGCCGAATGGCAGCGGCGGAGCTGCGAGACGCGACTCCCGTGCGCATGCGCAGGAGTGACGTCATCGCGGCTTCGCCGCTGTGATTCGTCGGAGCTGCGAGACGCCACCAGCAAGATGGATGCGGCGGACTACAGGGGACAGCGGCGACTTCGCTGGCTCCTGTGTCAGGTAAGTGACACATAATGAGCTACTATGCGATGCATAGTAGTCCATTATGCTTTACCTTTGCAGGGAAAAAAAGAGGAAGTAAACCCATCAGGGTTTACTTCCTCTTTAAGGAAAAGAGTTGAAATATTAAATACTCAGATTCATAGACATGAGGGACACACTACCTGGCTCAAGGCTTTGATTTGGTTCTCAAGATGGTGTTTCTCTTGCAGATGAATTAAAGCCTTCGAATCCTTGAGAGAAATCTCCTGGTGCAGCTCTGTAATGGTGTCTTGCAGCTCTTGGAGCCGAGCAGTCTTCTCCAGGACCTGCCAAGGGAAAATATAAGGAAATGCGATCATGTGGGGAACATGTCTCTCTTTCATCTAAAAGGTGACAAGGTGTGGTGTCCTACTCATTTTATTTGGATACCTTCCTACGGTTGCCACCTTTTCTGCAAGCCAATCCCGAACATTCTTGTACCCATTAAATATGCTTACCATGCTGTGCCACAAGTCTCTCACAGACATGTATAAACCTCAGCACAATAATTAAAAAAAATAAAACCAAACTCTTCCAATACATATGATTTGTGGACTGAATGAAAAAAACATTTCTCCCTCCTTAGGGGGAGGGGTCCAGAGGATCTCGCCAATCCTGATTAGGCTGCATTCACACCTGAGCGTAGCGTTTTCAAGTAGAAAATCGTGCAAATTTACCACAATTTTGCAGCGTTTTTTTACACGGGATTCGCAGCGTTTTTACAGCGATTTGCCGCGATTTTGTGCAGGGCAAAATGTCGCCAATGTTAAAAGAAGAAAAACTCCCAAATCTGCTCAATTTGAACGACAAAAAAGGGTCCGGAACTTGTTTGAGCTTCAGGCGACACGGAGTGGAGATGTGAACTATCTCCATTGAGAATAATAGATTTTTTCCCCTCTAGCGTTTTGTAGCTTCAGGCTTCAAGCTACAAAACGCTCATTTGGGAATGGGGTCTTAGTGTTCTGTATGGCGAATCAACAAATCGCTCAACTCTGGAGGGGGCAGAGATCCCCGCTGACTGGGGGGGGGGGCTAGTAGAGTGTTCCACCTGCCCCAGGATAGTTAGCCACAGTTCAGTGTTAATAAATATGTCTGGGTTTCATGCAGTCTGAAATCTAGGACACATGGTTCAAAACCCGGACTGTCCAGGTGAATCCTGGACAGGTGGCAACCCTATGCCTTCCTGGTCCAGAGGCTTTTATCTAGAAAATCCCCAGATACTCCTCACTGGTCTGGGATTTCCAGGAACAGCCAGAGTTATGCGCTAGGCAAAAAGAAGTCTAGACCGGTCGGCTTAGTAGACCATTACAGGGGAAGGATAGCAATTTTATTTATTAGGAGGAATGAGAAGGTTTACTGCTCCAGGCACTGCATTGCAATATTTTAAATACAATGGATAAGACAAGTATTCTAATTTTATTTAATACAGGTATTTTTAAAGTGCAGACAATTTTCTCAGTGCTTTACATACTGTACTTTCACATGAGACGGATTCCGTTCCGATCAGCAGGGGATCCGCTCACAATTCCTGCTGATCTGAGCAGAGCGGGCAGTAGACACATCCGTGCCCACTCGCTTTTTGCAGAGCGGACACGGACAGAGCCTGCTTTGCTCTATGGGTGTCCGGGAGTAAACGGACTCCACTGTCCGTTTACACCCAACTACCCTCCGATCTGCTTGCCGACTGCCCTATAGCAGTTTTACCGCTACAGGATGGCAGCTGTGTGCAGGACCACGTATATATACAGTGCGTGGTCCCAGGTAGGCCGCCAATTGTGGGAGCCAGTTATCAGGTACTCGATGTGCGCTGGCACCCGCTGATTGTCAGGCACATCACCGTTCTGACAGGGGGGGGGGTGGGAAGGGATAGAGTTTGTGTCCCTGCAGGGCAGGGAATAAACTCCATCTCTTCCCCTAGTAAAAGCACCTCCCACAGTAGTAAAACATTGGCTAGGAACACAGTTAACCGTTTGATCACCCCTGATGTTAACCCCTTCCCAGCCAGTGTCATTAGTACAGTGACAGTGCATAGTTTTAGCTCTGCTCACTGTATTAGTGTCACTAGTTCCTAAAAAGTGTCAGTTAGTGTCAGAATGTCTGCCACAATATAGCAGCACCCCTATAAGTTGATGATCGCCGCTATTACTAGTAAAAAAATAAATAAATCTATCTCATAGTTTGTAGAATAACTTTTGAGCAGACCAATCAATAAACACTTATTGGGAGGAATTCTGGCTAGGACAGCCCCCACTTACACCCTCTATTGGTAACTATACCCTATGTTTTCCTAATATAAACTGTCTACCAACAATTTGATGACATTTGAAATGTTAAAATGTAATCTTCTGAACAGCAAACTTTTCCCCTGAGGAAGACAGTGACCATGTAGGTCGAAATGCGTCGGAAGTTTTATATGACAGAATCTAGAATATGTGATGCTGTAAATAATCTTGTGTTTGTACTTTCTGTATTTGGAATGGTATTATATCTCCTTACCAGAGCTTATATCTTAACTGCCATATGTCCATGCCAACTTTTCAATAAAGAATTTAATTTTAACGTATTAATTCTCTGATATTAACCTTGCTGCAAACCCATCCCCCCCTCCTCCCCGAGGGAAACCTTTCCCATATTATACACTTATTGGGATTTTTTTACCAAAAATATGTAGCAGAATACATATTTCTTGATAAATTTAGAGTAATTCGATTTTTTTTACTAGATATATTTTATAGCTGAAAGTAAAAAATTTTTTTTTTTTTTTTTCAAAATTGTTTTTTTTTTTTATATTTGTTTATAGTACAAAAAAATAAAAATACACATTACTAGGAAGCCGATTTGGACAGGAGTCCATTCCCTTTTAGCCTGTCTTTGGAATGTAGGAGGAAACCGGAGAACCAGGAGGAAGCCCGCAGAATCCTAATACTGCTCAGTTATCAGAGATACACCTTGACTACAACAGACACATGTATATGACAATATAAGAGAAGCTGTTGGTAGGAACCAGAGTTCCACCTCTGGCCGTATGCACAACCTTACCTCGATGCGGCTCAGTTCCTGGCTGTGGATGGCGTCTCTCAATTGACTGTGCAGCTGTTGTACAAGAAGTTCTTTATTCATCACCAGTTCCCGCAGCTCCTCCAACTCCTCTACGACTCCTCTGAACAGAAAAAACAGGTTGGCGGGTTGACACCAGAGGTAAGACCCCATGTATCAATGTGACACAATGGATCGGACATATCAGTCCGCCATTGTTTTCAGACCCTTTAAAGGCAGGGATCTCAAACTAGCGGCCCTCCAGCTCTTGCGAAACTACAAGTTCCCACGAGGCATTGCAAGGCTGACAGTTCCAAGCATGACTCCCACAGGCAGAGGCATGATGGGACTTGTACTTTCACAATAGCTGGAGGGCCACCAGTTTGAGAGCCCTGCTTTAAGGAGATCTATAGTCACAGGACACACTATCATTTTATAACATCAAAATGTTTGTGTACATAGTATCAATAAAGGTCAAACATGATTTAAACAAAAATACATATAAATATACGAGTGAAAACACAATAAATTGTGAGCCCCAGATGATGTCAGTTGTGACGAAATGCGTAGGGAAGTGTCATGACATCACCACTTATGGACGTACCCGGAAGTGGGTCTATGTGATCCCAAACGGGAATCTCTGTACAGCATCGTATAATATCATCTATGTGAGCGTTACTCGCTTTTTGTATTGATTTCACATTATGTGGATGTCAGGGCTGGGCTCAGCTCTTCCTTCTCTGTGCTCAGCTGTTGGTTAATTGCCAGCACTCATCGTTCCATAGTGGCTCACCTGGTGTCCATCCAGCACCTTTTGGCTATTTAAAGTGGTTGTAAACCCTTACAACACACTTTGACCTACAGGTAAGCCTAGATAAAGGCTTACCTGTAGGTCCAAGAAATATCCCCTAAACCTACACGGTTTAGGAGATATTTACCGAAAGACAGGGACCGCTGTCTACGGCGATATCCCGCGCGTGGCGGCTCCCGTGCGCATGCGCAGGAGCGATGTCATCACGGCTTCGCCGGATGACAGCGGCGGAGCGGCGAGACCCACCGAGAAGATGGATGCGCCGGACTATAGGGGACAGCGGTGACATCGCTGGCTCCTGTGTCAGGTAAGTGACACATAATGGACTACTATGCGATGCATAGTAGTCCATTATGCTTTACCTTTGCAGGGAATGAAAGAGGAAGTAAGCTCATCAGGGTTTACTTCCTTTTTAAACCGCCTGGCTCATTCATTCAGCGCCTTTGCCTTGGTCAACATATCCAGAGACTCTCCGCTGTGTTCCTGTTGAAGACTTGCCTGGCTGACGTCCCTTCTAGTTCCTGATCCTGTCTGCTGCCTCTGACTATGCTGATATCTGGCTTCCTGATTTCCTGGCCTTTTCAGACTACCCGATTTAGTTACCGAACCCTGGCTGTTTTGACTACGTTTACTATTTTTGCCACTTTATTAAAAAGGTGTGATTTTTTTTTTTACTGCATTTTCTGTCTCTTTCTGTTTCATGGTTCCTGACAGTGGAGCACCCTGGCTCTCCTTTCTCTTTTTAACACGCATGGGATCAGGATATCACACTGTGCTTGGATCGTCAATACACATAAGTGGACACACACATCCAGTTACAGGAACACATCCACAGCAGATACATGGCAGGAAAAAGAGGCAGCTCCCCCAAAAGCAGCAAGATCAGAAGGCTGGGGGGCATTTATCTGTATTTGCTGCTATCACCAGACCTTCCTATATGGAAGCCCGAACGTGAAAGGGTGCAAATGTGACAATTGGGGGGGGGGGTTTGCTAAAATTCATGCGCACAGATTCTGGTGAAACTGTGCACAGTAAACAATCAGCTTCCAGGTTTTATTGTCAAAGCTTAAAGTGTTACTAAAACCACAACAGTAAAATCAGTCTGTACATGCGGTAAAGCATGCTTGTTATACTCACGGTGGAACCTAAGGGGTAATCCTCCACATTGTGTAATAAGGCGGTTTGATCCTGTCTTCTCTGATCCTCCCTGTCTTCCACATTCCCCAATCCATTTGGCGATAGAACAGAGCCCTAGGAGGCACTCTGCACATGCTCAGTTTGGTGTGTATTGCTAGAGAGATTTTTTTTTTGTTTGTTTGGGAGGGTACATGTGATCAGCACTGTCCAGACAGAGGGTCAGGGGGGTCCTGTAGCCTCATAGGTCAGTAAAAGGAGAATGAAAACTCCTCCTACAAGCTTTAACCAGACACTGACAGAAGTCACAAGACTGCTATATACTGCTGATGAGAAAAGGTATTTAGTGGTTTATATTTACTATAATAATTGCATTTCCATGTTTTGTGTACTGTGGGAGACTAGATATAGTGACTGCAGGCTCCTGGGGAGACTAGATATAGTGACTGCAGGCTCCTGGGGAGACTAGATATAGTGACTGCAGGCTCCTGGGGAGACTAGATATAGTGACTGCAGGCTCCTGGGGAGACTAGATATAGTGACTGCAGGCTCCTGGGGAGAGCAGATATAGTGACTGCAGGCTATTGGGGAGAGCAGATATAGTGACTGCAGGCTCCTGGGGAGAGCAGATATAGTGACTGCAGGCTCCTGGGGAGAGCAGATATAGTGACTGCAGGCTCCTGGGGAGAGCAGATATAGTGACTGCAGGCTCCTGGGGAGAGCAGATATAGTGAATGCAGGGTGCTGGGGAGACCAGATATAGTGAATGCAGGCTCTTGGGGAGACCAGATATAGTGAATGCAGGCTCCTGGGGAGACCAGATATAGTGAATGCAGGCTCCTGGGGAGACCAGATATAGTGAATGCAGGCTCCTGGGGAGACCAGATATAGTGAATGCAGGGTGCTGGGGAGACCAGATATAGTGAATGCAGGGTGCTGGGGAGACCAGATATAGTGAATGCAGGGTGCTGGGGAGACCAGATATAGTGAATGCAGGGTGCTGGGGAGACCAGATATAGTGAATGCAGGGTGCTGGGTTTACTAATACTTTTTTTTCTCAATTGATTATTTTAAAGGTCAAGAATTTTCACAAAATCTCTTGCATAGGCATATGTCAGATACAAAATGAAACAATGATACTGCGTAGCACAGTGTATACATAATAACTAGTAAGCGAAAAATATATTCAACTTGGATCTTCACCGTATCATTCCGGATGGGTATTCCCAGATTTTAGCAAATTTCCTGAACAATTTTTTTTGTTTTTATTACAGCAAAGCAATGTAGCAGTCAAAGCAACCGACCCCAGAAAGAGGAAAATAAAAAATAAAGTTCAAGAGAAAGCAAGATGGAGAGAAAGAGGAGAAGAAAAAAGAAGAAAGGGGGGGGGGTGTAAATAAGAGGGTTGAGTAGCAA
The DNA here is from genome assembly GCF_037356315.1 of Lithobates pipiens. Classification (NCBI taxonomy): domain Eukaryota; kingdom Metazoa; phylum Chordata; class Amphibia; order Anura; family Ranidae; genus Lithobates; species Lithobates pipiens. The sequence goes on from NW_027507686.1 coordinate 18,065,522, forward strand.
GAAGGGTGCGGGTTAGGCAAGGCCTTGTGACTAGATCACTCCACCAGGTGCTCCATTGGTTGGGAGGCCAACAGCGTCTGGTCTGTATAGATAAAATAAGGAGTCCAGGTCTTCCAGTATTTTTCTGTTTGCTCCTTTAAAGACATGGTAATATTCTCCTTTACGTGAATGTGTGCGACTCTTGTCTTCCAATGAGAGATTGTAGGGGGGCTCGTATTTTTCCACAAGGCCGGAATACAGGCACTAGCGGCCATCAGCAAGATATCTCAGTAAAGATTTCTTCAATTCCTTGGTGGACATTGGGGTATCATTCAATAAGTATGCCGCCGGGGGTTCCTACCAAGGGGGTAGCATTTTCAATAGTAGATTCCACCGCAGTCCAAAAACTGGCAAAATTTTGGCCATTCCTCAAAAACATGTAGAAGGTTCCCCACAGCCTCCCCGCAGTGCCAACACGTGTTCGGAACCTGCGGGTATATTCTATGCAATTTGGCTGGCGTTCTTTACCATCTTGTGAGGAGTTTATAACCTCCCTCTTGGTATCTACTAGCTAAAGAGGCCGTGGGAGCAAAGAGTATTATCCTGTCTTTCTGAGGCTGGGAGAACGTAGTTTGAAGGGCATTTTCCCATTGTTGTAAATAGATAAGCCCAGGAACCCCTACTTGGTTCATTAAGAGAGCATGAAAGTTACATAGTTACATAGTAGGTGAGGTTGAAAAGACACAAGTCCATCAAATCCAACCTTTTTTTGAAACTATCGATGCCCCCCCGCTGAGACCATCGCCTGTGGAAGAGAATTCCACATCCTTGCCGCTCTTACAGTAAAGAACCCTCTACGTAGTTTAAGGTTAAACCTTTTTTCTTCTAATTTTAATGAGTGGCCACGAGTCTTGTTAAACTCCCTTTAGCGAAAAAGTTGCCTCCCTATTGTGGGGTCACCAGTATGGTATTTGTAGATTGAAATCATATCCCCTCTCAAGCGTCTCTTCTCCAGAGAGAATAAGTTCAGTGCTCACAATCTTTCCTCATAACTAATATCCTCCAGACCCTTTATTAGCTTTGTTGCCCTTCTTTGTACTCGCTCCATTTCCAGTACATCCTTCCTGAGGACTGGTGCCCAGAACTAGACAGCATACTTCAGGTGCGGCCGGACCAGAGTCTTGTAGAGCAGGAGAATTATCGTTTTATCTCTGTTGTTTATCCCCTTTTTAATGCCAATATTCTGTTTGCTTTGTTAGTAGCCGCTTGACATTGCATGTCATTGCTAAGCCTAATATCTACTAGGACCCCCAGGTCCTTTTCCATCCTAGATTCCCCCAGTGTATAGATCGCATTCATATTTTTGCCACCCAAATGCGTTAGTTAACATTTTTCTACATTAAACCTCATTTGCCATGTAGTTGCCCACCCCATTAAAGTTTGAGAGTTAATGAGGGAGCTGCACTCCATCCATGCAGATCAGTTCAAATGGAGTGAGCTGGTGTAAGGTTTGGTGATCTGTTGCCAGTGACCTAAGGTGAGCATTCAGTTGCGCCCGTCTGAAAAAGTCAAGCTCGTGTTGGAATCGGGTCTCAATGTCTGGATAGAAGCCTCATGTCCGCCGCAAAATGAATGCGTCGGGAAATACAGTGGAACCTTGGATTACGAGCATAATCCGTTCCAGGAGAATGCTTGTAATCCAAAGCACTCGCATATCAAAGCAAGTTTCCCCATAGAATTCAATGGAAACCAAGATAATTCGTTCCACATTGACTTCTATTGTATGTAGAACAGCATGTGGCGAGAGGCGCCCCCCACCTCTGGCCACATGCTGTACTGCATACAATGGAAGTCAATGTGGAACGAGTGTCACCGGCGCCCCCCCCACCTCTGGCCAAATGCGGTACTGCAAACCACAGAGGCTTTAATTCTGCTTGCTTTGTGAGACAACACTCGCAAACAGTATTTAAAAAACAAAAATAGCTCGTACTGCGAAACGCTCGTTAACTGCGTTACTCGCAATCCGAGGTATTACTGTATTCATTTTCCTAATGGATTGAAATTTTTAGTTTTTCATACCTGGCAAAAACGTATACGACCCTAATATCTGGGGAACGTGGGCTCGGCTCTGGAGACAGATTCGGCATTGTCTTAAAGATATGTTTAGCCATCTTGAAAGTCTCCCCAACCAAAAGGATGTAAAGTAACCGCCGTGGGGCAATTGCGAAGCGGAGACCAAGATATACCCGCCAGAGTGGTTTAGTAACACTTTAACGGAACAAGCGGATTGGTTTCTATGCAGAGCTGCACCAGATTCTGTGTGCTCCAGTTGTAGTAAATCACCCCCCCCCCCCCAATGCTGTTTGCTTTCTCCCTGATAAGTACTTACGCGGCTGATTCTGCGTTCGCTGCTGGTAAGTCTGCAGGCTCCGAGTGCGGGGACAATATCTGGCGCTGGAAACAAAATAAAACAGAGATTGTCACATAAGTGATGCCAACAGGATGAGGACGTTACACAAAAATAAACAGCTCACAATACAAGACCAGTACCAAATTTTTCAGCTGCGCTCGCGTCGCCTTCTTACCCGTTTCTGTCCAGTATTGGGAATAGGTCTGTGCTGGGCATCAAAAGAAATAATTGTTTGGCTGACAAACTATGAAATCATGAAGTGCCCTCTATACCCAGCACACTGTTCGGATTACAAAGATGAGCAAAAGGAAGATTCTGCATGTGCAGGAGGGCGTGCAGCCCCCTCGGCAGGAGAAAAAAAAAATAATATATATATATATATATATATATATATATATATATATATATATATATATATATATATATATATCAATAAATCGCAATGATGGGCTCAGAACCTAATTTCTCTGAGAAGGTGGGTGCGGTGCCCCCCCACTATAAGAGTGGAGGATGGGCGGCGGGGGGGGGGGGGGTTAATAAACTCACACAGTCTAGCAGGGCTTTACCACTAATGCTGAGACTGCCCCAGTGTGAAAGAAGCCTTAAAGGGGTGGGCCAGCGAAAAAAAAAAAATGTAAAAGTCAGCAGCTACAAAACACTGTAGCTGCTGACTTTTAATGAGCACTTACCTTTCTAGGGTGCCCGCGATGTTGGCCGCCCAAGGTCGACCCGTCCCTTCGCCTCTCGGGTCCCGGTGCCACCATTCAAAGTAAGGGAAACTGGCAGTAGTGCCTTGCGGCTTCACTGCCCGTTTCCCACTGCGCATGCACGAGTTGCACAGCGCTTTGTGAATGGGGCGCCACAACACACCGCGCCCCATTCCCCAGAAGACAACGCGAGGAGGAGAAGACTGAAGATCACAGCGGAATAGGAACAGATTAGGGCGATTTGCCTAGCAACAGCCATTTCTGGTAAGTGAAAAAAGATTTTTTTATTGCAGCCTTTATATGCATTTTTTTTTTTTTTTTTTTAGGGTGGTCCTCCCCTTAATATAGTGGAAGTAAACCCTCCTATTGTTTTAAGCCAAGGAAGCTGCCATCTTGGCCTCTGTTTAACCACTTAAGGACCAGGCCTATTTTTCAGACGTGGCATTTACAAGTTAAAATCCTTTTTATTTGCTAGAAAATTACTTAGATCCCCCAAACATTATATATTTTTTTTCAGACACCCTAGAGCAGTGATGGCGAACCTTGGCACCCCAGATGTTTTGGAACTACATTTCCCATGATGCTCATGCACTCTTCAGTGTAGTGAAGTATCATGGGAAATGTAGTTCCAAAACATCTGGGGTGCCAAGGTTCGCCATCACTGCCCTAGAGAATAAAATGACGTTGTTGCAATGCTTTATGTTACACCATATTTGCACAGCGATCTTACAAGCGCAATTTGTAGGGAAAGAAAATACACTTTTTTGACTTAAAAAATAAGATAACAGTAAAGTTAGTCCAATTTTTTTTTTTATATATGTTTTTTATATTGTGAAAGATGATGTTACACCGAGTAAATTGATACCCAACATGTCACGCTTCAAAATTGCGCCCGCTCGTGGAATGCTGACAAACTTTTACCCTTAAA